>NC_064851.1:80672293-80972293 GCF_024139225.1 Suncus etruscus | reverse complement strand
TTATACCTGCAGAAACTTGCCATGGAGAGCCTTTTTCATTCCTTAGCCTTGTGTTTCTAGTCAGGGACTTCCCAGCAGAGACAACTCAGAGTTTGTCTCCACCCACAAGTTGACTATTTGGAGGGCAGAATACTAGCTAGTGTCCTCAGGGAAAGGATCTAAGCAAACTCAGTCAGTCCATTCTGGCTTCAATCCCCTTTAGGGATCGTGGTCTTGTTTTCATGACATGTTAATTCTCTGATAAACTAAAAATACAAGTTTACAGGCCAAAATTATATGCTGGGGGTGGGGGTAATAAGGAAAATGTTTAGGCCACATGCAAAGGTGTTTGGAGTCTACTCCTGGCTCTGTGCTTTAGGGTAAGCTTGCAGAGGTGCTTGCCAAGGATTGAATTTAGGCCTCCTCCATGGAAAGTATGTTTATCTTATTGAGCTATCTCCCTGACTCTATAGGAAGATTTAAAGTTGACCAGCTCACCTTACCTACCCTGTCAGTCCCATTCTTTAAGAATATGTTTTTCTTTTTTTATTAATTGAGGAACCATGGTTTACAACTGCACATTCATGTTTCATGCTTTCAATGCTACTTACCACACTCACCACCAGAGTGCCCATATCCCCCGGCCACTTCCCCTAAATCCATTCTCCATCAGCCCCCTTCCTTGGCAGCCTCTGTTCTTGGTTCTGAGGGCAGCATCTCAAGAGTTGTATGCATTGGCCACTGTCTATTTTCTTGCTTTGTTATTCTACACTCTACATATATGTGAGAACACTTGGCATTTGTTTATTTTTCTCCTTCTGACTCACTTCACTTTACATGACACCCTCCAGTTTGTTTTGATTTTTGGCCACACCCTACAGTGCTCTAGGTGTTACTCTTGAGTCAATGGCCAGGGGTTGCTCTTGAAGTTCCTACATTGAAAGCATGCACACTAGTCAGTTAAGTTATCTCCTTGTCCTTTTATTTCTCTTAATAATGATTAATAGTTTTCACTAAGAAAGTCTTACTCCTCTCTTGCTTGTTGATTCCCATATGATATGTTTTCATATGATCCTAAATAAGATTGATTTCTTTTTTACTTTTTTCTCTTTTGTATTATTGTTAGTACATAAAAATATATTCAATTTATATGTATTTTTAGCCTACTATTGTACAATATAAGTTATTGTTTTTATGAGTTTCCTGGTGTTTTTATATAAAATGCCATGTCACCTGTGAATAATGAGTTTAACTGCTTCACCAGTTTGAATCACTTCAGTTTCTCCTTCTTGCCTAATTTCTGTGGCTAAGCCTTCCAATATGATGCTAAGTAATGGTGAGGACAATGGACATCCTTGTCTTATGCCTAATTTAGAGGAGAGACTTTCAGTGTTTCACCATTGAGTATAATGTTAGTTGTGCAGCCACACCCTTTAAATAGGGAGTTATTAAATGGACCTGACAACATTTGGCAATAGTGACAGCTGGGTTTATTTAAAATTCACAATATGTGGGACAGAGAAATAGCACAGCGGTAGGGTGTTTGCCTTGTTTACAGATGGACGGTGGTTCTAATCCCAGCATCTCATATGGTCCCCCAAGTCCACCAGGATCGATTTCTGAGTAGAGAGCTAGGAGTAACCCCTGAGTACTGCTAAGTGTGACCCAAAAACCAAAATATAAAGAAAAAAAATTCACAATATGTCCAGTGTGCTACATGCTTCATATCTAGTAAGCTAATATCCACGTTAATTCTATAAGGTATAAATTACTTTTGAAGATACTGAGGTATTAAATAGGTTTTTAAAGCCTTGCTCAAAAATCATACCAAACTTGGAGGTGGTAGAATTCAACCAAAGCCCTCATTCTTAGTCATTGGATTACCTCTAAAGTGATATAATTCAAACTGTAGCATAGCCTTAAAATAAGGATGAAAAAATGGTATAATCTTAAAAGATTAATTTTTATCACCCATAGGAGAAAGTCTAAATAAACCTGAACATGAACAGTATGGCCACAGAAGCATTTTGTTTAGAATTATGAAGCCAACCATATCAAACAGCCAGTGCGATAGTATAGCAGTAGGGTGTTTGCTTTGCACACAGCTGCCCAGGACAGACCTGGGTTCGATCCCTGGCAGCCCATGTGGTCCCCCAAGCTAGGAGCAATTTCTGAGTGCACAGCCAGTAGTAACCTGTGAGTAACCCACCCCAAAGCACAAAAATATTAATTTGAAAAGATCTATGCATACTTATGTTCAACACAATTGCTTGGCACAATAGGCAAAATATGAAACCAACTCTAAATTCCAATAAATGTATGGATGAATAAAAAAAGGTTGGTCTCCCGGAGAGATAGCACAGTGGCGTTTGCCTTGCAAGCAGCCGATCCAGGACCAAAGGTGGTTGGTTCGAATCCCGGTGTCCCATATGGTCCCCCGTGCCTGCCAGGAGCTATTTCTGAGCAGACAGCCAGGAGTAACCCCTGAGCAACGCTGGGTGTGGCCCCAAAAAAAAAAAAAAAAAAAAAAAAGGTTGGTCTGGGGCCAGAACAATAGCACATCAGGTATGGCATTTACCTTGTATGCTGCTGCAGCTGACCCAGGTTTGATCCAGACGTTCCATATGGTTCCCTAAGGCTGCCAGGTATGTGTTTGATCACAGAACCAAGAGTAAAGCTTGGGAGCTGAGTGTGACTCCCCTATCTCCCCCCACAAAAGAAAATATGGTTTATATGTACAATGACATACTGTACAATCACAAGGACAAATGGAGTCCTGCAGTTTGCTGGATTGAACTGGATGGTGGCATGTTAAGAAAAACAAATCAGAGGACAAAGAAAATGTCCCAGAGTCATATAGAAATATGAAATTTATGGTCAGAGGGTAAGGTACTTGCCTTACATGTGGCCAACCAGAGTTTGATCTGTTGCATCCCATAGGTTCCCTGAGCACCACCACCAGGAATGATTCCTGAGTGCTGAGTCAGGAGTAACCCCGGAGCACCATCAGCTGTGCCCCCCACATAAAACAAGAAATATGATATTTATATCAAAATACGTATCACTTTTATCATCATAAATAGAAATTTTGATTACTTATTTACAATTAGTAAAAGAAAAATATAAAAAGAAAAATGTAAAAATAAAATTAATATAATTTTGTTAAAATTAATCAATACATATAATCAAGTCTCCTTTTAAAGATCTCATGACTCCGTTATGAAGAAAAACCTTATAAAATGACCCAGCAAACATCCTGAGAGCTATAACAGAGTGAAGTCTGGCTCTACCTCTGACCCAACTCCCAAGAACAGCAAATTTGTGATTCTAAAATCATAGAAGCAAGTTTCTAAAGCATGGAAGGATACAGCTCTTCCTGGAAAGATCACAAGAGTTAAGACACTTGCTGATTAGATTTCTGGTCCACTGAGCACCACTAGGAAAGAACCCTGAGCACAGAGCCAGTAGTAGTCCTGGTCACCACTGAGTGTGGCCCCAAAACAAACTAAATTCCTGGGTGGGAAGCAATTTTACACTTGATCTTATCCAGAAGGCCAAGAAGCAATTGGGAAGTAAATTTTAAAAAGTCTTGTAGCCTTGTAAGACTGACCTAGAATCTAAATATCTAAATATCTAACCCTTAAAGATAATCATCTTTCCTTTGACACTGAAAGTATATGCAATGGGAGGAGGAAATGGAGGCTTACAAGGAGGTCAGGGCAAACTAGAGAAGTAGGCTAAGAATATGAACCAGGGCCCGGAGAGATAGCACAGCGGCATTTTCCTTGCAAGCAGCCGATCCAGGACCAAAGGTGGTTGGTTCGAATCCCGGTGTCCCATATGGTCCCCCGTGCCTGCTATTTCTGAGCAGACAGCCAGGAGTAACCCCTGAGCACTGCTGGGTGTGGCCCAAAAACCAAAAAAAAAAAAAAAAAAAAAAAAAAGAAACATTTTAGGGGGCCGGGCGGTGGCGCTAAAGGTAAGGTGCCTGCCTTGCCTGCGCTAGCCTTGGACGGACCGCGGTTCGATCCCCCGGTGTCCCATATGGTCCCCCAAGCCAGGAGCAACTTCTGAGCACATAGCCAGGAGTAACCCCTGAGCGTTACCGGGTGTGGCCCAAAAATAAAAACAAAAAAAACAAAACAAAAAAAAAAGAATATGAACCAGTCACTTTGTAAAATAGTATCAGTCTTCTTAAGGATGTAGAGCCTTAAGTAAAGGTTAGCAGCTTAGAGTTATTTCCACAGAAATCATTTGTGAGATTTTTGGAGGCTTTAAAAGTAAGTCAAGGGCCAGAGAGATAGTAAAGTGGGCAGGGTGTTTTGCCTTGCACAGCAAACCCAAGTTTGACCCCTGGTTTCACACACATATGGTCGCTCAAGAGTGACTCAAGGGCAGAACCAGGAATAAGCCCTGAGCACAGGTGGGTGTGGCCCCAACAATAGAAAACAAACACAAACAAAAAAATACTAAAAACTGTAAAAGACAAGCAGCCGATCCAGGACCAAAGGTGGTTGGTTCGAATCCCCGTGTCCCATATGGTCCCCCATGCCTACCAGGAGCTATTTCTGAGCAGATAGCCAGGAGTAATCCCTGAGCACCGCCGGGTGTGGCCCAAAAACCAAAAAAAAAAAAAAAAAAAAGACCAAAAAAAAAAAAAAAAAACCCAAAACCTGTAAAAGGTAAGACCTTAAAGCCTTATATTTCTACTTTTTTTTTTTTTTTTTGAGAGTAGAATATAGAACCTAAGATTCCATTCATGGGAAATATCCACTTTGCCACTGAGCCACATACCCAGCCTATACTTAATTTTTATTGGAAGAGGGATATACCCATTGGTGAACAGGGGCCACTTCTAGCTCTGTACTCAGGGATCATATGTAGTGCCAGGGTTTCAAACCAAGTTTGTAGCTACAGTTGGATCCAAGGCAAGCACCTCAATTACTTGTATTAACTCTCCAGCTCCTGGATATACAATTTTGTTGTTTTTGTGCCACAACTGGCAGTACTCAGGGTTGAATCTTGGCTCAGTACTCAGGGACAGGGTCAGGGGACTATATGCGCTGGCAGGAACAGAACTTGGATCACCTGTGTGCAAGGTAAGTACTCTACCTGCTGTACTATCACTCTGGCAGTTGTTTTTTACGGGGGTGGGAGGGGAGCTGTTGGTGCTCAGAGCTTACTTTGGACCTGCCCTCATGGATCATTCCTGTCAAGGCTCAGGTGCCAGAGATCAAATGCAGTTGGACTGCATTCAAGAAACCATCTTAACATCAGAGTAATTTGTATATCAGAGTATCTCAGTCAGTAAAAAAGTTTTTCTAAAAATTCTCAATAATATATTGAAGTAAATTAAAACTGTGAGGTTTAAAATAGATAAAAAGGAAGGACATTCTGATTCCTGCTGCAACATTGGAGACATCATGCTCCATAAGAAAAGCACATCCCCTACGTAGAAATAGAGGGAAGATCTATTCAAGACTGCAATCAAATTTTCAGACAGGAAGGAAAATGGGGGTTGCATGGGTTGGGGGA
Organism: Suncus etruscus; assembly: GCF_024139225.1. Classification (NCBI taxonomy): domain Eukaryota; kingdom Metazoa; phylum Chordata; class Mammalia; order Eulipotyphla; family Soricidae; genus Suncus; species Suncus etruscus. The sequence goes on along the minus strand of NC_064851.1, from coordinate 80,966,779 downwards.
GGGAAGCTTAGCACTCAACAGAGACAGTTTCCTTTTTGGTAAAAGAAAAAGACCTCTGGAGGGAGGAAGGAAGGGAGATGCTCAAGTGGTAGAGCACATGCAAAGCCCTGGGTTCTATCCTTGCACTAGATGTACACTCTACCCCCACCTCCTATGAAGTATTCTTACCTGTATAGATGAAGAAATTAAAGCCAAGAATAGTTAAGCAACTGGCCCAAGGCTCGAAGATTGGAGGGGCTGGGGCTATAGCTTGATGAGTCTGAGTGGGAGGCCGGGGTTCAATTCCCCAGAACTGCGTAGTCCTTTGAGCTTTTCTTTTTGTTTGTTTGTTTGTTTGTTTTTTTGTTTTTGGGCCACACCCGGCGGTGCTCAGGGGTTACTCCTGGCTGTCTGCTCAGAAATAGCTTCTGGCAGGCACAGGGGACCATATGGGACACCGGGATTCGAACCAGCCACTTTTGGTCCTGGATTGGCTGCTTGCAAGGCAAACGCCGCTGTGCTATCTCTCCAGGCCCTCCTTTGAGCTTTTCATAGTGCCCAGAGCAATAGCTGAGCACAGGGCTGGGAGTAGCACGCACATACACACACACACACACACACACACACACACACACACACACACACACACCATTCTCTGCTGTAGCTCCATAATAAAACGAACAAACCGATTAAGGAATTTGCCTTGTATGTAGCTACACCCAAACCATACTTTGAATCCTGGAAATACCCATAGTTTCCAGAGCACTGCTAAGAGTGGTCCCTGAGCACAAAGACAAAAGTGGCCTCTGAGCACCCTGGGTGTGGCCCACCACCTCCTCAAAAGAGATACAAAAGATGAAAGAAATTCCCCTCCCAACCTTCCTTGCCCTCTTTTTTCCTTCTTTATAAGGGCCACATCTAGGGATGTCAGGGCCTGAATTATTACACACAGCAGTGATCAGGGGGCATTGTATAGTAGTGTGGATTACTAGAGCCTTCTGCATACTAGATATGTGCTTTACCATTTAAACCATTGCCCAGCCTGTGGAGAACTTGTTATTAACCCCCAAAACACTACTCACTGGGTACAGCCCAACCTCTGCAAAGAACAACGACCAACCTTTGACAAAGAACTTTTCCAAAACCTCACGTACAAACAAGTCTTGATACTCTAAGAAAGCATCAGCCCACACAGATAAGTTTCTACCTACCCGGCGGATTTCAATCACGATGAATCAAATGCCTCCTTGGCCTGACCTATGCCAAATAAGTGAAGATGCTCGGATAACAGCATTCCTACCCATATTTAATCCTACCAGGGAATTACTTTTGAATAGCAGGAAATGACAGATAACATTTCAACTGCCAAGATAAATCATAAACTGCATATACAGATGAGATGGCAAGCTGGGCTTCTCACATTCCTCCTTGTCGGTGGATATTGGACCTAGATCATTTTAATATAGAAGTATTGAGAAGTTGAGTTGATGAATGACTAAAGGAAAAATAAAACTGCTTTAAAGAACAGAAAAGGACACACAAACGATTCATCCTTTGTTCTTCTAAAGTTTCTGAAATCTTAAGCTTCTTGCCATAGCATAAAAGGAAAGAAAATTTTGTCTTAGTCAATCAAAAATTATGTCATTTTTTTGTTTTGTTTTGTTTTGTTGTTGTTGTTGTTTTTGGGTCACACCCGGCAGCACTCAGTGGTTACTCCTGGCTCTATGCTCAGAAATTGCTCCTGGCAGGTTCGGGGGACCACGTGGGATGCTGGGATTCGAACCACTGTGCTTCTGCATGCAAGGCAAACGCTTTACCTCCCTGCTATCTCTCCGGCCCCTTCTTTTTTTGTTTTTGTTTTTGGGCCACACCCGGCGGTGCTCAGAGGTTACTCCTGACTGTCTGCTCAGAAATAGCTCCTGGCAGGCACGGGGGACCATATGTGACACCGGGATTCGAACCAACCACCTTTGGTCCTGGATCAGCTGCTTGCAAGGCAAACGCTGCTGTGCTATCTCTCTGGGCCCCGGCCCCTTCTTTTTAATCTAAAAAGTAGTAAGTAATAGGCTGGAGAAATAATATCACAGGTAGGGCACTTTGCCTTGCATGCAGCCAACCCAAATTTGATTCCTTCCACCCCTTATGGTCCCCCGAACCCTGTCACGAGTGATCCTTGTCCTAGAGTCACTCAGGAGTTAAGCCCTGACTAGCTCAGGTCTCAGAGCTGTTATTACTCTTTTCACAAAATTAAATGGTTGCTCATCTAAATCCCAAGAAGCTGTGGCTGTCCCATAGCAAATCAAGCCACAAAAACTGGTTGCAGCAATAAGGACGGGGCGGGGGGGGGGGGGGCAGGACAAGCTGGCCCCACCCCCAATACCATTGAAACCTTGGCAGGTTACACACATCTACAAATGCTGCCTCACCAACAGCCCGATTTCAACACTTTTCCACTTTTCTGCAGAGACGCCTAACTGCCCAAAACTCCAGGTATAACCCATTTTGTGGCTGAGAGATTTGGGGACTCTTTGGAGCCAAAGTGGGTCCGTCTACACTTTGTGCTTCTGTACTTCCAGAAGTCCCAACAGCCATACCCATGATCCACAGCTGCAGACATATGAGATTATCAGCCCAGCTTCACAGATCCTCAAAATCCTGGACCATGAAACACCTCCATATTTTTAACACTAACATACCAGTAGTAATGCGCCAATAAGATATATAATAATCATAGAAGCCTCCAAAGTTCAACAAGCAAAGCTAATAGCAGGATGGTCAACTAGCAATAAACAGCTTAGTAAACCTTCAGACAATGACATGACTCTTCTGAGAAACATGACAATTTTCATATTTTCTTTTAATGAAGTTCTTTTTTATAATTCCATTAGCATTTATTTGTACCAAGCAATACTAAGTAAATTCTTTGTACCTGCCAAGGAGAAGACTTGCGGAAGGGTGGAGGGAATTAGTATTGAACATTAGAATGCCAGAAATAACTGCATATGAACAACTTTGTAAACCACAGTATTTCTTTTTTTTTTTTTTTTGGTTTTTCAGGCCACACCCATTTGATGCTCAGGGGTTACTCCTGGCTACGTGCTCAGAAATTGCCCCTGACTTGGGGAGACCATATGGGACACCGGGGGATCGAACCGTGATCCTTTAATTGGCTAGCGCTTGCAAGGCAGACACCTTACCTCTAGCGCCACCTCGCCGGCCCCTAAACCACAGTATTTCAAATAAATAAGTTTATTTTTAAAAATTAGCCAAACTCAGAAACCGACACCACACAGGACTGGAGCAATGGAAGCAGTGAGCTAAGAGAAAAACAAATGAACTTCCAAAGTCTTCCTCCAAAGTCATTTTAAATTGACCTGTATTGATCTATGAGTTGATAATTCCAGTTGCCTTTGTGTTGTAATAAGAAACATGAAGTATATTTCTTTGTGTCTGCATGGGGGAGGGCTATAGTGGGTAGGTTTCTGAGGATATTTGTGAAGGGATAGTAAAAATGATGTTTAAATATTTAATGCCTGAAATGACTATATTATGAACAACTGTTGTAATAAAAACTAGAAAAAAAAGATTTGGGCCCGGAGAGATAGCACAGCGGCGTTTGCCTTGCAAGCAGCCGATCCAGGACCAAAGGTGGTTGGTTCGAATCCCGGTGTCCCATATGGTCCCCCGTGCCTGCCAGGAGCTATTTCTGAGCAGACAGCCAGGAGTAACCCCTGAGCACCACCGGGTCTGGCCCAAAAACCGAAAAAAAAAAAAAAAAAAGATTTATAAAAAATACTTTAAAAAAAAAAGGAATTACTTCTAGTCCCTTGAGCCATTTCCCTGGTCCAGCTTTTTTGTTTTGTTTTGTTTTGTTTTGTTTTCTGGGCCACACCTGGCGGTGCTCAGGGGTTACTCCTGGCTATCAGCTCAGAAATAGCTCCTGGCGGGCATGGGGGACCATTTGGGAAGCCGGGATTTGAACCAACCACCTTAGGTCCTGGATCATCTGCTTACAAGGCAAACGCCACTGTGCTAGCTCTTCGGCCCCCGATCCAGCTTTTTAACTTTAAAAATTTGCCTATTCTGGGAATTTTACATAAATGGAAGCATACAATCAGTGGTTTTCTGTATCCAGCTTCTTTCTTTCCTTTCTTTGTATTTTAATTCATTCAAATTGTATCATGTATGAGTGCTTTGTTCTTTTTAATGAATAAATGAAATTCCATTTATGGATAGATCACAATATGTATAGCCACCCATTCACTGATGACATTAGAGTTTTATTTACTTTCCAACTATTATGAATATTGTAGAAAAGGTTCTACATAAAAAAAGAAAAGAAAAGAAAAGGTTCTACATATAAACATCTTTGCAAAGCTCTTGGGAAACATGGTTATAGAATATGATAACCTGTGGAATTACTAGACTGTGTTTTTAAGATAGCTGCTCTATTTTACTTTCCTCCCAGTAATGTATAAAGGTTCTAATATTTCCTTATCTTTGCCAACGATTGTTACTGTTCATCTGTTTTTATTATAGCACTCCCAGTCAGAGTGAAATAGTACTCCACTGTTAATCTACATGCATATCCCAGTGACTAATAATATTTAGCATCTTTTCATATGCTCACTGAATATTTAAATATCTCTTTTTCAAAACACATTTCATCAGGACCAGAGAGATAGCACAGTAGTAGGGCATAAACCTTGCATGCAGTTGACCTGGGAAGGACCAAGTTCGATTCCCGGCATCCCATGTGGTCCCCCAGTCTGCCAGAGGTGATTTCTTTTTTTTTTTTTTTTTTTTGGTTTTTGGGCCACACCCGGCGGTGCTCAGGGGTTACTCCTGGCTGTCTGCTCAGAAATAGCTCCTGGCAGGCACGGGGGACCATATGGGACACCGGGATTCGAACCAACCATCTTTGGTCCTGGATCGGCTGCTTGCAAGGCAAACGCACTGTGCTATCTCTCCGGGCCCGCCAGAGGTGATTTCTTTTTTTTTTTTTTTTTTTTTTTTTTTTGGTTTTTGGGCCACACCCGGTGACGCTCAGGGGTTACTCCTGGCTATGCGCTCAGAAGTCGCTCCTGGCTTGGGGGGACCATATGGGACGCCGGGGGATCGAACCGTGGTACGTCCTAGGCTAGCGCAGGCAAGGCAGGTACCTTACCTCCAGCGCCACCGCCCGGCCCCCAGAGGTGATTTCTAAGTGCAGAGTCAGGAGTGGTCCCTGAGCACTGATGGGTGTGGCCCAGAAACCAATCAATCAATCAATGATTCAATCAATAAATAAAATTAAATATAAACATATCATCTATTCATTTAGCTAGGCTTAAAACAAATTAGTTTTCCGTGCCAGAAATCAAACCCAAGGCCTCACACATGCAAGGCAAATATTCTACCATTGAATCACTACCTCACAGCCCTACCTTTATTTGGGGGGCCTCCAAACAGTGCTCAGGTGGCATGTGGGACATTGCTGCTGATATCTGAGCAACCAGGATGGGTGGCTCAATGCTTAGAACCACTGAAATATGGAAGTACTTGGATGCTGTAGCATTAGTACCAGCAGGGCCATCGCAGATTACAATGCTTGCGGGTGGGGGAGGAGGCTGTCCTGGGGACTGAGCTAGGTTGAATGCTTGTAAAGTATGGATCCTGACTCTATACTATCTCCCAGGTGCCAAGAAAAGATTTAACAGATATTTTGGGAAGATAGAGCAATAGTACAGCAAATAAGGTGCTTGCCTGTACACAGTAGACCTAGGTTTGATCCCAACACCTGATATGGTTCCCCAAGTCTTCCAGGAGTGATTCCTGAAAGCAGAGTCAGGAATAAAGCCCTGAGCATGGCCTCAAAACAAAACACACTTTTTTGTTTTGTTTTGTTTTGTTTTTGGGTCACACCCAGCGGTGCTCAGGGGTTACTCCTGGCTGTCTGCTCAGAAATAGCTCCTGGCAGGCACGGGGGACCATATGGGACACCGGGATTTGAACCAACCACCTTTGGTCCTGGATCGGCTGCTTGCAAGGCAAACGCCGCTGTGCTATCTCTCCGGGCCCACAAAACACACTTTTTCTTCTATTCTGCAGGTTCAATTTTCAGTTAATGGTGCCTATTGTTTGGGGAGGTGTAAAGAGAGGAAAAAAGAGAGAAGGGGCCGGAGAGATAGCATGGAGGTAACGCGTTTGCCTTGCATGCAGAAGGACAGTGGTTTGAATCCTGAGGCTGCCAGGAGCTATTTCTGAGTGTAGGTCAGTGTATAGCTGTATGACCTACACTCAGGAATATTCCCTGAGTGCTGTCGGGTGTGACCCAAAACCCAAAAATAAAATAAAAAGAGAGAGAGAGGGAGAGAGGGGAGGGAGAGAAAGAGCATCAAGCCACACCCAGGATGCTTGGGCTGGTAGTGTTGGCCCCCACTGTGGCCATCCAGCCAAGTCATGTGTTGAGGTAGGAGAGCCATGCAATGCTGGAGATCGAAGTCAGGATTTTGCAGTGTCCTACCACTTGAGCAACATTCCCAGACCCTCAATGCTATCCTTGAATCACACAAGTTTTTTTGTTGTGATGAAACTCAAACTTTCTCATTCCTTCACTGCTTATGCTTCTGATATTATAGCTAAGAAACCACCACTTACTCCATAGAAATTAAGACTTAAGGGGCCGGGAAGGTGGCCCTAGAGGTAAGGTGCCTGCCTTGCAAGTGCTAGCATAGGACGGACTGTGGTTCGATCCCCCGGCGTCCCATATGGTCCCCCCCAAGCCAGGAGCGATTTCTGAGCTCATAGCCAGGAGTAACCACTGAGCGTCAAACAGGTATGGCCCTAAAACCAAAAAAAAAAAAAAAAAGACTTAAATACTGGTATTCTTCTAATACTTCCAGTTCTTATATTAGGCCTGATTCATTTTAAATCAATTTTTGTATATGATGTGAAATAAAGGTCTAATTTCATTCTTCTTTATTTAGTTAATGGTCTCAGCACCATTAGCGATAAAAATGGTTCCTGAACCAAGGTGATACACAGTGGCTATAGCTCATGCCTATAGCTGTATGACCTACACCCTCAAATTTGATCTCCAATACCATGGCACTCAAGTACTGAGCTACTGGGTTCCAGATGTCTCACCAGGAGTGTCCCAGGACCCCCAGGCTCTGATTCAGAGGTTACCCCCAACACAAAAAGATTATTCCTGAGCTGTGGTAGAGTACACACGTGGCATCAATAAAGCACTGAAATCTACCCCCTGCACCACATGGCCCCCTGAATATCACTGGATGGATGTAAAAGCCACCAGCCTGAGTTTCATTGGCCATGTAGTCAAAGCTCTGCTGGAAATGTCCTCCTCTCAGTTCAAAACAACATTCCTTCCTTCATTGGGTTGTGTTTGTGTACAGGGGCTCCTCCTGGTCCAATGTTCGGGGACAGATTCTAGCAGTGTTGGCAGAATCATATAGTGCTAGAAGTCAAGCCCAGGTCTTCTGCATGCAAAGAATGGGAACAACCCACTAAAATCCTTCTCTCATCAACTGGCTTATTTCTCACCAAATAATATACTGAGAAAAAACAATAGCATTTTTAATACAAATGAAATTATTATAGTGGGTTTTTTTTTGTTTGTTTGTTTAATATGAAGGCACCTTCCCATTAATGCTTGTTAGTCTTAGGGTAACTCATGTTCTTCCTGACAGTGCTCAGGTGGCCATGTGGTATCAGGGACTGAACCCAGGTCTTCAAGCATGCATAGCATGTATTCCACCATTTAGAGCTACCTCTATTTTTTGTTTTGTTTTGAGATCCCACCTGGCTCACTTCTGGAATCACTTCTGGTGGGCTTAGGAGACCATACAAAGTGCCAGAATTGAACCTGAGTCAATAGCACGCAAGGAAAGTGACTTATCACCATACTACCCCGCCAGCCTCATTCATAGCCCCTCTTTTTAAAATAGCCATAGAGACACAATTATCAATAAAATACATATAAGGTGCTCAATGATAATCTCTGACCTGTTTATATATATTCATACAACTATTGACTCAATCAACATAATGAGTATCTCTACTGCCCCAAAAGTTTTCTCTTGCCCACACTAATTCCTCCCTTCAAGACAATTACCAATTCACTTTCTATCACAATAGGTTAATTTGCATTTTCTAGACTTTTATACAAATGAAATCATATAAAGATGCATTGCAGCTTTTGTTTTACACTTATTTTGACTTAAAACTTTGTTAAAAATTACTCAAGTGTTGTATTGCAAACACAAATTTTACATATATATATATGTGTGTGTGTGTAAAAAATCAAATTATATATGTGGAGTGCTGGGATCAAAGCCAGGTTGGCCATGTGCAAGACAAACACTCTTCCGACTGTGCTATCACTCAGGCTCCAGAACTGGATTATTTTTGTCTTTATATTATTACCCTTGACTAGATCTTGTTATTAGGACACAAAAAAAATCTTGATCCTAAGTGGTTTTGTGGAAATAATAAATAATAATTATTTTTGCAGAATAATTACACGATAATTTATTAATATGTATCTTTATTTTATTACTCACCCAAATATTACAGGCCTATCAAAGGAACACTGACATGAGATAATAATTGAAGTCAGTCATCATCTACATTTTGCTGACTTCCTGTCACTTAAAATGCTAACTATATACTTTTTTAATTTCGCTTTTATGAAGGCTTATCAGGTATAGAACATATTTTAACAGATTTTAAAGCCTACATAATGATGGAGCTGGGAAGATAGTATAATGGGTAGAGAACTTGCCATGCTTGTGGCCAATCTTGATTCAAGCCTGCATCACACGAGGTTCACCAAGCTCCACCAGGACTGATTCCTGAGCACAGAGCCAGGAGTAAGCTCTGAGCACTACCAGGTATAGAAAAAAAAGCTTGATTAAGGACTTTAAATATTAGACCTAATATGCTTTCACTTATATTTTAGATGTGGGTTGGATTAATAATGTTATGATTCCTCATGAGGGTATTTATAAGTTTCCTTTAAATAGGTATGTTTTTTTTTAACCTTCTTGTACATTTGGTTCTATTTCACAGTAAAAAAAGAAGGTAATGAAGAGGAAAAAGCATCAAAGATGACAATAATGACCCTAATGGACAAAAATCTCCTGAGAGATTTTGTCAAATACAGGAGCAATGGTGTTGGTGTGTTCACTTTTTTATTTCATTCACACGTGTGCGCCAACACATGCACACGCATGTCAGTACCAACACTTACTTCACCTTTTTCAACAAAAAAAAACTGGAGAAAATGTCTGAAAGTGCACTAAGAGTTTATGCAAATTATCTTCTCTGACCCAACGATTTGTTTCACAATGAAATGTTCTATTTGATAAGTCAAATGTAGGTTTCCTGCACTTAAAGCATGATGACCTAAACTTAAATTTAAACCTGATTTTGGAATTCTAGTTTAAATAAAGATTTTCCTAGGAATTTACTGTATAAAAACATTCAATAAGATCAAATGTGTTGGAGCCGGAGAGATAGCATGGAGATAAGGCATTTGCCTTTCATGCAGAAAGAACGTGGTTCGAATCCCGGCATCCCATATGGTCCCCCGAGCCTGCCAGGAGCGATTTCTGAGCATAGAGGCAGGAGTAACCCCTGAGCTCTGCCGGGTGTGACCCAAAAAACCAAAACAAACAAAACAAGATCAAATGTGTCAAAAACTTTAAAAAAAAAGTAAAATTAAGTTTCACTTATTTCACAAAAGAGGAAAGAAATATCTCTGGGCCGGAGAGATAGCATGGAAGTAGGGAGTTTGCCTTGCATGTAGAAGGATGGTGGTTCTAATCCCAGTGTCCCATATGGTCCCCTGAGCTTGCCAGGAATGATTTCTGAGCATAGAGCCAGAAGTAACCCCTGAGCATTGCCAGGTGTGACCCAAATATAATATATATATATATACACACACAAATTGGAACAGGTTTAACAAGATTGCTACTCTGCCCCATTGCCTTTGCTCAAGTTACATCTTGTCACCTCCAGAAAAAAAAAGCCTAACTTGGATGGGGGCACAATTGATAAAAGATAGTGACTACCAACTCCATCCTCTGGGAATTTGGAGTGAGATCAAGGAAGTTTGAATGCTATGTGGCTTATCTATCCTTCCACAAACTAGAAACTTAAGAACCAACTTTAATTAAAGTAAACTTAAGTATAGAATACCAGCTTTATCACTGAACTAGTATTTATCGGCTACTTTGTTCTTCCCCTTTGATAAAAGTGGTTTTATAACCAGCAAGTAACTTATAAAACCCGTTTGAAAAATATTAGCATGATGATAATTCTGATAAACTATGCAGAAATGTTTCTCTGCATGGCATCATGGCTTCCCCTCAGTTAAAGCACCTTGTCAGTTAGAGATTGATTTCTTTCTTTTCTATGGGTGAACTCAGCAGCTTGTTATTTTCACATAGATTCTAGATCACTGTATTTTTCCATATTACCCCTGCCTTTCTTGGAAGCCTAACAGGTTGCATGGAAAGATGAAGGCTTTCCAAGGTCCAAACACAGCTGCACCTTCCAAGGCCAGTTCCAAACTTGCTGTGGTTGCCTGGTAGGCATCACCCCAATCAATTATTAATGCCTCACAGCTTTTCATAATCCAGTCTTTTCACTTGATCTTAAACCTGCTTTAATATCAAAGAAAACATTCTATAACTTCATACAAATAATACACAAATAAATACAGAAACCAGGAGTGGGAAAAATACTTAATTTGCTGGGGTAAAACTTTATCCCATGATTTATAAATTATGATTGTTATTAATATGTTTGTGCAATAAAAACTACTTAAAATATAGCAATCACAATGTCTCTGGTAATTCCCCTTTTCAATGGAAAACACACATCCTATTCTATTCGTTTTGTTTTGGAGCCATACCAATGGTGCTCAGGACTTACTCCCAGGGATCACTCTTAAAAGAGATCAGGGAGCCATCTGGGGTACCAGGGTTAGCTGCATTAAGGAAAAGTGCTACTCTTCTCTTTTGAAGACGCAAAAATAGAGCTTCTTTTTTTGGGGGGGATTTTTTGGGTCACACCCGGCAGTGCTCAGGGGTTACTCCTGGCTCTGTGCTCAGAAATCGTTCCTGGCAGACTTGAGGGACCATATGGGTCGCTGGGATTCAAATCACCAACCTTCTGTATGCGAGGCAAATGTCTTACCTCCATGCTATCTCTCTGGCCCCAATAGAGCTTCTTTTTTTTTTTTTTTTTTTTTTTTGGTTTTTTTTTTTTTGGCCACACCCGGTAACACTCAGGGGTTACTCCTGGCTATGTGCTCAGAAGTCGCTCCTGGCTTGGGGGACCATATGGGACACCTGGGGATCGAACCGCGGTCCGTCCAAGGCTAGCGCAGGCAAGGCAGGCACCTTACCTCTTGCGCCACCTCCCGGCCCCCCAATAGAGCTTCTTAATGTCTCCTACTTCATGTGGTATGTAGAGAATTCTGAAAGAGAAAGGGTTCTAGGAGAAGTACAGGATTGGTGAAGAGAAGACACGGTGAAAAGATTAATATTGAAACAATGTATGCCTGAGCCCAATCATGAATCACTGTCATTTCACAGTGATTTTTTATTTTAAAAAATTTTAACTAGGGGAGGGTGGAAGGGTGGGTAAAAAAAATTTTTTTTAACTAAAAATTTAAAATGGAAGGTTTATAGTATAGTATAGAATTATAGTACTATATAGAATATACAGTATTTATAATCATATATAATATTTATATTATATATATAAATATATATAGAATTATAGAATAATCTTCTCCATTCTTTATGGTTTCTTCTAAATCATGTTAGACTACCTTCTGTAATAGATGAGTGCTAGCCACCACATTAGAATAGCTAAACTAACAATGAATCAAAGAGACACAGTTTCAAGGGTTTAGAATCTATCCTGAGAAGAAAACAGAAGGGGATTGTGGAAACTTTTGGCTGCTATGGAGAGAAATGTCTTGGACTTAAGGATAGCCTACGAGTAGTGTTAAAATTAGCTAGTCATTAAACTAAAAGCCTTGAATCACAGAGCCCAGACATCTGGGATTGAACTGCCTGGATTCCTAGGGAACCTGGGACACACAAGACCCAGCTCACCACCACCCCACTGGAAGAAGCCAGTTTAAGCAGCATCCCTCTTGGCACACATAATCTTGCTTTTTTTCCTTCCCTACCTCTATTTCTTTTTTTTTTTTTTTTTTTTGGGGGGGGCCACACCCGGTGACGCTCAGGGGTTACTCCTGGCTATTGGCTCAGAAGTCGCTCCTGGCTTGGGGGACCATATGGGACGCCGGGAGATCGAACCGCGGTCCGTCCTAGGCTAGCGCAGGCAAGGCAGGCACCTTACCTCCAGCGCCACCGCCCGGCCCCCCCTACCTCTATTTCTAATCTCTATTTTATGTCCAGGATTCCTAAATTGCCTCTTTATCTACCTTTTCCTTTACTGTCAACACCCTTCAAGCTCCTTTTGACTATCAGAGAATCAGGTTGGATGAGCAGTAAGAAGGGGGATGTCCCTGCTGTGAGAATACAGATAAAGGTGCCGCACCTGTCAGGCAGGGGGAGGTTGGCAATGAACTGCAAGAAGCCATTGAGCCAAGCAATGTTTAGAGAGACCTGATATGATCTGAAAGGGAAATGGTTATCCTGTGGCTACTCTTGAGACTCAAGATGCTATCTCAAAAACTCCACTTCTAGACCACTTCACACTGAGGAGATGGTTCAGCAGGAGCAACGGCCCTGGGAAAGCTCAGAGAGTGAAAAGACCACTTATCTTCCTTATGTCTCTCATCTTCAGAGAGCCCAAAGATGAAGTATTCTGGAAAAGACCCTGATCTGATCAACTTCCCAAAGCAGCTTCCCCCATCTGGGAGATGACCATGCCCGATCAGGCTCTCCTAACAAAAGCACCCCTCCCCTTCTCTCTGAAATGTTTTTATTTTGGGGGGGAGGCAGTTGGGCTACACCTGGCAGTGCTCAGGGATTACTCCTAGCTCTGTGCTCAGAAATCGCTCTTGGCAGACACAAGGGACCATATAAGATGCTAGGATTCAAACCACTATCTGTCCTGGATGGATGCCTACAAGGCGAACACCCTACCGCTGTGCTATCTCTCCAGCCCCACTGATTTTCTTTTGATAAAACTCTTCTTCCCAACCTGTCTTCTCTTGAAACTATTTTCTGGAAAAAAAAAAAGACAAGAATCTGGAAGCTTGGGGTCAGAGTAAAAGTACAGTGAGTAGGGTGCTTGCATGAGATCAAATCAGGTTTGATCACAGCATTCTAGATGGTCCTCCAAGCACCTCCAAGAATAATTTCTGGGTGCAGAACCAGGAATTACACCTAAACATTGGGCGTGACCCAAACACACACACACACACACACACACACACACACACACACACACACACACACACGAGATCGGAAGTTCGGTAGAAACTGGGACTTAAGAATCACAAGTCCGATAAAAACCGGCTATCCTTTGCAAAAGCTGGCTCCTTGTGTGTGACACCAGGCGGGGAAAATCCGCGAAAGTACACCGGCCCAGTGGGGCTCAGCTGTGAAAGACTGTGAGTGTGACCTGTCTATGTCTGTCTACTGTCCTCTTGCGTGAAACTCTTGCGAGTGGGGCAAAAAGAGCCTCCAGAAACCTCGCTCGCCCAGACGCCATTTTCAGGGAGGGACTTCAGAGCATAAAAACCGGCTATCCTTTGCAAAAGCTGGCTCCCTGTGTGTGACACCAGGCGGGGAAAATCCGCGAAAGTACACCGGCCCAGTGGGGCTCAGCTGTGAAAGACTGTGAGTGTGACCTGTCTATGTCTGTCTACTGTCCTCTTGCGTGAAACTCTTGCGAGTGGGGCAAAAAGAGGCTCAGAGGAGCACGGCCGCGTAGAATCACACTAAAAACGGCGCTATATCACAGAAGCAAACATTTCTCTCTGGACTGTCTTCTCTGTTGCATGCTCGGGCCTAAGATTTGACCCAGTGTGAGGCTTCATCCACGGAGGACTCCCCTCCCTTAGAGGCAAGTCAGCCCATCCAGAAAGGGAGGAGCCAGAGGAGTGTGCTGCCTACATCATATAGACAATGAATACCACCACAACACGTAGAAAAACCCACAATACAAGTGTGACAATGGGGAAACAACGCAGGCCAGCATCAGACATAGAGAATGAAGATGACAATTCTGAGGACCAGATAATGACTGAACAACTAATCAACCTCTCAGATAAGGACTTTAGACTAGCAATATGGAAGGTGCTCAACAGACTCCAAGAAACCATGGATCGAGTTGAACAGAACACTAATAAGAACCAAGAATATATGAAGGCAGAAATGACAAAACTCCAAACTGAAATAACATGTCAACTAACAGGACTGAAAAAGTCAGTAAACGAAGTGAATGACAAAATGGATAAGCTCTGGGACAGGGTATCAGAAGCTGAGAATAGACTTGGTGCTGTGGAAGATGAGATACATAACAATTCCATACAGCAGGAGAGACTGGACAAAAAACTTAAAGCAAATGAGCAGACAATGGAAAAATTAGTCAAAGAATGGGAACAGACGAAAATAGAAGTCTATGATAAGATCAACAGAAACAACTTAAGAATCATTGGAGTCCCAGAGACCCAGGAAGAAAATTTCCAGGAAGAATCAATGGTCAAGAACATCATTAAAGAGAAACTTCCAGAGCTAAAGAATATATGTGATCAAATCCTGCATGCCCGAAGAGTACCAACCAAAAGAGACCCCAGAAAAACCACCCCAAGACACATCCTAGTCACAATGACAAATCCCACAGATAGAGACAGAATTCTGAAAACAGCAAGATCAAAAGGGGAAATCATGTTCAAGCAAGCTTCCCTGAGATTTACAGCAGACCTGTCACCAGAAACGCTCAATGCCAGAAAGCAGTGGTGGGATATTGTGACAAGACTGAATGAAATGAATGCTTCACCCAGAATACTATACCCAGCAAAACTCACTTTCCGGTTTGATGGAAGAATACATGGTTTCACAGACAAAAAACAGCTCAGAAACTTCACAGACACAAAACCAGTCTTAAGAGAAAAACTGAAAGACCTAATCTAAGACAAGACTACCCAAAAGACACACCAAATTTTGAAATAAAGATGGCGTTAAATCCCAGGACAATTCTTTCTCTCAACGTCAATGGACTAAATGCACCAGTTAAGAGACACAGAGTGGCTAAATGGATCAAAAAACTCAATCCAACCTTCTGCTGCCTACAAGAAACGCACCTGAATAGTCAGAACAAACATAGACTCAAAATAAAAGGCTGGAGAAAAGTTATCCAAGCAAACAACACCCATAAAAAAGCTGGAGTGGCCATACTAATATCAGATAATGCAAACTTTATACTCAGGAAGGTTGTAAGGGACAAAGACGGACATTTTATATTAATCAAGGGGTACGTAGAGCAGGAAGAATTCACTCTCCTAAACATATATGCACCGAATGAGGGGCCAGCAAAATATTTAATACAACTGTTGACAAATCTGAAAAATAATATCAACAACAACACAATAATTGTGGGGGACCTTAACACGGCTTTGTCAACACTGGACAGGTCAACCAGACTGAAACCCAACAAGAATATACTAGACCTGAGGAGAGAAATGGAAGAAAGAGGCCTAGTGGATATATATAGGACACTCCATCCCCAGAAACCTGGATACACATTCTTCTCCAATGTACATGGGACATTCTCCAGGATAGACTACATGCTGGCACATAAAACATACCTCCATAAGATCAAGAGGATAGAAATTTTGCAGACTACCTTCGCTGACCACAAGGCTCTGAAATTATTTGTGAACTCCAAAGGGACTCAGAAGAAACACTTTAACACCTGGAAGTTAAACAGCCTCATGCTCAATAACCAGTGGGTCCGAGATGAAATCAAGGAGGAAATAAAAAGGTTCCTGGAAACAAATGACAATAAAGACACAAACTCTCAGAACTTATGGGACACAGCAAAAGCAGTACTGAGAGGAAAATTTATAGCTTTGCAAGCACACATCAGGAAGGAAGAAGGAGCTTACCTGAGTAGCTTAATGACACAGCTAATAGAACTAGAAAATGCTCAACAAAAGGACCCAAGAATAGGAAGACAGAAGGAAATAACAAAGTTGAGAGCAGAAATCAACGAAGTGGAAACTCAAAAAACAATTCGAAAGATCAACGAAAGCAGAAGTTGGTTCTTTGAAAAAATAAACAAGATTGATAGACCACTGGCAAACCTAACAAAGAAAGAGAGAGAGAGAAACTTGATAACTCGTATCAGGAATGAAAAAGGAGAGATCACTACTGATATGACAGAGATTCAAAGGGTAATCAGAAACTACTTTGAAAAACTCTACGCCACTAAAAATGAGAACCTGGAAGAAATGGATAAATTCTTGGACTCTTATAATCTTCCACGGTTGAAGGAAGAGGATGTAGCATATCTAAACACCCCCATCACCATTGATGAAATTAAAACAGTAATCAAATGTCTGCCGAAAAACAAAAGCCCAGGTCCAGATGGATTCACTAATGAATTCTATCAAACTTTCCAAGAGGAACTACTGCCAATCTTGGCAAGACTCTTTCATGAAATTGAACAAACAGAAACACTTCCAAATAGCTTTTATGAAGCCAACATCACCTTGATACCTAAACCAGACAGAGACGCTACCAAAAAAGAAAATTACAGACCAATATCACTGATGAATGCAGATGCAAAGATCCTCAACAAAATCCTGGCAAATAGGATTCAATGCCTCGTTAAGAAGATCATCCACTACGATCAAGTAGGTTTCATCCCAGGAATGCAAGGCTGGTTTAACATCCGTAAATCTATCAACATAATACACAACATCAATAACAAGAAAAATAAAAACCACATGATCATATCAATAGATGCAGAGAAAGCATTTGATAAGGTCCAACACCCATTCTTGATCAAAACTCTCAGCAAGATGGGAATGGAGGGAACCTTTCTCAATATAGTGAAGGCCATCTACCACAAGCCAGTGGCAAATATTATCCTCAATGGAGAAAAACTGAAAGCCTTCCCTCTAAATTCTGGCACAAGACAAGGCTGTCCTCTCTCACCACTCCTATTCAACATAGCACTGGAAGTACTTGCTATAGCGATTAGGCAAGAAAAGGATATCAAGGGAATCCAGATAGGAAAGGAAGAAGTCAAGCTCTCACTGTTTGCAGATGACATGATACTCTACTTAGAAAACCCTAAAGACTCTATCAAAAAGCTTCTAGAAACAATAGAATCATATAGCAAGGTGGCAGGCTACAAAATTAACACACAAAAATCAATGGCCTTTCTATATACCAATAGTAATAAGGATGAAATGGACATTAAGAAAACAACCCCATTCACAATAGTACCACACAAACTCAAATATCTTGGAATCAACTTGACTAAATATGTGAAGGACCTATACAAAGAAAACTATAAAACTCTGCTCCAAGAAATAAGAGAGGACACACGGAAATGGAAACATATACCCTGCTCATGGATTGGCAGGATTAACATCATCAAAATGTCAATACTCCCCAAGGCATTATACAGATTTAATGCCATCCCTCTAAAGATACCCATGACATTCTTCAAAGAAGTGGATCAGACACTTTTGAAATTCATTTGGAACAATAAACACCCTCGAATAGCTAAAGCAATCATTGGGAAAAAGAATATGGGAGGAATTACTTTTCCCAACTTTAAACTGTACTACAAAGCAACAGTTATCAAAACAGCATGGTATTGGAATAAAGATAGGTCCTCAGATCAGTGGAATAGGCTTGAATACTCAGAAAATGTTCCCCAGAGATACAACCATCTAATTTTTGATAAAGGAGCAGGAAATCCTAAATGGAGCAGGGAAAGCCTCTTCAACAAGTGGTGTTGGCACAATTGGATAGCCACTTGCAAAAAATTAAACTTAGACCCCCAGCTAACATCATGTACAAAGGTAAAATCCAAATGGATTAAAGACCTCGATATCAGCCCCAAAACCATAAGATATATAGAACAGCACATAGGCAAAACACTACAGGACATTACAGGCATCTTCAAGGAGGAAACTGCACTCTCCAAGCAAGTGAAAGCAGAGATTAACAGATGGGAATATATTAAGCTGAGAAGCTTCTGCACCTCAAAGGAAATAGTGCCCAGGATACAAGAGCCACCCACTGAGTGGGAGAAACTATTCACCCAATACCCATCAGATAAGGGGCTAATCTCCAAAATATACAAGGCACTGACAGAACTTTACAAGAAAAAAACATCTAACCCCATCAAAAAATGGGGAGAAGAAATGAACAGACACTTTGACAAAGAAGAAATATGCATGGCCAAAAGACACATGAAAAAATGTTCCACATCACTAATCATCAGGGAGATGCAAATCAAAACAACGATGAGATACCACCTCACACCCCAGAGAATGGCACACATCACAAAGAATGAGAATAAACAGTGTTGGCGGGGATGTGGAGAGAAAGGAACTCTTATCCACTGCTGGTGGGAATGCTGTCTAGTTCAACCTTTATGGAAAGCGATATGGAGATTCCTCCAAAAACTGGAAATCGAGCTCCCATACGATCCAGCTATACCACTCCTAGGAATATACCCTAGGAACACAAAAATGCAATACAAAAACCCCTTCCTTACACCTATATTCATTGCAGCTCTATTTACCATAGCAAGACTCTGGAAACAACCAAGATGCCCTTCAACAGACGAATGGCTAAAGAAACTGTGGTACATATACACAATGGAATATTATGCAGCTGTCAGGAGAGATGAAGTCATGAAATTTTCCTATACATGGATGTACATGGAATCTATTATGCTGAGTGAAATAAGTCAGAGAGAGAGAGAAAAACGCAGAATGGTCTCACTCATCTATGGGTTTTAAGAAAAATGAAAGACACCCTGGTAATAATAATTTTCAGACACAAAAGAGAAAAGAGCTGGAAGTTCCAGCTCACCTCAGGAAGCTCACCACAAAGAGTGATGAGTTTAGTTAGAGAAATAACTACATTTTGAACTGTCCTAATATTGAGAATGTATGAGGGAAATGTAGAGCCTGTTTAGGGTACAGGCGGGGGTTGGGTGGGGAGGAGGGAGATTTGGGACTTGGGTGATGGGAATGTTGCACTGGTGATGGGTGGTGTTCCTTTTATGACTGAAACCCAAACACAATCATGTATGTAATCAAGGTGTTTAAATAAAAAAAATTATGCATTAAAAAAAAAAAAAAAAAAGAAAAAAAAAAAAGAAAATATTTAAAAAAAAAAAAAAAAAAGAATCACAAGTCCGGGCCCGGAGAGATAGCACAGCGGCGTTTGCCTTGCAAGCAGCCAATCCAGGACCAAAGGTGGTTGGTTCGAATCCCGGTGTCCCATATGGTCCCCCATGTCTGCCAGGAGCTATTTCTGAGCAGACAGCCAGGAGTAACCCCTGAGCAATGCCGGGTGTGGCCCAAAAACCAAAAAAAAAAAAGAATCACAAGTCCAGGGCCGGAGCAATAGCACAACAGGTAGGGCATTTACCTTGTACAAGGCCACCATATCCCCCAAGGCTGGGTGTGGCCCCCAAACAAAAACAAACAAAAGAATCACAGGACCTCCCACAGACACTACCCATGCTGACCCCCCAAATTCAGCCAAATGACAAGAAATGATGACAATGGCCAAATCAGGAGAGCCCCAGGGAAATAAGGAAGTGCTCCAGCTGCTTGCTCTGTTATGCACATGTTTTTTGACACAGAAGACTTAAAACTACAAGAAATTCTTCTAGTACCTTTGATTCTCTCACAAAATTTGGCCTAATGCACACCCCTAACAGGAGACAAACTTTTCCTGTTCAAAGCCTTGCTCTTGAGGAAACTCCACAGCTTTTCACTTGGCCTACACAATCCCTACACAATCCATGAGCCACCTATGTCTGCTCTGTGCTGCCCTCACGCTGCCTCTTGGCCCTTGTGCTACTTTTTCCTCCTCCAGGGAGCCTCTTCACACAGTTATGGCCAATTAGGTCTTAGATCAAATGCCACTTCCTCCTACGAAAAGGCACTTCTCAAGCACAGTTCTGTTTTATTTTCCTCAAAGCCTCTGCTACTTCACAAAACTCAAACGACTTTGTCACCATGTCTACTTAAATAAAATTCCTATAAGTCTCTATCTTATTCATCTTCATAGTAAAGCCTGGCACAAACATGAATTCTCATTTTTGTAGAGTTAAGTAAATAAGTAATAACCTCTGAAGATGATAATGCTTCCTAATATCTTGTGACCAGCTACCCTATGCTCCCACTGTGCTAAACAATTTCTACCCACTTTCTCATTTAAACTCTAAACATTACAAGCTCCTCCATTTTTCAGATCAGAATAAAAAAAATAGTATTCTGATTTATAGAAGATTAATTGCTATAAGGTAACTTGAGTAGGACTTAGCAGGGTGATTATTCTTAATTGATTTACGACAAAATATAAAATAATATACCACTAAAAACCATACATACATAGGGACAGACCTAGCAGTGCTCAGAAATACTCTGGCAACATTCAATTCAGCAGTGTCCAAAGGAAATCCAGGTATTCTGCAAGTAAAGCATATGTTCCAGTATATTCAACTATCTCCACCCCTAAAAATGTATATTCTTGGGGCCAGAGACATATATGGAGGCCTTACAAGCAGTAGGCCTGAGTATTAATACCAGGCACCACATTTGGTCACCCAATGTTACCCAAAGTGATCCTTGAGCACAGAGCCTTAGCACCACCTAAAGCTTAAAAACTAATAAATAAATAAATAAATAAATAAATAAAAATAAGCAAACTCTGTGTGTTCTTAAATATAGTGCTGTACTGTTTCCAAGCCAATTTTCTTCATTTGTAAGATGTTAACAATCATGTCATCTTACTCGATTTAACTGCCTTATTGTGAGGAACATTATGTAAAGACATTGAAAAATATAAAGCACTATGCAGATGCATTACAACATCCTACAAAGTCATGCACTGCCTAACATAAATCTAACTAGGTCACAAAGAAATGCGGTAAGCAATAAAACCCTTTAATCTCATACTTCATCTCTGCTTTGCTGTCAGCAGCAGTGTGAATGTGACACTCCTAGACATATTTCAACATGACTCAATGCATGCTCTATGCACCAGCAAAAGTATGAAAATATTAAAAGAAGCAAAGGATTAGCATCCAAAAAATATCAAAAAAAAACCACTCCTGGCAAAGTCACTTTCAACTTTACAACTAAACACCAGCTCATGGGCTCCTCACTCACCACATAGAAGAAAAACAAGATAATATCCAATCTGATGCCTTGCTTGAACAGTTTTAAAAGTTTTAGTATCTTTTATTATGGTACCTTAAGATAATTTCCAATGAACAACAAATGGTTCACAACTATAAAAAAAAAATAAGGCAGTTGATTATACTGACACATATGACTAATAATACAAACATGAAAAATATATACTATAAAATATGTATTGTCTAAGTATGGACAAGTCACTAAAAATTCAAGTTCTAATTCTTAGGTCTGTCTTCACCAAGAATTTATAGTATAAATCAATAAACAACAGTATTTTTTTTAAGAAGTGGCAAAGTTACTCCTAGCCCTGCACTCAGAAGTGGCTCCTGATAGGCTCGGGGGACTAAAAGGGATGTTGGGAATCCAACCTAGATCCGTTCCAGGTCAGAAGCATGCAAATTAAACAACCTACTGCTGAGCTATCGCTCTAGCCCCAGGTCTGTGCCTTTTGAGCCCCTGTACTATCTCTTTGGTTGGCAGAAAGTAGTTTTGTTTGTTTGGTTGGTTGGTTGGTTTTGGGTCACACTGGCAGTGCTCACGGGTTACTCCTGGCTCTGCATTCAGAAATCGCTCTTGGCAGGCTCAGGGGACCATATGTGATGCAGGGGGTCATGCAAGGCAAATAAATGCCTTTCAGGGGTCTCAAACTCTCGGCCCGCAGGCTGAAAACGGCCCACCTTACAACATTTTGTGGCCCTGCCCTAGAGGAATCTTTTTTTGTTTTGTTTTGTTTTAGTTATTTGGTTCACACCCCCCAATGTTCAAGGCTTACTACTGACTTTGCACTCAAGGATCACCCCAACTTTGCCTCCTGCGGCCCCCAGGTAAATTGAGTTTGAGACCCCTGCTAGATGCTGTGCTATTGCTCCAGCTCAAGTAGTAGTTTGTTTGTTTGTTTTTGTAAACCTACCAAATCAGATAATTTTCAATGAGTCAATCATAGAATCTTACAATAAAAATGTGATCTATATAAATACACATGATATATATCCATATATGTGTATATCTGTACACACATATAAACACCTATGGATCTCAGTGGTTATTACCTACATTCTGTGATATTTCAATAAAGGCATCTTATGGACAATTGAAAATATATTAAAATATACAATTATGCCGGCAAAGACTCATCCCAAACTATTCCTATTAGTTCTGGACTGCTATTATTTGCTATTTGGGCCACAGAGATAGCATGGAGGTAAGGCATTTGCTTTGCATGCAGAAGGGCAGTGGTTCGAATCCTGGCATCCTATATAGTTCCCTGTGCCTGCCAGGGGCAATTTCTTTTTTTTTTTTTTTTTTTTTTTTGGTTTTTGGGCCACACCCGTTTGACGCTCAGGGGTTACTCCTGGCTATGTGCTCAGAAATCGCCCCTGGCTTGGGGGGGACCATATGGGACGCCGGGGGATCGAACCACAGTCCTTCCTTGGCTAGCGCTTGCAAGGCAGACACCTTACCTCCAGCGCCACCTACCCGGCCCCTGCCAGGGGCAATTTCTGAGCACAGAGCCCAGAGTAACCCTTGAGCACTGCCAGGTGTAACCCCAAAACAAACAAATAAACACATATTCTGCTATTTAATGGTAATACTTTCATTTTGGGTTTTGGGGGTTTTGTTTTGTTATGTTCTTTTTTTTTTTTTTTGGTTTGGGGCCACACCCAGTGGAACTCAGGGGTTACTACTGGCTCTGCACTCAGAAATTTCTCCTGACAAGCTCGTAAAACCATATGAACCCTACTTGCTTTGCTATCATTTGAGCCCTGGTAATACTGTTTTTAGTTTTTTTGTGTTTTTTTTTTTTTGTATTTTTTGCTTTTTCTTCTTGTCTTTCCAGTAATACTATTTTTTGTTTGTTTGTTTGTTTTTGGGCCACACCCAAAAACTCTGGAGTTACTCCTAGCTGTCTGCTCAGAAATAGCTCCTGGCAGGCTCAGGGGACCATATGGGACACTGGGATTTGAACAAACCACCTTTGGTCCTAGATCAGCTGCTTGCAAGGCAAATGCCGCTGTGCTATCTCTCCAGGCCTGCCAGTAATACTATTTTTAAGGTAGATAAAAGTACACTTTGTATGATGCGCTATAGAAGTAAAAAAAATGAGTGATAAAAATAAGGTTCTTCAGAGACCGAAGCAACAGTAGATTGAGTACAGTGCTTGCCTTGAATGTGTCTGACCTGGGTTCTATCCCAGGCAGCACATATGATTCCCCTGAGCCCTACCAAGAGAAATCCCTGAGCTCAGAGCCAGGAATAAGCCCTGAGCACTGCTGGGTGTGGCCCAAAAATCAAAACAAAAAGTTTCTTCTCCAGATTTCACAATCAAGATCTAGCTATAGAATTCAGAAACATAGATTAAGCCAAGGTTTAAATACATTTCATTAACAAATCTAATATACCATTTTATTTTTAACAGTGCACGGAATCAAACCCAGGCCCCATGCATGCTGACAAGTCACATCCCCACCTCAATTTAAGCTACTGACATAATAGTTTACTTCCTTTCTTTTTTCTTTTTTTTTCTTTTGATTTTTGGGCCACACCCAGTGACACTCAGGGGTTACTCCTTGGCTATGCACTCAGAAATCGCTCCTGGCTTGGGGGACCATATGGGACCCAGGGGATCAAACCACGGTCTGTCCCAGCTTAACCGTGTGCAAGACAAACACCCTACTGCTGTGCCACCACTCCAGCCCCTTTCCTCTTCTTCTGCTTTTTTTTTTTTTTTCTGTTTGTTTGTTTGGGGGTCACGCCCAGTGGTGCTCAGGGGTTACTTCTGGCTTTGCACTTAGAAATAGTTCCTGGCAGGCTCAGGAGACCATCTGGAATGCTGGGACTAGAACCCGGGTCTGTCTCAGGTTAGCCATGTGCAAGGCAAACGCCCTACCTGTGCTATCTCTCCTGCCCCTGAAATAATAGTTTTCTAATTGTATTTTTGTTTTCTTGTATTGTATTGTATTACTAAAGTTCAAATACTGCTATTTAAAATTACTTGTACCATTTAGCTATTTAGTTTTTGGGTCACACCCGGCAGTGCTCAGGGGTTATTCCTGGCTCCACGCTCAGAAATCGCTCCTGGCAGGCACGGGGGACTATATGGGATGCCAGGATTTGAACCAATGACCTTATGCATGAAAGGCAAACGCCTTACCTCCATGCTATCTCTCCGGCCCCATGCTACTAGCACTTTCAATTCAAAGTCTCACTAATTAACAATAAGAAAAATTTTCAAATATTGTGTAAAGAAATGAACTTGAACTCTGTTAGTTATTAACAAATAAATTGTAGGAGTAGGAAAAATAAACAGCCGATAAGCAGAATTTACAAACATTTGTTTTTCCTACAGAAAATCTAAAGAACATTTTCTACTTTGTGTTTTCAGAGATTACTTTTTACATCATACTAAAGGTCACACTAAAAAAATTTACTCTCTGCCACCACCCCCCCTTTAAATAACTTAAGCCAGAATAAGGTCTGTTTTTTGGTTTTTTGGCGAGGAATAGATTTTGTTTTTTGGCTTTTGCAGTTTTGGCCACATCCTTCAATGCTCAGGGGTTATTCCTGGCTCTGTACTCTCGAATTACTCCTCCAGGCCAGCTCAGGGAACCAT
The DNA here is from genome assembly GCF_024139225.1 of Suncus etruscus. Taxonomy (NCBI): domain Eukaryota; kingdom Metazoa; phylum Chordata; class Mammalia; order Eulipotyphla; family Soricidae; genus Suncus; species Suncus etruscus. Next base: position 80,941,787 of record NC_064851.1, on the reverse strand, counting down.
ATGGGATGCTGGTGATCAAACCTAGATCTATTGCATGTGGCAAAGCCATCCTACCCACTATTTATTTGGCCCCCCAGAATAAAGTTTTGATAAAAAAAATATGGCTCAGAAAAGTGGCCTCATTCTAATGTAAGGCCCTTGCATTAGGACAGGGGTCCTCAAACTACGGCCCTCGGGCCACATACTGTATTTATTCCCATTTTGTTTCTTCACTTCTAAATAAGATATATGCAGTGTGCATAGAAATGTGTTCATAATTTTTGTTTTTACTATAATCTGGCCCTCCAACAGTCTGAAGGACAGTGAACTGGCCCCCTGTTTAAAAAGTTTGAGGACCCCTGCATTAGGATCTCACATGCAAAGTTCAGGGGTAGAGCATGGGCCTTACATATGAGAACCTAAATTTGATCCTCCAAATAAAACAATTCAAAGGAAGTTTTAGGGATTCAAGTATAGAACTCTACTGGGAAATTATTTAAAACTTAAATCTTTTTAATTTAAATTTAAATTTTCTTCAGCTCAAGTAATTTGGTTCTGATTAAGCCAATAATCAACTAAAATTCAAAAAAAGATGAAAGCACACGGTGTTTGGATTATCTAGGCTACGGCCACCATCAAAGTTTATTTCTCACACCTGAGAAGTCAATACTAGGAAATGATACTCCAGGTTTGGTGGGAGCTGGAATGCCTCCTATTCTGTATCCAGCACCAAATGCATCCCCAATACCAGGCACTGTGGAGTTTAGGGTCATCTTGGGTTTAGAGCAATTTTCTTTTAGGATAGGAGTGCTTTTGAGTGCAAATCTCTTTTTTTTTTTGGGGGGGGGGAGTCATACCTGGCAGTGCTCAGGGGTTACTCCTGGTTCTATGCTCAGAAATCACTCCTGGCAGGCTTGGGGCGAGGGGGAGGGGGAGGACCATATGGGATGCCGGGATTCGAACCACTGAACTTCTACATGCAAGGCAAACTCTATACCACCATGCTATCTCTCTGGCCCCAAATCTCTAAACATACCCCGGAGCAAAGCATTTTGGGACCCTGAGCCTCTTCCCTCACCACTCACTTTTCCATCAAACTTTAACTCAAAAAAATTTCTTTAAAAAAAAATTTTTTTTTTTTTTGGTTTTTGGGTCACACCCAACAGCACTCAGGGATTACTCCTGGCATACTCGGGGGGACCATATGGGATGTCAGGATTCGAACCACCATCTGCATGCAAGGCAAAAGCCTTACCTCCATGCTATCTCTCCATCTCAACTTCTTCAAAATTTTAAAATAATTATTTATGGGCCAGAGATAGTGGTAGAGCATTTGCCTTGCATGCAGCCGACCCGGGACAAACCTGGGTTCAATTCCCGGCATCCCATATGGTCCCCTGTGGTCCCCTGTGACGGCCAGGAGCGATTTCTGAGCGTGGAGCCAGGAGCACTGGGTGTGGCCCAAAAACCAAAACCAAAAACCAAAAAAACTTATTAAGGCCATTTAAGTCCGGCTCTTTCTGAAAATCTATCACCAAACTCTGCTGCCCTTTCTCTAATGTATTTAATCTAAAAAAGGTCCCTTGGGCAAAGGTCACAGACCTTGTTAGTAAGCAGGAAAGATCTACAAACAGCACCCAAGGAAACCATCACCCTGAAAGGGCTCCGACTCATACCAATGCCCCTTTCTGATCTACATCAGATAATTGAAGCACTTTTAATAGATATTAACCAAGTGGTATACAATAGAATCAGTCAAAGACCACTGAACCCTTCTGGCTTGCAGTGAATTTAAAGACTTCTAGTGAATTCTTATAGTGAATTTAAAGACTGAGGGTGCACTGAGTATCAGACCAAAACTCTCCTTGATTCAATCTTCACTAAAGTGTATGCCAAGTAAAGAGACAATATCAGGTAGTATCATTCTCCAGGAGTTTCAGTCTCCGAGCATCATAGCATATACCTGAGCATGGATGTAAATTACACGGGCCAATAAATAATTGACCTAGCAAGCACCAAGAAGATAAAAGGAAAGGATTCATTTACATTGGGGGAAGGTGAAGAGACTTCCTCACAAGCATCCTGGGCAGTGGCCTTGACATGGAAATGAACAGGCACTGCTGCTCAGGGCAGAATTATATAAGACCAGAGAGACAAAAGCTGGTGAGGAGGAAAGCTAAAATCCTACGACAGTATTACTGAGGAACAGGCAGAGACCAGCCTGAGAGATGATGCAAGTGGGAGGAGTGGGCTGGAATCTGAAGAAACACCTGATGACAAAAACATTACTTGGGGAGTAATATGATCCAGCTCACAGCAGGCTTCCAAGAGCATGCTGAACTTCTCAGAAGGGAAGTTAATATGCAACTTGTGAGTGAAAGGTGAGTGTAAAAATATTCTGCCACAAATGTGCAAGGCAATGCTTCTTTTCTAAATGGAAGATTCTAAGCATGATGAGCTGGATGAAAAAAAAAAAATGTTAGCAGAGCAACTAGCACTTTTGCTTTGAAAACCTCCCCCAGGAGATGAATGATGATCAGCAACAAAAGGTGAATTCCAAGGGCCCAAGCAATAGTACAGCAGGTAGAATGCTTGCCTTGCCTGTGGCTGACCTAGGTTCAATCTCCAGCATCCCATATGGTCCCTCAAGCTATCGGGAATTATTTCTGAGTGCAGGTGTAAACCCTGGATACAGATGGGTATGGCTCTAAAACCAGAAAAAAAAAAAATGAACTCTAGCCAAGCAGAACAGCCTGAGAGCCCATGTTTTATCAATTTGGGGGTGGGGGAAGGGGGAAGGAAGCCGGAGTTGTGCTAAATATGAGAAGAACTTGATATGATAAGAAGAGGACCTTGCCTAAACCTGGTGCTAAGTCTGTATGGAAAATCTACACCTGACAGACCTAAGTTGTGTTCTGGAAGCTTTAAAGAGCACAGTGAAAGCCAGAGAGATAGTTTGGCTGGCAAGAGTACAAGTTTTATATACTGAATGTGTTCTGATTCAAACTCTGGTACTACAAAGTATCCCAAACAAAGCTGTGGACTCCCGAACCCCAAGCCAGGAGTTGCTCTTGAGACTAGGCGTGTCCCCATACACACACCAAAATAAAACAAGCAAGCAAACAAAAGAAGAGCACAGTGAGTTAAAAGTTCAGAGTTCCTCTCAAGTCTGCTCATGGCAGAGAAGAGTTCTCACTCGTTGGCTCTCTAACAGGCCAGTGTTTCTTTGGCCTACAAAATCAATGGCCCAGTCCAATGAGAAACTAAATTCCTTTTAGGCAAAGTCAGTATATGAGGTTTCATCTTTAAAATATCAATGTATCTCCTTTGTTCTGTGCATCTGGAGAGAGGATAGGGCGCTTGTCTTGCATGTGGTCAACATGATTCGATCCCTAGATTCACACCAGGAGAGATTCCTGAGAGCAGAACCAGCAGTAAGTAACTCTTGAGCACCATGAGGTGGCCCTCAAACCAAAAGCTTCACAAGTCACTTAATCACACATCAAATTGCATGTATATTTGTCTCTTTCAAGTATGCTAAGAAATTATTGAATTTGACACAAAATGAACACAGAAGCCATTGATGCTTTACAGTACAGAAAAAAATGTGTTCCATCAGTCTGAATTTTACCTTTACCTTTATACTATACAATGACTATTCGCACTGCCAGAGAGCTAGTGGTGCAGTTAGGAAAGGTGCTTACTTCCAGGTTCAGTCCCAGCATCCTATAAGGTCCCCTGATCATCGAAAAACAGTGATTAGTGAGTGCAGAGCTAGAAGTAACCCTGGAGCATCGCCAGGTGTGGTCCCAAACAAAACCAAAAAAATTACAGTTAGAAATCCAAATAAGCATTTAACTCATATATGAATCCCTCAAATGACACAGCTTGTATGTATCTCATGTAAGAGGTCTCTAAAAAGCCTGGAGGTTGGAGAGAAGCATCACCAGGCATACGGCCAATCCTAAGGAGCACTCTGTGAGACAAACATATTCAAGGGCATTGTGCAGACCCTCCTGGGGACTGGTAAAAAGGCAGGGGTCCTTCCAGGATATATTTAGATTTAATACTCAGCAGACTGAGGCTGTGGGGAAGTAAAATCAGATAGTGCCCCTGGACAGTGACCAAACACCACAATTTGACACAAATGAGATCTGGTCTGGGGGTATAGTTTAATGATCTAGTATATGCTTCACATGCATGATACCCTAGATTTAACCACAGGCACCACATGCATTTTAATTAGAAAAAAAATTTTAAAAATGGATGCTTAAGAGTCTATGGAGGGGGTACAATGGCAGAAAAACAGACCCAGTGTGATTCAGTAGTTTGGGATCAAACCCTTTTCCACAAAGCATATGCTCATCTCCTTGGGACCACACCTGAACATACATACTAGGTCTCTAGCTTGGGGACTGACTTAGCATTCCTCAACAGCCTATGAGATAAGATGAAGGTACCTGAGCCTGTAGCCAGTTCCCAGAAAAAATAAAGGGAGATAGCAAAGGAGACAGTTTCTCCCCAGTATAACTCAGGCACAAGCCCAGACAAAGGACAGCAGCTTAAGATGAAGTAATGGCTGGGGATAGGGTAGGGACAGGGAAGTACAACAACCCAGAAGCTACAGCATGCCTCTGGGCTTCAGTGACAAAACAAGATCAAGTAGAAGATCATGGTGTTAGATACATGTCTGATTTCTCTTTATTGCACATGGCTTACCAGTAGTCCCAACACCACTTGAAGAGGCTTTCCTTGCCTCATTTTGCGTTTCTCGGACCTCTATCTAGCACCATGCACAAGGTCAAATCAAGATGGATTAACGACCTTGATATCAGATCTGAAACTATAAGGTATATAAAAGAAAATGTAGGCAAAACACTTCATGACATTGAAACTAAAGGCATCTTCAAGGAGGAAACACCACTGTCCAACCAAATGGAAGCAAAGATAAACAAATGGGACTACATTACATTGAGAAGTTTCTGCATCTCAACAGAAACAGTGACTAAGATACAAAGGCCACCCAAGGAATGGAAGAAACTATTCACCCAATATCCATCTGATAAGTGGCTAAATATCTAAGACATGCAAGGTACTGACAGAACTTAATAAGAAAAAAATCTAACCCATTTAAAAAAATGGGGAGAAGAAATAACTTTTTCTCAAAGAAATTCAGATGGCCAACCAAAAGGCACATGAAAAAATGCTCCACATCACTAATCACCAGGGAGATGCAAATCAAAACAACAATGATGTATCATCTCACACCACAAAGAATGGCACACATCACAAAGAACAAGAACAACCACTGGTGGCGTGGATGTGGAGAGAGAGGAACTCTCATTCACTATTGGTGGTAATGCTGTCTAGTCCAGCCTTTCTGGAAAACAATATGGATATTCCTCAAAAAACTGGAAATTGAGCTTCCATATGATCCAGCAATACCATTCCTAGGGATATACCCTAGGAACACAAAAACACAATGCAACAATGCCCTCTGCATTCCTAAATTCATTTCAGTGCTATTTACAATAGCCATAATCTAGAAACAACCCAGATGTCCAACGACAGATTAGTGGCTAAAGAAACAGTGGTACATCTACATAATGGAATACTAAGCAACTGTTAGGAAAAACTAATTTATGAAATTTTCCTATACATGTATAGACATGTAGACTATTATGCTGAGTGAAATGAATCAGAGGGAGAGAGATAGACACAGAATAGTCTCACTCATTTGTGGTATACAAGAAAAAAAATATTATATGGTAATAATACCCAAAGACAATAGAGATGAGGGTCGGAAGGACCTCATGATATGAATCTTTGTGTGAGAGAGAAATAGAATGCCTGTCCAGAAGACAGGAAGGGCGTGGGGGATAAGGGCAATGATGGCCGGAAAGTTGCACTGGTGAAGGGGGAAAGTGTACATTCTATTACTGAAACCCAACTATGAACATTTTTGTAACCATGGTGCACAAGTAAAGAAATTTTTTTAAATGGGGTCACGGCCAGAGCGATAGTGCAGTGGTAGGGTGTTTGCCTTCCACGTGGCTGACCTAGGATGGATCATGGTTTGATCCCCCGATGTCCCATATGGTCCCCCAAGCCAGGAGTGATTTCTGAGCACACAGCCAGGAGTAGTGTGTGTGTGGCCCAAATACAGAAAAAAAAAAAAAGAAAAGAAATGGGGTCAGATGGGGCTGGAGTGATAGGGCATTTGCCTTGCATGCAGCTGATCCAGGATAGACCTGGGTTCGACCTCTGACAACACATATGGTCCTCCAAGCCTGCCAGAAACAATTCTGAGCTCAGAGCCAGGAATACCCCCTTAACTCAGCTGGGTGTGACCCCCCCCCAAAAAAAACAAAAACAAAAACAAAAAATGGGTCAGAGCGATAGCACAGCAGGTAAGCCATTTGCCTTGCACATGGCCAATCCAGGTTCAATCCCCAGCATCCCATTTGGTCCCCCAAGCCTGCCAGGAGTGATTTATGAGCACAGAGTCAGGAGTGCCAACTAGGTGAGGCCCAAAAACAAAAAATAAAATAAAATAAAAATAAAGTAGAAAATTATTAGGCGTTTCAAGACACGGGGAGCACAACAGCTCTGTCTGAACCAAGCACTGGTGCTTCCGGGCAGAGTCCTGTGACCACACACAGGAAGTTGGTTCAGCTGTTTCTCTGCTGTAACATGAAAATGCTATCCCTCTAAAGATACCCATGACATTCTTCAAAGAAGTGGATCAGGCACTTTTGAAATTCATTTGGAACAATAAACACCCTCGAATAGCTAAAGCAATCATTGGGAAAAAGAATATGGGAGGAATTACTTTCCCCAACTTTAAACTGTACTACAAAGCAATAGTTATCAAAACAGCATGGTATTGGAATAAGGACAGGCCCTCAGACCAGTGGAATAGACTTGAATACTCAGAAAATGTTCCCCAGACATACAACCAACTAATTTTTGATAAAGGAGCAGGAAACCCTAAATGGAGCAGGGAAAGCCTCTTCAACAAGTGGTGTTGGCACAATTGGATAGCCGCTTGCAAAAAATTGAACGTAGACCCCCAGCTATCATCATGCACGAAGGTAAAATCCAAATGGATTAAAGACCTCGATATCAGCCCCAAAACCATAAGATATATAGAACAGCACATAGGCAAGACACTCCAGGACATTACAGGCATCTTCACGGAGGAAACTGCACTCTCCAAGCAAGTGAAAGCAGAGATTAACAGATGGGAATATATTAAGCTGAGAAGTTTCTGCACCTCAAAGGAAATAGTGCCCAGGATACAAGAGCCACCCACTGAGTGGGAGAAACTATTCACCCAATACCCATCAGATAAGGGGCTAATCTCCAAAATATACAAGGCACTGACAGAACTTTACAAGAAAAAAACATCTAATCCCATCAAAAAATGGGGAGAAGAAATGAACAGACACTTTGACAAAGAAGAAATACAAATGGCCAAAAGACACATGAAAAAGTGCTCCACATCACTAATCATCAGGGAGATGCAAATCAAAACAACGATGAGATACCACCTCACACCACAGAGAATGGCACACATCACAAAGAATGAGAACAAACAGTGTTGGCGGGGATGTGGAGAGAAAGGAACTCTTATCCACTGCTGGTGGGAATGCCGTCTAGTTCAACCTTTATGGAAAGCGATATGGAGATTCCTTCAAAAACTGGAAATCGAGCTCCCATATGATCCAGCTATACCACTCCTAGGAATATACCCTAGGAACACAAAATCACAGTACAAAAACCCCTTCCTTACACCTATATTCATTGCAGCACTATTTACCATAGCAAGACTCTGGAAACAACCAAGATGCCCTTCAACAGATGAATGGCTAAAGAAACTGTGGTACATATACACAATGGAATATTATGCAGCTGTCAGGAGAGATGAAGTCATGAAATTTTCCTATACATGGATGTATACGGAATCTATTATGCTGAGTGAAATAAGTCAGAGAGAGAGAGAAAAACGCAGAATGGTCTCACTCATCTATTGGTTTTAAGAGAAATGAAAGACATTCTTGCAATAATAATTTCCAGACAGAAAAGTGAAAAGAGCTGGATGTTCCAGCTCACCATAGGAAGCTCACCACAAAGAGTGATGAGTTTATTTAGAGAAATAACTACATTTTGAACTTTCCTTATAATGAGAATGTATGAGGGAAATGGAGAGCCTGTTTAGAGTACAGGCGGGGGTTGGGTGGGTAGGAGGGAGACTTGGACATTGGTGATGGGAATGTTGCACTGGTGATGGGTGGTGTTCTTTACATGACTGAAACCCAAAAACAATCATGTATGTAATCAAGGTGTTTAAATAAAAAAAAATAAAACTAAAAAAAAAAAAAAAAAAAAAAAAAAAAGAAAATCAAAGAAAAATGAAGGTTAGTCTATCTATCCCCAAGTTTCTTTAAACTATGCTTAAATGAATATGGAATGGTGACACAGAATTTCTCTTAAATCTATCTTCTTCCAAATACAGTGAAACATTGATTAATGTTAGTGCAAAAGAACTAAATAATTGCAAGCCTGTAGGGTAAAAAGGCAGCCTTGACTCCCCAAGAAGGCAGGGTGGGGGAAAAGAAGCAAGCATACCATTATATTTTATAGGCCATTGTTTGACCCAGTGCTTCTATAAACTTAGGAAACAAGATATGTATTCCAGAAACACCAAATATACTTTCAATAAATCGACAAAGCATTGCCTGTTTGTTTTTGGTTTTTTGAGCCACACCCAGCTGTGCTCAGGACTTGCTCCTGGCTCTATGCTCAGGGATCACTCCTGGCTGACTCAAGAGACCATCTGGAATGTCAGGAATCAATCCCAAGTCAGGCAAATGCAAGGAGAGAGCCTCCTCCACTGGACTATTTCTCCAGTCCCCAAAGCACTTTTATTTACATTATGAAAATAAGATTCCTAATTGCCTCATTATCACACACATCCAGTTTAAGAATTATTCCCCCCCAAAATTAACTTTTAGCATCAAGCCACTGTGCCACTGCTACCCGAATCCCCGACTGTGGGTTTGGGGGCCAACTGTGTCCAGACGCATCTGTGGAAGCCACGTGATTGGAGGTTGAGATGGCACTGCCCAAGAAGGGAGGACCTTGAGGTCCTTGTATATAGTAAACCATTCTTGCATCCCTTTGATGAGTCCTACTTATTCATGTATATGATATTTTAAATGTAGTGTTATATTTAATTTAATTACGTTTTGTGGAGGATCTTTGCATCTATGATCATCAGGATAAAGGCCTATCGTTTTCTTTTTTTTTTTTTTTTTTTTTTTTTTTTTTTTTTTTTGGTTTTTGGGCCACACCCGGTAACGCTCAGAGGTTACTCCTGGCTATGCACTCAGAAGTCGCTCCTGGCTTGGGGGACCATATGGGACACCGGGGGATCGAACCGCGGTCCATCCAAGGCTAGCGCAGGCAAGGCAGGCACCTTACCTCTTGTGCCACCGCCCGGCCCCAGGCCTATCGTTTTCTTTATTAGTGTTTTCTATGCTTTGATATCAATGAGAAGAATAGGAAGTAGGTTTCTTTAAAGATTTGTAAAAACATTTAATAAACCCATTTGTGCCTTGAAAAAAAAAGAAAGAGGAGCCCTAGAATAATATGCAGAAAACATCACACTACAGATGCAACAATGGGGCAACAACACAGGCCAACACCATGCATAGATAATGAATATGGCAGCTCTGATGACCTGAAAAGTGTCAATCACTTAGTTAGCCTCTCAGATAAGCAATTTAGAGAAGAAATATAGAGGATTCTCATAGAAATCAAAGAAGGCATGGATCGAGCTGAACGGACCACAAATAAGAATCAAGAGAATATGAAAATAGAAATCAGAAAACTTTTAGTATCATTCTATTTATTACCTAAGTTTCAAAAAGTCAAATAATTCACACACATTAAGATAGCTCTTGCCAGGGCCGGAGAGATAGCATGGAGGTAAGGCATTTGCCTTGCATGCAGAAGAATGGTGGTTCGAATCCCGGCATCCCATATGGTCCCCCGAGCCTGCTGGGGGCGATTTCTGAGCATTGAGCCAGGAGTAGCCCCTGAGCACTTCCAGGTGTGACCCAAAAAACAAAAAATGAAAAAGATGGCAATACCAATTCTTAAAAATTCCATTAATCACCCTGTGGGAACAAATTCAAGAGCTGTTCAAATACAGATAACCAGTTCTATGACATGATAGCCATCCTTTTTTTTTTTTTTTTACAAAAAGTTACTGTTAATTAATCTATAGAAGAGTAAGTCCACAGTATAAGTTAATAATATCTAGGAATTGATATAATCTGTGGAAGGCTGTAGGTCTTTACTGGCAATTACTTATTACCAGTTCCTGGTCAGATAACTAAAGACAGTGAGATGGTTTAGATTGTTTACAGCACTTTGATTTTATTTGTTGTGCTTTTTATTTGTTTGGGACATACCAGTGATACTCAGAGCTTACTCCTGGCTCTGTACTCAAGGATCACTCCTAGAAATGCTCAGAGGACCCTATGTGGTACTGGGGATTTAATCCAGATCAGCTGCATAAAGCAAGAACCTTACCTGTTGTATTTTTCCATCTGGTTCACTTTAGCACTTTGAAAGGGCAATTTTGATATCTAAAAATCTAGTACTACAAAAAAAATCCCAAAGGGCTGGAGAGATAGCATAGCAATAGGGCACCTTGTACACAGCCAATTCAGGACAGACTGTGGTTCATGTAGGCATCCCCTGTGCCTGCCAGGAGCAATTTCTGAGCGTAGAGCCAGGAATAACCCCTGAGTGTTGCCAGGTATGACCCCCCCCCAAAAAAAAAAAAAAACCAAAGTAAGTGCTATCTAATTGTATATAACCCATAAGATTTTCATATTTTTAATTACAGAAGAAAACTTAATGTCACATGACGAGATCCTGGAGGCTAAAGGGGCAATTATAGTATGAGACAGATTTTTAACCAGAGAGAAAACAGTAAGTGTCCTCCCACCTCCTCAGAGATGCAGTTACTGGGGCCAGAGCTGTGGCGCAGCGGTAGGGTGTTTGCTTTGCGCACGACTGACCTAGGACGGATCGAGGTTCAATCCCCCGGCGTCCCATATGGTCCCCCAAGCCAGGAGCGATTTCTGAGCACATGGTCAGGAGTAACCCCTGAGCATCACTGGGAGTGGTCAAAAGAAAAAAAAAAGAAAAAAAAAACAGAAGAAATGCAGTTTCTGGGTTTAGGGAAAAAAAAAGCCAAAATAGTCTAAAGTCTGTAGTTTGAGAAATAAAATACTCCCAGGGATAAGCCACATTGCTCTAAATTGTTTACTCCCAGAGATGCTGGATATCAATTGCAAAGTAAAGGAATCTATATGATTCTTAACTATGTTTATGCAAAATGAGTGGTTGTGGGTTTTAACAAAAGTTAAAGCCCCCCCAACACCTATCACCAGGTGTTAAAAACAGATGTTTTAACAGATTAAGTAAGCTTAATCTGTTACTGTAAATTACTCAATAGATCAGCAGTGAAGGAGGAGAGAAAAAATGTATTACAGTACCCTAACTTTTGGTGGAAATCAGATTCTGTTCTTTAGAAATTCTTGCTTATAAACTGGAATGATGCCCAAATTCCCCTATTATCTGAACACAACTTTCTGACCTAACATTTTTTAAAAATATTTTTTATTTAAACACCTTGGTTACAAACATGATTGTGGCTGGGTTTCAGTCATCTAAGATGACACCCCCCATCACCAGTGCAGCATTCCCACCACCAATGTCCCAAATATCCCTCCTTCCCTCCCCTCCCCCACCTGTACAACCCACCTCATGAACCTCACCACAAAGAGTAATGAGTTTAGTTAGAGAGTACATGACCTAGCATTTTTAAGCTTGTTTGTTTTTTTCCAATTGATTAACAACCTAGACAAGTCTTCTATAAGAGGAAACAAGATCGAGAACTTGATACAGTCTCCAGATGACTAGTGATTCTGCTGAGTTTCTGAATGCCTGAGACATCTGCAAACAGGGGAAACCTGTTGTCTGAAGATGCTTGGACTGAGATGCAGAACCCATGGTTCGTGGACCTCTTGTTCTTTCCATTTTAACTCCCCATCCCTTGTCAGAGTTTAGAAACAGCTCTTTACATGGATGGATCTATTGTAAGTATGGAAAGAAAAGTTTGCTGAAGTCATGGACCAAACAACTTCTGAGCTGTGGAATTCACAGGGAGTTCTAAAGGGAAGGTGGCAAAGCAGCAAAACCATCACCCCAAAAGAGATCTTATGTGAAAAGGTAACTTTCACATAAGTTCACATCAGGCTTTTTTTTTTTTTTTTTTTGGGTCACACCCGGCGGTGCTCAGGGGTTACTCCTGGCTGCTCATAAATAGCTCCTGGCAGGCATGGGGGACCATATGGGACACTGGGATTCGAACCAACCACCTTTGGTCCTGGATCGGCTGCTTGCAAGGTAAATGCGCTGTGCTATCTCTCCGGGCCCCACATCAGGCTTTTGACTGACATGTTGCTGACCTAGGTTCTATCCCCATATGGTTTCCGGAGTTTGCCAGGAGTGATTCCTGAATGTGGTAAGTGTGCAAAGGTAACTTTCATGGAAGGGGCCCATGAAGGTGGAACAATTTACCTTTAAAGTAGGTATATTTTCCCCACTGGGTATTAGTCTATTCTACCCTTCTCTCTCATTCAGCAGGAAATGACTAGATCTGAGTCAGCATTCCATTTCTTTGGAACAACTGAGAGACAGAACTAAAAGAACTAGAATAAAAAAGAAATGTACTCCCCTTATGCCAGAATCCTCAGGAATTGGAATCAAAAGTTGTTTTAGGACCAAGCAGCCAGTTTGGAGACAAGATCCCAAATCCAGGAAAAGGGAAGAAAAAAAAAAAAAAAAGAGGAAGAGGTAGGCTCTTCAAGTACATGTTTTCCACCAAACATATATTATGCTTGCTTGTCTCATGTTTCTTTGCCAATTTTTCCTCCACTCTGAAGAAAGTCATGTTCTCTCTTAAACTGATATTCTTCTTTCATTCCTCCCATGAGAAAGAATCACATGCAAAATATTTTCTCTTGACATAGGAATGTGCATTCATTTTATTATTTAAATTTCTTCAATTATACTGTATTGCTTTTTTATTATTTATTATATTTTCTCTTTTGTTTGTGTTTGGGCCATACCAAGTGGTGCTCAGGGATTATTTCTGGCTCTGCACTCAGGAATCACTCCTGGCAAGATCCGGGGACCATATAGGGATAGAATCTAGGTCAGCAACATGTCAATCAAAAGCCTGATCTACTGTACTATCATCCTAGTTCCTGTATTTCTTTTTTGATGGATTGTCAATTCATGTCTTCTATGTATTTTTGTTTGGAGATGACAATCTTTGTAAAAACTACAGCTTAAAATGAAAATGACAAATTCAGTGCTTGGACTTTTCTGAAAAAGTAACATTTAAGAGGTCAATAGTGGGGCCAGATAGATTGTTCAGTGGATAGAGTTCTTGCTTTGTATATGGCGAAACCTGGTTCAATACCTGACATCTCACGTGCACCCCTGAGCATTGTCAGGAATGTCTCTTGAGTATAGAATCAGGAGCAACCCTTGGGAATCAACAGGTATGGCCCCAAAACCACAAATAAACAAACAAATAAAAAGAATAGGTCAGGGACTGGAAAGATAACACAGCGGTAGAGCGTTTGCCTTGCAAGCAGCTGACCCAAGATCAAAGGTGGTTTGAATCTCGGCGTCCAATATCTCCCGTGCTAGCCAGGAGCGATTTCTGAGCAGATACCCAGGAGTAACCCCTGAGCGCCACTGGGTATGGCTCATAAAACCAAAATAGAAAAAAAAAAAAATAATAGGCCAGTAGTGGGGTCAGAGCAATAGTACAGCAGGTAAGGAATTTGTTTAACATGTAGTTCCATTTCTAGTGTCCCATATGGTCCTCACACCCCACCAAGAATTTCCTGAGTACAAAGCCAGGAGTAATTGTTGAGCATTGCTGAGTGTGGCCCCCACAAAAAAAACCATAACATGACAATAACATGCCACTCCCTTTTCTTTCTTCTCTTGCCATGGTGTCATAGAGCATTAGTCTGGCTCAGACTTGAGTACATACACTGCAGCATCCCTGGACTTGTTTTCTCCACTAGTTGGCTGGTAAAGGCCATAGTCCAAGATTCCTTCAATCTAATTAACCTCCTTCTGTTTTCTCCCCAATCATCACACCCCTCATTTGGTGAGATGAGTTAAACATAAGACTTTTCTTGGTAGCCAAAATTAAGAAATACAGAAAAAAGAAATAATACTGCATGATTGATTTCTGGGGCTGGAGAGATAGCATGGAAATAAGGCATTTGCCTTGCATGCAGAAGGTCGGTGGTTCAAATCCTGGCATCCGATATGGTCCCCTGAGCCTGCCAGGAGTGATTTCTGAGCGTAGAGTCAGGAGGAACCCTAGAGCACTGCCGGGTGTGACCCCCCCCCCCCACAAAAAAAAGGTTGATTTCTCTAAAAGTGATTGAAATTAAGATTCTAAGATTCATAGCCAGAGTTTGGTTCCTTTGAGGATGCTAATGGCATCAGTGCAAATAAACTGTAAGCCAATAGCCAAATATTGACCTGAAAAGACACATTCCAAAAAGTTGGTTTATTTGGTAATACAAAAGAATAAAACCAGTCACGCTAGCTTTGATCCTCCCACCTCTTTTACCAATCCTCTTCAATAATCTGATTTCCACATAATTGAATTTAGCCAACTTTTTTTTATAAAAGACTGGACCTAAAAATCAGTATTTACACTGCTAACGCAAACCTAGTTTTTAAAGTTTTTGTAGTATTTTCAAAAGAACCACTACTTTGTTTTCTAGTTCTCCCTACTTTGCCATCTGACATTTTCTTAAAGCTAAATTTTAATTTTTTTATTGGAAGCCAAATTGATGAAACTTTACATGATATAAACATTTAATGAACTTTGTGCAAGCCCCTGAAAGATCATGCCTCTAGATTAGGATTTTTTCAAAGTGAATAAATAAATGCTTAATTGTAAAAATAATTTAATTCTTAAAATAAATTTTAATTTAAAAGATCTGGTGCTTCAACCAAAAACGTAAGTAAAAAATGTTTAACAAATATTGAAGGGAGAAATCCATGCAAATTTCTACTATTCTATTTGTTATCATTGCTATTGTTTACCCACATTCTCTTCATCTTTGTTCACATCTGTTTGCTGTTGAGGCATATGATACACCTCTTTTCACTATCAATCATTTTCCATGCTGCTACACAGTAAGTCCTTACAGTAAGGACCTGATCTATAATATAGATTGACATCAACTAATTATTTCTGCTGTATTGGGGGCATTATGCTGACTCCATGGTTTTACCTTTTACATTGCTGTTACAATGAAGCTCTTCATTAATACAACGTGTTTTTTTTCTTATCAGTAATTAGGCAAGATCCTAGAGAATGAGATTCTGGATCAAGTGGTGTGACTATAGAAGGCATTTTTTAAAAACAGATGTTGGGCCGGAGTAATAGGCCCTTCCTTGCAATGTGGCTGGCCCAAGTTCAATCCCCAGCATGACACATGGTCCTCTGAACCTGCCAGGAGTAATTCTTGAGCACAGAATTAGGAGTATATCCTGAGCACCTCCAGGTGTGAGCCAAAAAACAAAAATTAATTATAAAAAATAAAAAACAAATCTTGGGGCCGGAGAGATAGCATGGAGGTAATTGTCTGAGTACTCACTCAGAGGTTACCCCTGGCTCTGCTCTCAGAAATTGCCCCTGGCAGGCTAGGAGGACCCTATGGGATGCAGAAAATTGAAACACCATCTCCTGAGATGGCTGCTTGCAAGGCAAACACCCTACCACTGCTATCTCTCCGGCTTGAGCCCTTGATATCTTATTGCTTAGGGTGTGGGAGTTGGATTTGGAATATATATGAAGTTAGAAAAAGCTTGCTTAGAATATATCAGTTAATGGAAAATATCTCTTAGCAACAACTTGTTAAACTTTTGCTGAACCTCTGCTCTTTGTCCAACTCGCCTATCATATGATGTACCAACAGAAAGTTCCCAACACAGGATGGTTCCCCCCATCATAAGATGTGTGATATGTCAACAAAATATTCCTGACACAGGGTGTTCCCACTCCAATCGGCCGACCACAAATATCTGGCAGGATGAGCAACCCACTTCAGCAAAGTCAGAAGAAAGCGATAACAAAGTTGCTTCACAGCCCCCCAGAACCCTGTGCCATATTAGGAAAAGAAAGTACAACTTTCAGTGCAACTGAACTCTTGATTTGGATATTGCCTACCCTCCTTGTCCCTAGGAGCCCCCTACCCTATAAAAACTCTCTTACTTTGCTGTTTGGGGTTCCGGTTCACTGTCTGTTGACGGACTAGAAGCCCTGGCTAGCCAGTCACTAAACCTACCCTTGCTAATTGCATTCTTGGAATTGTTGAGGTCTCTAATTGAGATGGTAGGGCATCATGAACTCTTTCAAGGGCATTATATCCTACAACAAATAGCCCCCTTGTTGAGTAGTAGCAGGCTAAATCTTATATCTCTTTTTTGGTTTTAGTAGAAGAGTTAAAAAATAATGGAGGGGCCCGGAGAGAGAGCACAGCGGTGTTTGCCTTGCAAGCAGCCGATCCAGGACCTAAGGTGGTTGGTTCAAATCCCGGTGTCCCATATGGTCTCCCGTGCCTGCCAGGAGCTATTTCTGAGCAGACAGCCAGGAGTAACTCCTGAGCACCGCCGGGTGTGGCCCAAAAACAAAAACAAAAACAAAAAAACAACGAAAAAAAAAATAATAGAGGAAGACTCAGGGATTGAATGAGGGTCTCAAACATGGGAAGTGGGGCTGAAGTGATAGCACAGCAGCAGGGCTGTGCTATCATCCAACCCAAGATGGACCCAGGTTCAATCCCAGCATGCCATATGGTCCCCAGAGCATACCAGGCACGCTTTCTGGGTGCAGAACTAGGAGTATCTCCTGAGCACTGCAGGGTGTGGCCTCAAAAAAAAAAGACAAAAAACAACAACAATAACAACAACAAAAACATGTGGGAAGCATATGCTCTACCACTGAGCTACATCCTTAATTCCAGAAGTTGACTTTGGTGGGGAGGTGGCCCACACACAGCAATGCTCAGGTTTTATTCCTGGCTCTGTGTATAGCCATCAATCACTCCTGCTCAGGGAACCGGGGATTGAACCCAGGTCAGCTGCATACAAAGCAATCACCCTACGAGCTGTACTGCTCCAGCTGCAGAAACTTGACTTTTCTGTAGGTTTTAAAATTATACACTTTTCCTTAACAAAATATATATAGCAAACAGAAAGTTACAGAAACTAACCAAACAGCTTTATCTAATGTTTCATTTAGCCAATATTTGCCTTATATTTTAAAAGTAAATTATATAGTTGATATGGTCAGGGATGGGCTTAGCAGTGGAGCATATGCCTCACATATGAGCTGTCCTGAACTGATCCCACATACTGTAAAAATATATATAAAACTGAAGCTCCTCATGCGGTACCATACTTTCTTCCCTGCCCGCTCTGTTTGCAGAAATAAACTACATCCTAAATTGGTTTCACATCACTATATGCAGCATGTCTTAATGTTTTTATTAAAGGAGCTGGATAGATAGAACAAGAGCAAAGGCAATTGCCTGGTATGCAGTCATATCAGCTGTTACCTGGTTCAATTTCCCAGTACTACATATGGTCCCCAGAGTCCCATCAGTAGTGATCCCTAAGCACAAAGCCAGGAATACTCTCAGAACACCATTGAGTATGGCCCCAAAACCCAAAAATAAAAAAAGAATAGAGCACTTGCCTTACATGTGGCTGTCTCCAGTTTTAGTGAAGTTTGAAGAAAGCCAGGAGCAAACCATGAGTACCACTAAGGTATGGGCCCCAAACCGCCAAAATGTTATATTAAATAATAAAATTACCATGGATTTTAACATTAACCATATTTTACAGTCTAAAAAAGTTACTGTTTATGGTTTTTTTTTCTAGTTTTTGAGTCACACCCAGCAGCGCTCAGCAGTTACTCCTGGTTCTATGTTCAGAAATCATTCCTGGCTGGCTCGGAGGACCATATGAGATGCCGGGATTCAAACCACCATCCTTCTGCATGCAAGGCAAATGCCCTACCTCCATGCTCTCTCTCTCTCTCTCTCTCTCTCTCTCTCTCTGGCTCCTTGTTTATGTTTTTAAATAAAATGTAGGAGGCATCATCATATTAGATATTCTAAAATTTGTCCTTATTTCATTCAATATTCTTTTTATTATTTTGTTATGTCTGCTTGCTTTTTGGGGCCACATCTGGTAGTGTTGAGGGCTTATTCCTTGTTCTGTCCTTAGGTATCACATTATCACACCTAGTGGGTTGATGGACTTTATGTGAGGCTGGGATTGAACCCAGGTCAACCTGTATGCAAGGCAAGCCCTTATTCACTGTATTATTGTTCTGACCCCTCATCCTATATGCTCATCTTCAGATTCTCTCTCTTTTTTTTTTTTTTTTACCTGTTTGACGCTCAGGGGTTACTCCTGGCTATGCGCTCAGAAATCGCTCCTGGCTCGGGGGGGGGGGGGGTGGGGGCATATGGAACGCTGGGGGATTGAACCGTGGTTCTTCCTAAGCTAGTGTTTGCAAGGCAGACACCTTACGTCTAGCACCACCTTCCCGGCCCCATCTTCAGATTTTCTAATATTTCTAGATGTATACAACTTTTTTAATGTCTTAATTGGGTCAAAAAGGTGCTTGCTTCACATGTCTATTCTTTTTTTGTTTGGTTGGTTTTGGTTTTGGGCCACACCCGGCGGTGCTCAGGGGTTACTCCTGGCTGTCTGCTCAGAAATAGCTCCTGGCAGGCACGGGGGACCATATGGAACACTGGGATTCGAACCAACCACCTTTGGTCCTGGATCGGCTGCTTGCAAGGCAAACGCCACTCTGCTATCTCTCCGGGCCCCACATGTCTATTTTTTGTGTGTGTGTGTGTGTGGTTTTTGGGTCACACCCAGCGGTGCTCAGGGGTACGCCTGGCTCCATGCTCAGAAATTGCTCCTGGCAGGCACGGGGGACCATATAGGACGCCGGGATTCGAACTGATGACCTTCTGCATGAAAGGCAAAGGCCTTACCTCCATGCTATCTCTCCAGTCCCACATGTCTATTCTTAAAAGACAAAAAAAATGTAAACAACAAAATGGAAACTTAAAAAAAATTTAAAGGAAGAAAAAAAAAGAAAAGAATCCGCCTTCATGACTTATAAGTAGTTCGGAACAGTAGTCACTTGAATGTGATGATCCAGAAATAAAAATCACAATTGCGGTAGCTTCCTAGAAATCTGTGAAGGTGCCATGCCCAGACTCCAGTGGAAATTCACCCTATGTGTGTGAGTGACACAGCTATGAATTCCCCAGATCTGGCCATTTCCACAGCCTCTAACTTGCTTATAATGGGTTGAACATCAGGCTCACTGAAAGGGAAGTTTACACACCAGCTCTGCATTACTGGCATTTACTTCCTCTAATTCTGTGCTTCCCAGTTCCTCCACTTCATCTCCTCTCTCTATGCTCTTTTGTACTTAAATTAATTCCTCTTACTGTTACTTTAGTTGACCAAGCTCATTTAAAAGTTATCTGTGAATAAGCACATAGATAATGCTGCACAAGCAAAAGCCATAGCAACTACTCAGTAACCATTCAAATTAGTCCCATTAGATTTTGCTAATGGTACATAAAAACTTTCCATTACCAGTTCCTAAAACCAAACTCCAGTTTTAACAGATTGCCCACGATAAAGGCCCCCACCAAAAGTCACTGATCTAGAACTTTTTTTGTTTTGTTTGTTTTTGGGCCACATCTGGCAGCACTCAAGGAGTTACTCCTGACTCAGCGCTCAGAAATCGCTCCTGGCTTGGGGGACCATATGGGATGCTGGAAAATGAACCTGAGTCCATTCCAGGTTGTCCTCTTGCAAGGCAAATGCCCTACCGCTATGCTATCTCCCCAGCTCCCATGATTTAGAACTCTTGGTAGCTTTTTCTTTTCTCTTTCCATATGGCCCAAAAAATCCCTCTCTGGGAGACAGTTCAAAAGGGCTGTGCCCATGCTTTGCATGACGGAGGCCCAGTTTGATCCCTAGGTCTGCCAGGGGTAACCTTTAAGCACCAGGCTAGATGCAGTTCACAAGCACTGCTGAATGTGGCTTAATAATAATAATGACAAAACTTTACTAAAAGCAGACTTTATTTCTTTAAACAGTACTCAGTGATGGCGTTATGGTAAAACACTGGGACAACAGTGGAGAGAAGTGGACACACTAATGTAAGGCGTGTTGTTGGGACATTGAATTCATAAAACCCTACCACTAAGAGAACTGGAAATCACAATGCCTGAGAAAAATAATAACGAATAAATTATTTTAAAGATTTCCTGTAAGATAGTTTTTCTTTTTTAAGTCATCTTCCCTTCCCTATTTGTTGCCTTTCTAGAATGACAAGGGTCACATACACACTGAACTCTAGTGCTCACAGGGCCCCACAGTACCTCAGGTCACAGTGCTCAGAGTTCATAATGTGGCACTTGCAGAGTTGCACTCTTTCTTTCCGGGCTGTGCTGTGCTACAGACTATGTACCCTCTGTGGCAGTGCCCATATCCCAGACTGTGGGGGCTGCACTTAGAGCAAGCAGGTGGCAATGGGGAGCAAATGTGTGGCCTCATCCTCCAGACAGGTGCTCTTGCCAGTGATCTTTCCTCAAGCCTTTGTGAAAATGGGCTTTTCTACACACAAGGCATACTGTGATTCTTGTTAGTGCAATGCCTTATAAGGTCAATTCTATGTGGGCATACTGATACTTCTATTTGACTGTTAAATTAGTTGAAAAAAATATTACTTCATTTTACAAATAACAGCTAACTGGGGCCGGAGAGATAGCATGGAGGTAAGGCGTTTGCCTTTCATGCAGAAGACCATCAGTTCGAATCCCGGCATCCCATATGGTCCCCCGTGCCTGCCAGGAGCAATTTCTGAGCATGGAACCAGGAGTATCCCCTGAGCACTGCTGGGTGTGACCCAAAAATTACAAAAAACAAACAACAACAACAAAATAACAGCTAACTGAAATATCCTTTTTTTTTTTTTTTTGGTTTTTGGGTCACACCCAGCAGTGCTCAGGGGTCACTCCTGGCTCTACGCTCAGAAGTCACTCCTGGCAGGCTCGGGGAACCATATGGGATGCCGGGATTTGAACCACCATCCTTCTTCTGCATGCAAGGCAAATGTCCTACCTCCATGCTATTTCTCCGGTCCCCCCCTCTTTTTGGGGGGGGTTTGGGTCATACCTGGCAGCAGCACTCAGGGGTTACTCCTGGCTCTGCATTCAGAAATTGTCCCTGGCAGGCTCGGGAGACCATATCTGATGCTGGGAATTGAACCACCCTTCGTCCTGAGTCAGCTACATACAAAATAAACACCCTATCTCTGTGCTATCACTCCGGCCCCTATTTTTATTTATTCTTATTTTTTTAATCACTGTATTTACAAAAATTTTCATACTGGTGGGGACTGGAGCAGTAGCACGGCAGTAAGGTGTTTGCCTTGCACGCGGCCAGCACAGTACTATGCTATCAATCTGACCCCTTTTTCCAATTTTTTTTTTTTTTTTTGGTGTTTTCGGACCACAACCAGTGGTGCTCAGGGGTTACTCCTGGCTGTCTGCTCAAAAATAGCTCCTGGCAGGCACGGGGGACCATATGGGATGCCAGGATTCAAACCAACCACCTTAGGTCCTGGATTGGCTACTTGCAAGGCAAACACAGCTGTGCTATCTTTCCAGCCCCCTTTTTCCAAATTTTTAAGCTATGTCTTTACATTATTTCTGAGGACCCTATCTCCTTCCTGAAAAATACTTATAAAGCTATAAATTTTACTCTTAATACCAGTTTTGTTGTGTCCCACAAATTCTGATAATTTGTGTCTTCATTCTCATTTGTTTCTAGAAATCTTTTTATTTCCTCTTTGATTTCATCTCTGACCCACGAGTTGTTCAGTACAAGTTGTTTAATTTCTAGCTGTTAAAGTTTTTCTCCATGTCTGTTTGTGATTCACCTCTAATTTCAGTGCATGATAATCTGAGAAGGTAGATCTTACAGTTTCTAGCCTCTTGATTTTTTGGAGGTATGTTTTATTTTTCCATAAAACATGTGGTGATGTGGTGTATCTATTTCCATGTACATTGGAGAAAAATGTGTATCCAATTTTCTAGAGATGAAGAACCCTATATATATATATATATATATATATATATATATATATATATATATATATATAAAGCCATTTTATTCCATTTCTTCCTTTAAAGCTAGTATATTCTTGTTGAGTTTTAGCCCAGGAATGACAGGACAGTATTGAAATCTCCTATTATTGTTGTGTTGCTATTGATGTCTTTCTTCAGATCTGTCAGCAACTGTTTAAATATTTTGCTGGTCCCTCAGTGGGTATCTCTATGTTTATGAGTGTAATTTCTCCCTGGTGCACATATCCCTTGATTTCAAGAAGTGTCCATCTCTGCCCCTTATCGCCTTTTTAAGTCTAAAGTCTGTGTCATCTGATATAAGTATCACCACTCCAGCCTTTTTGAAGGAGTTGTTTGCTTGAAAGATTGTTCAGGGCCCGGAGAGATAGCACAGCAGCGTTTGTCTTGCAAGCAGCCAATCCAGGACCAAAGATGGTTGGTTCGAATCCCGGTGTCTTATATGGTCCCCCATATGGTCCCCCGTGCCTGCCAGGAGCTATTTCTGAGCAGACAGCCAGAAGTAACCCCTGAGCACCGCTGGGTGTGGCCCAGAAAACCAAAAAAAAAAAAAAAAAAGATTGTTCAATCTTCAACTTAGAGTCTTTGCTCTGACTATTCAAATGTGTTTCTTGGAGGCAGCAAAGCATTGGATTCAACTATTTTGGTCCATTTTGCCACTCTGTATTTTAACTGGTGCATTTAGTCCATTGAAATTGAGAGAGATGAATGTCATGGGATTTAGTATCATCTTTTTATAAGAGTTTGGTGTGTTTGTTGGGTCTACCTTGGATGAAGTAGACCTTTCAGTTCTTTTAAGGTTGGTTTTGAGTCTGTACCATTCCTAAGGCTGTAACAATAATACAGAGAATAGGGCATTTGTCTTGTATGCAGTCAACCTGGATTTGATCTCAGCATTCCATGTGGTCCCCTAAGCACCATCAGAAGTAATTCCTGAGCACTACCAGGTGAAATCCAAAAATCATAAATAAATAAATAAATAAATACATAAATAAATGTCGGCCAGGTTCATGTTGTTACCAGCTCATTTGTTTAATGTTTGAATATCAAGTGTTTAGAATGTATTTTTAATTCAAAGTTGATTAACTCACTTTCTCTCATGTTATCCTAATTAACCTCAAGTTTTCAAAATATTTCTACCAATCCTGTACAATCATTTGTTTAATGCAAAGTCTTCTCTAATACCTTCCAAAGTGAAATTGCAAATATAAATCCTTTTTGATTTCTACTCATTAACTAGACATTGGAATGTGCCATGCCCTATAATCTTTATTAATATGTGACTACAAGTTGGGCCTACTTCAAACAAAGCCTTCAGAAAATTTATTAATCTGAAATTAATTCTTTCAATGAAAGATTTTCATTGCTTTGGGGAATAAAAGCTTCCATTGAATGCCTTCTCTGGGTCAATCACTGTGCTTGTACTGGGCAGTAAAGACAGCCCTGTGCTTATGAGTATTACATGTCTAATAGGGAAGAACAACATTAAATCACTGTAACTAAATAATACAATATCAAATTCACAATATGTGCTTTGTAGCACCTGCTAAAGTTAAGTTCAGGACATTCTGTTATTTATACCTTAAGCTTAAAAAAAATACATAGGATCCAAAGCAATAGCACAGAGGGTGTGCTCACGGCCAACCTGGGTTCGATCCCTGGCATCCCATATGGTCCCTCAAGCCTACCAGGAGTAATTTCTGAATGCAGAGCCAGGAGTAACTCCTGAGCATTGTTGAGTACAGCCCCCCAAAAAATCACACACACACACACACACACACACACACACACACACACACACACAAGAAAAACAACAAAAACATTCATACTGTATCCAGTAAAGGACTTCTGAGTTTATAGATCAGGAGTTCTATAAAGAATGGAAAATTAATGACAAAGATCATGTCTCAAATTAAAACTGTAAGACAATAGTGAAAGTAAGACAATAGGGCCCGGAGAGATAGCACAGCCGTGTTTGCCTTGCAAGCAGCCGATCCAGGACCAAAGGTGGTTGGTTCGAATCCCGGTGTCCCATATGGTCCCCCATGCCTGCCAGGAGTTATTTCTGAGCAGGCAGCCAGGAGTAACCCCGGAGCATCGCCCGGTGTGGCCCAAAAACCAAAAAAAAAAAAAAAAAAAGAAAGTAAAACAATAGTGATAGTTGTACAACATTGAGAGTACACTTATTTCCACAGATATTCACGACTTAAATGGCCCCAAAAAACGAGTTTATATTATTTATATTTTACCACCAGAGAAAAATGTTACAAATTGCATTAGACTACAGAGTACAATGTTTGATAATTGTCACCCAAATGTTCATGAATAGCTATGAGTTTGCTGGTTTATTTTAAGGCAGACAGATAGCACATCAGATAAACTGTTTACTTTGCTCATGCCCACAGATCCATTCTGGGTTCAATCCCCAGCATCCCATACAGTCCCCTAACCTCCTTTTGGAGTAATTCCTGAGCTCAGAGTCAAGAGTAAATCCTGAGCACAGCTGGATGTGACCTCAAAACAATAACTAATAAAGTGAAAGAAATAAAATAAAATTTGAAAAGTAAAAAAAATGGTTAACTTCAGAGAGCTGAAAAAAGAAAAAACCATGCAGTAACTTTCTTCCCATTCTCATCTCAACTTATAGCAACTGATTAGATCACATACATCTCTCACTTACCCACTGCAAAGCAAAACGGGAGGGAAACACCACAATCTTAGAAACTGGTTTCACTCTCAGTATAAGGCCTACAATCTTGTTTTGAGTTCTCAGAACTGTTTTGAATCCTTTTCTTTATTGTTAATCAAACTTTTGTCACACTCTTCAAGTCCTCCACAATCCCAAACTTACTTCACATCTAGCAAACAAGCTCTTGGGGAAAAACATGACTCCCTCCCTCAGCTTCCAGATTCTCACCAACTCCGCTTGAAATTTCTCCTCTTCATACTTTATTTTCTCCTGGTCCTAAGGCAGGTTAACCTCTCAGGACATGGTCCAGAATCCTCATCTCTGAACTGCTCATGAAGTTTCGTTTATCATTAGTCACTTGATAAACCTCATTCTCCCTCTCTGCTAGATCCTTCTACTTTTATCTTTAAATATATATGTATATATGTATATATACATATATGTGTATATATATATATATATATATATAAAGAATTACTCTCCCTGGACTCTGACAACTATCTCTTCCCCTGGCATCACTTCCCCACTTCTTAGCTGCAACATCGCCTTTGCTCCATTTGCTGTTTCACAGACTAGCCAAGCACCACACCCAGGACAGTGAGTGCCTCTAGTTAAAGTTAAAAGAGATATTTCAGGGACTCATGTCAATAAGCCCATTTCAGTCTTTAATTAAAAATAAAAAGGCACAGAAAGTCCTGGAGGTCTGGGAGATACATGTGTGAGGCCCTCAGTTTGATTCCTGGCATTGCAGTCTCCCCAAGCACCACCTGAAAATATAGGCCGTTTCTGAACCTTTTTTGGTGTGGTTTGTTTGTTTGGGGCACACCCAGTAGGCCTCAGAGTTTACTCCTGGCTCAGGGATCGCTCATAACAAGGCTTAGGGGGACTATATGTGATGCCAGGGATTGAACCTAGGTTGGCCATTTGTAAGATAAGAACCCTACCTGCTGCTAACTCTCTAGCTCCCATCTCTGTTTGTTGTTGTTTTTTTTTTTTGATTGGCAGTACCACAACCATTTACCAAATTACCCAAATGGCAAATCTGTCTTTGCAGTATGCTCCTCTTTGCATTGTTTCACAACTTCACTCAATGTTAATTTCCTTTAATTAAATAAAAACAACATGGTATCGCCCTCCTGTAAAAAATCAGAATTCAGATAAACATACAGAATTAAAGTGAAGTACACAAGAAAAATTAAAACATGTGTCCAAACAAAGGCATGTACATAAATGTTCACAACATGTTTTGTATGTGGGAGGCCCAGTTTAATCCATGATACCACCAAGTCCCCTGAACACAAAGCAGAGGGTAGTCCCAGAGCACTACCAGATGTGGTCCTCCCTTGGTCCCCCCAAAAAACACTTTTATAAATTTAAAAAATCATCTTAGGACTCAAGTGTGTTTGTTTTTCCACTCCAACCCCCAGCATACATTAAATACAGTACTTTGGGATGGGGATTTGGGCCACATCCAGTGATGTTCAGGGGTTACTTTTGATTCTGTGCTCAGGAATTATTTCTAGCAGTATACAGCAGACTATTTGGGGTGCTGGGGGTCTAACGAAGTTCGACTGTATGCATGGCAAACACCCTACCTGTTGTACTATTTCTCTAGACTACATAAATTCAGAACTTAAATCATGTTGATTTCCTTAAAATACTTATTTAGTTCATAAGCTAATAAAGTTAAAGATTAAGGGGCCGGAGAAATAGCACAGCAGTAAGATGTTTGCCTTGCATGCGGAAGGATGGTGGTTCGAATCCCCCGGCATCCCATATGGTCCCTGTGCCTGCCAGGGGTGATTTCTGAGCGTAGAGCCAGGAGAAACCCCTGAGTGCTCCCAGGTGTGACCCAAAAAAAAAAAAAAAAGATTTATTTCCTACACAATCAACATTCAAATCAATTTTATAGTGTTACCATACCTGATTCTAGTAACCAAAAATACATACAAAAGGTTGCAAGTCTTCACCAGTCAAAGCAATCTCTTAATCCTCCCCTGGGGTGAAATTCTGAGAGCCATACTTGGAAACCCAACTAATATATAAATGGCATTTCTCCTGCTGTTTCATGTACACTTTCCAGAGTGTACAGATGATCATGCTACAACACAAGGGGGAATAAGTGCATGGCACTATCTTCCATTCACTTATGATTAGAGTTAGAAAAACTAATCGATTTTGATGGTTCCACTCACTCACTGACTTGCTTTCCAAAAAGGAAGAGTATTTCAAGCTAAATAGAGTAATTATCCAAAGATTAGTGACAAATGATTAATTTATCCTCTTAAGTGACCATAAATATGAGGATTACTGCCTTCACATTTTCCCATAACCTATTCCCAGTTGCCACCATAATGATGAATTAGAGGAAGACGACAAATTAATTGGGTCCAACGTTACCTTTCATCAGATTTTATCTCCCCAAAAGAATCTGCCTTTTTATTCAAGTGGCTCAATATTTGTTTCCTAATCAGTTAAAATAAATAAATTCCATATCTACAAAACAAATTACAAGAGCATATATGACAAATACTAATTTATTTTAAAAACTGTGCTTTGAAGGCATTACCTAAAAAACGTACATTGGTCTTTTTGTGATTGCTGACCTTTGAGAGTAGCATGTTTATATTATACTTGCACATACTTTAAGATGATTTTGGTTATAAAAAAAAAAAAAGATGATTTTGGCTCCTGGTTCCTTTATTTTTTTTCCTGTTTCTTAAACCGAGGATAAAAAGCTTTACCAGAACATCCCTTTACCTCTTCTCCACAATAACTGTTAGACATCAAATTTTCTTAACAGGGGAGATGGAGACACAGGAATAAGGTGTTTACTTTGCATTCAGCTTACCCTGGTTTGATCCCTGGCAGTGCCTATGGTCCCCAGAGTACTGCCAGGTGTGGCTCCAAAATAAAAACAAATGAAAAGGAAAAAGAAATCCGCAAATT
Source organism: Suncus etruscus (assembly GCF_024139225.1). Lineage (NCBI taxonomy): Eukaryota > Metazoa > Chordata > Mammalia > Eulipotyphla > Soricidae > Suncus > Suncus etruscus. Next base: position 80,913,785 of record NC_064851.1, on the reverse strand, counting down.
TACTTGTTGGCAAGCCAATACTTTAGTTTGAAGCAAGCACAACAGTACAAAAGCCCAAAAGCCAGTCAAAATACTGTTTCCATTCTGACCCTTGCTTAAACACAGGCCGCACCAATAAAGCCAAATCATACTAAAAGATGAAGCAGTTACTGGAACTGTAGGGTAGCTTGGCATACACAAAAAGGCAGATACCCTCTTCTTGCACAACTATCATTTCCCTTTCATCCACCCCCTGCTTTTACTGGTTATTTCGCCAGGGTCACTGGACTTCCAGCACCTTCAATTGGCTTTGGTCACATAAGAATAATGTGGATATGAGGTTGAGAGATTAGGGCACAGCATGCGAATCTACACATAGCACCACTGGCAGGGCGCTGGGCCAGCCAGCTCAAAAACAACAGTGTTTGACATAACTGTGTTGCTTTATGATTCTAAAAGCACTTCTACACTGTATTATCTTATCTGTGTCTCACTGTTCTGCTGTGTTGGAGGGAGCAAGGCAAAATCCATTTGTGTGTGACCAAGCAACCAATCAGGGCTTGAATGCGAAGTACCTACCTCCATTCATGGCAGGCAAGCACCAGACAACACCCCAGTTAAACCTCAGATGCCTGGTTTGAGTGCCAAACTACATCACAGTTCTTTAACAAATGGTCCACGTTTCTCACGCTCATCCTAGAGCAAAGGACTACATTTCTGCTACTTTTCTAGCAGCTTTCTAGATGATTTTTCAATGAGTAAACTGACACTTTAAAAAGTCATCTATTGGGGCCGGAGAGGTAAAGCGTTTGCCTTGCATGCAGAAGGACGGTGGCTCGAATCCCGGCATCCCATATGGTCCCCCGAGCCTGCCAGGAGCGATTCCTGAGCATAGATCCAGGAGTAACCCCTGAGCACTGCCAGGTGTGACCCAAACAACCCCCCCCCCCAAAATCAGCTATTTTCATTATGATTTGCATATAAAGTGGCTGACTCAGTTACTAAATGCTGAGGGCTCATCTACAAGATAACATTATCCGCCTACTAAACAGGTTTTCCACCACTGTCAATACTTTACATCTTAATCAGAAATAGCTAAATTAATTGAAAAAGCTATTGTTCTCACAGTTTCTTGCTTTTGAACATCTTACAAAGAAGATACACCAGGGCCCGGAGAGATAGCACAGCGGCATTTGCCTTGCAAGCAGCCGATCCAGGACCAAAGGTGGTTGGTTCAAATCCCGGTGTCCCATATGGTCCACCATGCCTGCCAGGAGCTATTTCTGAGCAGACAGCCAGGAGTAACCCCTGAACACCGCTGGGTGTGGCCCCAAAACCAAAAAAAAAAAAAAAGAAAAAGAAAAAGAAAAAAAAAGAAGATACAACAGCGAACTAGTATCAATGTAATGCACAGCCTTGCATATGGCCAGCCCTACTTCAAGTCCTAACATCTGACATGGACCTCTACACTCCCTAAAAATTGATCCCAGAGCATAGAGCTAGAAGTAAGACCTGAGCACCACCAGTTGTGACCAAAATGAAAAAGAAAGAAAATGCTGACTGGTTTAATGGCTTAACTACATCATGAATGAAATAGTAAATGCCATTATTTCTGTTTTTGTTTCATTTTCTTTTCTTTTGAAGACACACCTGGCAGCGCTCAGGGGTCACTCCTGGCTCTATGCTCAGAAATTGCTCCTGGCAGGCTCAGGGGACTATCTGAGATGCCAAGATTCGAACCACCAATCTTCTGCATGCAAGGCAAATGCACTACCTCCATGCTATCTCTCCAGCCCCAAATGCCTTTATTTCAAGGCTGTATTGGGTTTGGGAGTGCCACACCTGGCTATGCTCAGGCTTACTCCTTATTCTGCACGCAGGATCATTCTTGATGGCCTCAGATACCATATGGGATAACAGGAAATGAACCCAGATTGATTGCTGTACTACTGCTCCAGCCCTCAAGACTGTATTAAAGGGATAAATAATAAAGTCTTACAACTAAGTTTTGGAATTACTAAAAACAATAAGGAACCAGGTCCACAACACAGTCACCATATCTGAACTGGGCCAGCCCCATAAACTCAGTCTTTTCTCGAACAAGATATAAACTGAGCCATGGAAGATTATGGCTTCACTGGCCCATAGAGCAGAAAGCAGGCCATCTTCAGAAAACAGAGTGGACCTAATCCAACTGAAGGCCACGCTTGCTGCCTCCATCACCCAGAATCACTGTTTCCCAATGGCCTGCCTTATCTGTGACCCTCTAAGATTCCCTGTAGAGACACTGATCTGACCACACTTCAGGTACACCAGTTTGGGGGCTGATATTACCAGGGCTTTTGGAGCAAATGCAGGCACCCTCCCCACATATCTTCTTTCTTCCCAGAAGCCTGCCAGCTTAGAACATGCCCTTAAGAGACACAGTATCAGTAACAGTGCTTTGAATATCTAAACAACTTCATTTGTATGATACTGTCATCCCTAAAGGAACACCCCAATTTGACAGAATGAACAGCTAACAAGATAGCTTACTGTACATTCTGCCACTATATTAATGACTTCATTGGAGATACAATAATTTTCACAAATGTGCTTACTACTATTTTTTTCTTTTTTTTGGGGGGGGGGGTGTTGGGTTACACCCAGCAGTGCTCAGGGTTTACTCCTGGCTCTACGCTCAGAAATCGCTCCTGGCAGGCTCAGGGGACTATATGGGATAACGGGATTCGAACCACTGTCCTTCTGCAGGCAAGGCAAACACCTTACCTTCATGCTATCTCTCGGGCCCCATTCTTTCTTTTATTCTTCTCTTCCATTTTATTTTTTTCTGTTTTTTAAATAACTATACTTTCACTTATCTGGAAACAAATGTATTATGATCAACTATGTCAACTCTGATATATTTTCTTTAGATAACTAAATAAATTATTTTTTTTTAAAAAACAGTGATAGATAAACTTTGGAAGGTGTAAATTTGAATTAAAGAAAACTAAGTGCTGGAAAAGTTTGTTTTGTTTTTGTTTGTTTTTGTTTTAGGCCACACCCAATAGTGTTCAAGGATTACATTCCTGGCTCTACACTCAGGAATTACTCCTGGTGGTGCTCAGGGGACTATATGGAAAGCCCAGGATAGAAACCGAGTCACTCGCATACAAGGCAAATGCCCTACCCTCTGTACTAGTTCTCTGGCTCCCTGGAAAATATTTTTTAAGGGCAATTTATTACTTTTAAATGCAACATTTCAAAAATAAATAAAATATAAACTAAGTACAGTCATTTCATTGAAAGCTAACTAACCTACCTAAAGACAGTCTTTGGGCCTGTATAGATGCAATATCTGGGTTTCTATCGTCACCTCATGTCCCTCCTGGAGACATGTGTTCTTTCACAGGTCCACTTCTGGCCACACCTTCCCAATGAAGCTCTAAGTTTACATTTCCAGTCATCTGCTCAACTTCATGCCCTGATAACCCACTGGCACTCAACACTCAACTCTGACATGTGCCAGCCTTTCCCTGTCAATTCTTCCCCTCAAGCCCTGGTCATATCAATGGAACCACCCAGACTATCAACATGTTTGGATCCCAAGCCAAAATGAAAATGTGGGATCCTAGTTGAAAAATTACAAAACTGCAAACTCCAGGCATAGGCACAATCTTTATCTGTGTCACTGTCCACAGCCATTATTGGCCAGAATGCTTTGTCCTAACCTTTGTATTGTAGAGTGGCAGGCAGCACCATTGGGTCACACTCAGTGATGCACAGGAACTATTCCTGGCTTTGTGCTCAGCAATGACCTTTGGTGGTGCTCAGAAGACCATATGAGTACCAGGGATGAAAGCAAGGCTAGAATGATGCCTAACCCCTGTGCTGTCTCTATGACTCTCTAACTAATGAAAAGAAGTCAACATCTATCCCTTCCTCTTCATTTCAATGACTGGTCTTCAAAGCTCACTCTAATCTCAGTCAAAGGCTTTATAATTGTCCCTACTTTTTCCTTTTTTTAAAAAATTAATTCCTCTTATTTTCCTTTGCAGTCCAGTTATTCCTTTGTTTGTTTCTGGGCCACACCTGGTAGTGATGAGGTAGAAGGTCAGTCCCAGTAGTGCTCAGAGGACCATGTGGTACAATAGGGTTTTAGCAAGCAAACATCTGCTTCAGTCCTTAGAACCATCTTCCCAGTCCCTAACTATATCTTTTTCTTTTATTAATATTTTTTATTTAAATAACATGATTATAGTTGGGTTACAGTTACAAACAGATCACCCCTTTCACCAGTGTAACATTTTCCCTCCCAATCCCTGCCTGTATTCAAGACAGGCATTCTACTACAGTTATTTGTTTTTAAGTTCAGTAAATGTTTTGTTTTTTTTTTCTTAAAGGATAAGGATTAAAGAAAAAAAATAGTAAAGGTGTGACAGTGGCAATCGCCGTTGTTTGCATAGGCCCAGAAAAATATGGGGAAAATAACTATATCTTTTTTCTTCTTTTTTGATTTTGGGGCCACACCTGATGGTACTCAGGGCTTATTCCTGGCTCTGTACTGCTAGGATCAATCCTGGAGGGGATTGGGAGATGTATGTAGTACCGAAGATTGAATCTGAATCGGCTACATGCAAGACAAGAGCCTTACCTACTTGTATTCTCTCTCTTTGGTCTCATATCTCTCCACTGTCAGTTTATTAAATTATATCTAAACTTCTTGGGCTAGGGAGTAAAGTGCCTGCTTGCATTTTTCTAACTCTGATTTAAATCCTTGGTGCCATACATGGTCCCCAAACACCACTAGAGATCACTCCAGAATAAAAAGCCAGTAATAGCCCCTGAGCATCACTGAGTATGGCCACCAAACCAAGATAGTAATTGTTAAGTAAATAATATCCAAACATCTTAACTCAATATTCATACCCTCTTTAAATATGCTTTCAATCTTATCTTCTGTCACTTTCCTCTACATATCTTAGCCTCTAGAAAAAAACCAAATTTCTTTCCATTCATTCAATAATTTCATTGTGAGGCCAGGGATGTGGTTAAGTAGCTGAGAATTTGCTTGCATATATAAAACCCTGAGTTCAATCCCTGACACTGCCAAGAAAAATAAATAACAAGTCCAGTCAGTCTCCCAAAGGAGGAGACTAAAGTTTTAATTCAGTCCTCCTACTCATGAGTTTAAGCTACCCATCTAAAACATGAGGATCATAATATAGCAAGAATTACTGAAGAGATAAAGCAGGAACACTTAAGACACACACTAAATTTGAGTTGAAGAGAGAGAGGATTGCATGTAAGGTGCTTGCCTTGTACAACAAGGTTGCCGGAGAGGTAGCGCTAGAGGTAAGGTGTCTGCCTTGCAAGCACTAGCCAAGGAAGGACCTCGGTTCGATCCCCCCGGTGTCCCATATGGTCCCCCCAAACCAGGGGCAATTTCTGAGTGCTTAGCCAGGAGTAATCTCTGAGCATCAAATGGGTGTGGCCCAAAAAAACCAAACAAACAAACAACCAAACAAAAAGACAAAGTCAACCCAGACTTGGCACACACACACACACACACACACACACACACACACACAGACTACTGAGCATAGATACAGGAGTAATCAATCTCTGAGCACTGTAGAGATTTACTGTCTTTTCAAAAACCAAACATAATATTTATTTTATATAAATATAACTAATTAACACATAGTAAAGCACAGCAGAAACACTCACTAATTACAACTGTCTCTAGTCCTTGAGAATCTTCATCCGCACCTGAAATCCTTCTGATAAATTAGGTAAGGCCAATCTAACAATCTGGGTTTTTTTTTAATTTTTTGAAGTGTATTTCTTTGTTAGGAAATATGAGGAGAGAAAGGAAGAGAGATAACCAACCATAAAGTAGAAGAGAAATACAGCACACCAAGTTTGGGTGCAGAAAGTATAAGGGCACCCTAACACCTAACCCTTTAAGGCTTACCTCAAAAGCTACCTATACAAAAATCTGCCTGGTCACTTTAGTCAGAAGTTATTTTGCAGGGCCAGAGAGATAGCAATGAGGTAGGGCGTTTGCCTTGCATGCAGAAAGATGGTGGTTTGAATCCCGGCATCCCATATGGTTCCCCGAGTCTGCCAGGAGTGATCTCTGAGTGCAGAGCAAGGAACCTTGAGTGCCTCCGGGTGTGACCCCAAAATAAATAAATAAATAAATAAATAAATAAATAAATCTATGTATCTTGGTTTTTGTTAGTTTGGTTTTATTTGGGGTCACCCAGGGTGATGCTCAGGAGTTACTACTGAGCACTCAGGAATCACTCCAGTCAATATTTGGGGGACCCTATGGAATGCCAGATCAAACTCAGGTAAGTGCTTGCAGGCAAACACCCTACTTGCTGTACTATTACTCTGGCCCCTTTTTACACTGTACTGAATATGAGTGGCAGCTGGTTTATCATAATTTACGCACAAGTTGTTCTGTCTGCCCTCATATCCTTGCAAATAGATGGAATAAAGTCATCTGTTTCTTGTATGACTCCTAGTATATCACTTTATGTTCAACAAATGAAATGATTTTTATATTCTCTTAAATAAAATCAAAGACCTAGGAGGTAGTTCAAATTACTGGTAGAGCACATCTTGCATGTATGGCCCTGAGCTCAACTCCCAGCACTACCAGGGGGACCCTGGGAGCTCCCAAATACTACTTGTAGAAATGACCCTACAGAATTTATTAAGAGTAAAACTAGGGCCCGGAGAGATAGCACAGCGGCGTTTGCCTTGCAAGCAGCCGATCCAGGACCAAAGGTGTTTGGTTCAAATCCCTGTGTCCCATATGGTCCTCCATGCCTGCCAGGAGCTATTTCTGAGCAGACAGCCAGGAGTAACTCCTGCACACCACCAGGTGTGGCCCAAAAACCAAAAAAAAAAAAAAGAGTAAAACTAAAAGTAAGTTAAAATACATTTACTTTGGGGACAGAGAGAGTACAATGAGGAGGATACTTATCTTGCAAGAGGCCATCCAGGTTCAACTCTGTACCCTATATGGTCCCCCAAGCACTGTCAAGAATGATCCCTTAGTGCAAAGCCAGGAGTAAGCCTTGAGCACTGTTGGGGGGAGGTGCCCAAAAGCAAAAGAAAAAAAGTGAAAAAGTAAATAAAACACATATCTCAACTAATAGTTATACTTAAAGTATATGTATTATACTTAAAGGTTTTTCAGTTTGTTTGGTTGGTTGGTTTTTGGTTTTTGGGCCACACCTGGTGACACTCAGGGATTACTCCTGGCTATGCGCTCAGAAATTGCTCCTGGCTTGGGGGACCATATGGGATGCCGGGGGATCGAACCACAGTCCGTCCTAGGTTAGCGTGTGCAAGGCAGATGCCCTACCACTTGCACAACCACTCTGGCCCCAACTTAAAGGTATTTTGATGACTAGCCAGGTCTGAGGAGAATACCACGGAAGAGGAGAAGATGAGGCAGACAGAACAGATAACACCTGAAAGAGCCTGCAGGACCTCAGGCCCAGCCTCCAAAGGACTCACTTTCATCCCTAAGGAAGATTTAATGTGTGTGGAAATGCTCAGGTGTGGAAGTGAAAAATCTGAAGAGCAGGAACCCCAGAAATCTGGGACTTCCTTACATTCCCTCTCGTGTCCACAAAGTTTCACTCTAATGCTTTTACTAGAAACTGCCCTCTTGTATTACCAGACATTATTACTTAAAATCATCCACCAAGACTTTTGCTGCTTTTAAAGACCCCAAAAACTGAGAAAACATCAACCATAAGAGCAAGAAATATGGTTTAAAACTGCCTTTTAAAATAGTATTGTTGGAGCCTGGAGAGATAGCATGGAGGTAAGGCATTTGCCTTGCATCCAGAAGGACAGTGGTTCAAATCCCAGCATCCCATATGGTCCCCATGCCTGCCAGGGGCGATTCCTGAGCGTAGAGCCAGGTGTGACCCCTGAGCACTGCTGGGTGTGACCCCCCCCAAAAAAAATAGTATTATTGACACATAGTAAAGAACTTTCAAGAAACCTGAATATGTTGGTGTACAGTAAACTGATTAAAGAGCTCAAAAGAATAATCTGGCAATTTGCAGCCAGTGTTATAAAGTTGGACATACCCTTTGAACTCTGAATCTCATTTTTGAACATATATACCAAAGAAGAAATTCAAGTGGGGGTAGGCAGGGGAAAATTTCTTAAAAAATGTCTACAGATGGGGCTGGAGCAATGGCACAAGCATTTGCCTTGCATGTGCTAACCTAGGATGGACTGTGGTTTGATCCCCCAGTGTCCCATATGGTCCTCCAAGCCAGGAGCGATTTCTGAGCTCACAGCCAGGAGTAACCCCTGAGCATCACCGGGTATGAACCAAAAAAAAAAAAAAAAAAAAAAAAAGAAAGAAAGAAAGAAAGAAAGAAAGAAAGAAAAAAAAAGGTCTACAGCTCTGCTACTTACCTCATTTCAACACTATTTGAAAAACACCCAGGGGCTGGGCAGTGGCGCTAGAGGTAAAGTGCCTGCCTTGTCTGCGCTAGCCTTGGACGGACCTCGGTTCGATCCCTCGGCATCCCATATGGTCCCCCAAGCCAGGAGCGACTTCTGAGCACATAGCCAGGAGTAACCCCTGAGCATCACCGGGCATGGCCCAAAAACCAAAAGAAAAAAAAAAGAAAAAAAAAGAAAGAAAAACACCCAGCAGAGGGGGCCAAGATAATAAATCTCAAAGGGGGGAAGATTATCCACTGAGAACTCACCACAACAAAGGGGCAAGAAAAGATGACTGTTTAAGTAAAATGAGTCTCCAATTTCCTTCTTTTTTTTTTCTTTTTTTTGAAATTCCAAAACCCAGACCAAAAATACTTTGGAAGCCAGAGAGATAGTACAATGGATATGGTGCATGCCTTACAAGCAGCTGACCTGTCATACATGGCCCCTCAAATACTGTCAGAAGTGACCACTGAGAGCAAAACCAGGAATAAACCCTGAGCTCCGGGGCCGGGTAGGTGGCGCTGGAAGTAAGGTGTCTGCCTTGCAAACACTAGCCAAGGATCAGGACCGCGGTTCGATCCCCCGGCGTCCCATATGGTCCCCCCAAGCCAGGGGCGATTTCTGAGCACATAGCCAGGAGTAACCCCTGAGCGTCAAACGGGTGTGGCCCAAAAACCAAAAACAAAAACAAAAACAAAAACAAAAAAAAACCCTGAGCTCCACTGGGTGTAACACATACAAAAAATGTTTTAATTAAATCCTACTGTTAGCTGTTTATTCACATCTTCTATCTTTTAATCAGTTTCAACAAATGTTTTATCTTTCTATATATTTGCATAAATTTCCATCTTATTTGTATAGTTTACTTGTGTGAAATTATTCATAGCATGCCTTAAATCATTTTAATTTCTCAAGTTCCTCAATTACCAAATTCATGCCAATTTTTGGTGAACTGTATTGCCTTTTCTCAGTTTGACAAGTCTGTTTGAGTTTTTCAAAGAACAAACTTATTAATGTTCCTTGTTGTATTTGGTTTTCTTTCATTGGATTTTCTAATCTATATTATTTCTTTCCTCCTATTTGCTTTCAATATTTTGCTCTTGATCTAGATTCTTAATTTGGAAAATTGGGTGTTATGTTTTTGTTTATGTTTTTGTTTTTTGTTTTTGGGTTTTGGGCCACACCTGGCCATGCTCAGGGGTTACTCCTGGCTATCTGCTCAGAAATAGCTCCTGGCAGGCACGGGGAACCATATGGGACACCGGGATTCGAACCAACCACCTTTGGTCCTGGATTGGCTGCTTGCAAGGCAAACGCCGCTGTGTTATCTCTCCGGGCCCCATGCATTTTTATTTTATTCTTCACTACAAGATTTCTGCAGCTATAATATTTGCTTTATTCTTCTTTATCCTATAAAATATAATTTTTCTTATATTTATTAATATCATAACCCTGGCTCAAATCCTAGGCACAACATATGGTGTCTACCCTGAGAGTCACTACCACGCCAAGAACAGCCTCTGAATACAGCTCAGGATGCTCCTGCACACACACACACACACACATACACACACACACACACTTTCACACTTTTTGCATTTTCAAAAAGTAACATGATTTTACTCTTTAATAAAAAGTAACTTGGGGCCAGAGAGATAGCATGGAGGTAGGGCATTTGCCTTGCATGCAGAAGGACAGTGGTTCGAATCCCGGCATCCCATATGGTTCCCCGAGCCTGCCAGGATCAATTTCTGAGCACAGAGCCAAAAATAACTCCTGAGCACTGCCATGTGTGACCCAAAATCCAAAAAATAAAATAAAATAAGATAAATAAATAAATAAATCTTCCAGGTGGCCTTTAAGTAGACTGATGCAAATCTAAGTTATTTAAATGTATCACACTACTTTTTTAGTTTAAACGAACATGTAAAGGGTTGGATAGGGCACTTTCCTTGCTTGCAACCAACTTGAGTTCCATTCTTCAGTATAACAGACAGTACAACAGCCCCCAGAGACCTTTCAGGAATAATCCTTGAGCACAGAGCCAGGTATAAGCTCTGAGCATTGCTGGTTGTGACCAAAAAAAAAACAAAAAATAAAAAAAATAATAATAGATCACCATACCAATTCCTCAGGTGACTTCAAGACATTTTCTCTATGTAAAAAAGGATAAACATTTAACTTGGAGGGCTGGAGAAATAGCACAGCAGTAGGATGTTTGCCTTGCATGCTGCCGACCTTGGATGGACCCGGGTTCAGTCCCCAGCATCTTATATGGTCCCCCGAGCCTGCCAGGAGTGATTTCTGAGTGCAGAGCCAGAAATAACCTCTGAGCACTGCCGGGTGTGGCCCAAAACACAAACAACAACAACAAACATTTAACTTGGTCTATATGTCCTATGCTATTTTTATAATAATAATTTTTATTTTGACCAAAGTGGATTACATATCTTTCACAGTAATATTTTAGGTACATATTAACATTGAAACAGGGGTTTCCCATCACCAAAGTTGTCCTCCCACCCCCCCATGCTATTTTTTGGGGGTTTTTTGTTTTGTTTTTTTGTTTTTTGGGTTTTTTTGGTTTTTGGGTCACACCCAGCAATGCTCAGGGGTTACTCCTGGATCTATGCTCAGAAATTGCTCCTGGCAGGCTCGGGGACCATATGGGATACCAGGATTTGAACCACCGTCCTTCTGCATGCAAGGCAAACGCATTACCTCCATGCTATCTCTCCGGCCCCATCCCATGCTATTTTTTAAGGTAAGTTTATTATTAAGAGTACTAATGGTAGGCCCGGAGAGATAGCACAAAGCGTTTGCCTTGCAAGCAGCCGATCCAGGACCAAAGGTGGTTGGTTCGAATCCCGGTGTCCCATGTGGTCTCCCGTGCCTGCCAGGAGCTATTTCTGAGCAGACATCCAGGAGTAACCCCTGAGCACCACCGGGTATGACCCAAAAAACAAAAAAACAAAAAAAAAAAAACAAAAAAAAAGAGTACTAATGGTAATGGTGAATCATTTTAACATTAATATTTTAATATCATAAAAATAACATTTATTCAGTAGGGTGTTTGCCTTGCATACAGCCGATCCAAGACAGAAAGTGGTTTGAATCCCGGCATCCTATATGGTGCCTGCCAGGAGGGATTTCTGAGCACAGAGCCAGGAGTAACTCCTGAGCACCGCTGGTGTGACACCCCCAAAAAAAGTCTGAAAATAAAATAACAGTTATTCTTTCTTTTTTTTTTTTTTTTTTTTTGGTTTTTGGGCCACACCCGTTTGACGCTCAGGGGTTACTCCTGGCTATGCGCTCAGAAATCGCCCCTGGCTTGGGGGGACCATTTGGGATGCCGGGGGATCGAACCGCAGTCCGTCCTACACTAGCGCTTGCAAGGTAGACACCTTACCTCTAGCACCACCTTCCCGGCCCCAAAATAACATTTATTCTAATATAGAGCAATTGGAAGTGACAGCAAGTAAAAAAAATCCAAAAATCTGAATTGAAATAATAGTACATTTGCCTTACACATGCCAACCTGGGTTCAATCCCTGGTGTCATATCTGGTCCCCTAAGCACCACTAGTAGCGATTCCAGAGTGCAGAGTCCAGAGTAAAAACTGAGCGTGGCCAGATGTCACCCAAATACAAACATTCTGGCACACAAGGATAATTATGAAAGTGTACAATTGACAAAATGTAAGTGTGAAATAGGACAAAAAAGAGAAAACTTTCTCTCCCCTCAGACAAAATTTCAATTAACTGTGGAATGTTAGTGTTTAAACAACCATTGGCAAACGTGAATACTTTGAGAGTTTGACATCTAAAGTCTTAACATGGAAGTCAAAAGTAATGAAAATGATAATTAAGCAAGATGAAAAGGTTTCAGAACTAAAGATAGTACAGCAGGTAAAGTGCTTGTTTTGTACAAGGCTAACCCAGGTTTAATTCCCCGCATGTCTCCCAAGCCCACCAGGAGGGATCTCTGAGTGATCTCTGAGCTCGATCCAGGAGCAAACCCAGAGCACAGCTAGGTATGCCCCCAAAATTTTTTGGAAAGGTTTCTACTATTAAAAGCATAGAAGAAAAGAAAAAGTTGGGCCCAGAGAGATAGCACAGCGGTGTTTGCCTTGCAAGCAGCTGATCCAGGACCTAAGGTGTATGGTTCGAATCCCGGTGTCCCATATGGTCCCCTGTGCCTGCCAGGAGCTATTTCTGAGCAGACAGCCAGGAGTAATCCCTGAGCACCGCCGGGTGTGGCCCAAAAACCAAAAAAAAAAAAAGAAAAGAAAAGAAAAGAAAAAGTTACCAAACTAGTTTGTTCATCTGGGCTTTGAGCTCTCTCCAGAAAAATTAATTTCTCCATTTAATGAGGAATGACACTTTTATTTTTTGCAATGCCAAGACTCACATGTAGGAAATAACACATACAAGGTAAATGCTCTAACACTAAGCTATATCCTTGGTCCCTGTATCTTGTTTATTTTTTCAATAAAGGCCCAGTTGTTTATTTACTCTTATGGTGCCAGGGATGGAACCCATGATCTCCCTTAAGCAAGGTAGAAGCTGCATTCCAGTCCTAACTCTGTCTTGGAGGGTGGTGTGGAGGAGGAGAGGAAACCTGGGAATTTGAGCTATACCCAGCTGTGCTAAGGACTTACTCATGGTTCTATACTTTGGAACCACTCCTGGTAGTGTTCAAGACCACATGGGATATCAGGGATCAAACCAGGATACACCATGTGCAACACAGATGCCTTGTCCACTGTTTTATCTCTCTGAACCCTGTTTATAGTAATAATAATAAAATGTATATTAGAATTAGTTTTTGGATTCAGACTAAAAAAAAAATATATATATATATACATTTTTTGGGTTTTTTGGTTTTTGGTTTTTGGTTTTTTGGGGGGCCACACCCGGTGGTGCTCAGGGGTTACTCCTTGTTGTCTGCTCAGAAATTGCTCCTGGCAGGCATGGGGGACCATATGGGACACCGGGATTCGAACCAACCACCTTTGGTCCTGGATTGGCTGCTTGCAAGGCAAACACCGCTGTGCTATCTCTCTGGGCCCATATATACATTGTTTAAAATCTGTATTTCATTTTTAGCACCATAATTAAAAGTTAATAAAATGAAAATCCAGTTTGGGAATAAGGCAAGTCATTTCTTAGCACTTAAATACTAGTTGTTATCTGCAAGGCTGGGAATCACTTTTGCTGTGAATGAAGATTGACACCAGAGCCAAGAGAGGGGTGATGAGGCAATCTGGAAGTGCTGCATCCCTCCCTCCATCAGTCAGCAGAAGGGTGGCTGGCTCTCTGAGGGTGGGTCTCTACAGCCTCCGGGTGTGCTGGACTTGATCCTTCTGATTCTGTGCCAATAGCACCACCCACAGAGCCTGCCTGGGTGGCACAAGAAAAGGCAGGTGCTCAGAGCGATGGTAGAATGGAGGATGGAGTTGTTTGTTTGTGTTAAGGTTTGTCTGTTTAATTAGAATACAAGATCAAATCAGTGATGACTCTAAAGAGAACCTTGTTCCAAAAAAACAACTCAAGGGGCCAGAGTGATAGCACAGCAGGCGTGCTTTGCATGCAGCTGACCCAGGGTTTAGTCCCTGGCATTCTATATAGTCCCCAGAGCTTACCAGGAGTGCAGAGCCAGGAGTAACCCCTGAGCATCAATGCTGTGCCCCCCCCAAAAAAAAAAAACACAAACAAAAACCTGCTCTCAAAGTGGGAAAGAACGTAACTTCTACATTTCAAGACAACTTTCACATAAGTACAGATATTGACCCAGCTTTTTCAAAAGGCTCTTACGGGCAGGAGCGATAGCATAGCGGTAAGGCATTTGCCTTGCATGCAACCAACCCAGGACAGATGTCAGTTCGAATCCTGGCATCCTATATGGTCCTCTGGAGCCTGCCAGGGGTGATTTCTGAGCACAGAGCCAGGAATAATACCTGAGTGCCACCGGGTGTGACCCAAAAACCAAAAAAATCAAAAATAAAATAAAATAAATAAAAATGTGGGGCTGGAGAGGTGGCGCTAGAAGTAAGGTGTCTGCCTTGCAAGCACTAGCCTAGGACAGACCTCGGTTCGATACCCCAGCGTCCCCCCAAGCCAGGTGCGATCTCTGAGAGCATAGCCAGGAGTAACCCCTGAATGTCAAATGGGTGTGGCCCCCCAAAAAAAACCAAAACAAATAAATAAAAATGCTCTTAAAAGACCAGAATTATAGGAAATGGGGAAGGTGTTTGCCTCTTTAAACTTAATTTATAGCATCTGAATTGATGCAATCCTCAAAATATTCCAAGTGCACCAAAAAGCTGACCAAGTTCAAGCCCCAACATCCCATGTAGTCCCCAAACCTGCCAGAAGTGATTCCTGAACACAGCCACGTAAGCTCCAAGCAACATCATGTGTGGCACAAAAAGAAAAAAAAGAAGAGGGGCCAGATTGGTGGCGTAGGCCGTAAGGCATCTGCCTTGCATGCTCTAGCCTAGCACAGACCTCGGTTCAATCCCCTGGCATCCTATATGGTCCTCCCAAGCCAGGAGCGATTTCTGAGTGCATAGCTAGGAATAACCTGAGCGTCACTGGGTGTGGCCCAAAAACCAAAAAAGTATTAAAAAAAAGAAAGAAAAAAGGAAATGTACAGTAACTCAACTTAATGGCTATGAACACTATGGCTATGAACACCGTGGGGCCCAAACCTAAATAATTTCACTGTCTAAAAATAAAAAGAGGGGACAGAGCAATATCACAAAAGGTAGGGTGTTGGCCTTGCACAAGGACAACCCAGATTCGATTCTTGGCATCCAATATGGTACCCCAAGCCTGCCAGGAGCAATTCTGAGTGCAGAAATAAGAGTAACCCCTGAGAGCCACCGGTTCTGCCCCACCCCCAAAATTACCCAGAACAAAGCTACTCTATGAACTGAAATGAAGGGGCCAAAGAAATACAAGAAGAAAGGTGCTTGCCTTGTGTAAAGCTGACCCAGGTTCAATCCCAGGCACCACAGTGATATCCAAAGTACCCCCAGTCCTGAGTACAAAAGTCTGGGATAGCTCATAAACACTATTGGGTGTGTTCCCAAAAATGACTAAATAAGACAAAAAATAAATTATGGGGAAAATTCATAATATAGGAGGTAAGGTTC
Organism: Suncus etruscus; assembly: GCF_024139225.1. Classification (NCBI taxonomy): domain Eukaryota; kingdom Metazoa; phylum Chordata; class Mammalia; order Eulipotyphla; family Soricidae; genus Suncus; species Suncus etruscus. The sequence continues at coordinate 80,898,172 of NC_064851.1, read as the reverse complement.
TTGAGTTTCACATGTCTGGCCCCAGTTCAATCTCTGGCACACATGGTCTCTCAAACACTGCCAAGGGTGACTACTCAGTACAGAGCCAAGAATAAGCCCTAAGCACCACTGGGTGTGGCTCAACCCACCCCTCCAGTGGAATTAAGTAATATATTGAAAAACCATTTCTTAGAGTAAAAGACTACAAATTATCACTTAAACTAATATGAATTATCTTTTGGGAAGGGAGTTGGACCACAACCAAGGGGTTAGGACCAGGAGCAACCCCTGGTGATTCAGGGGACCATATGTAATGGTGTGGATTCAAACCACGACCACAGTCAATACAAGTGTCTTACCTCCTATACTATCTGTCCAGCCTTAAATATGAACCATCATAAAAATGTGTCTCATAGAATGCTAGATCAAAACAGGTTAAAATCAAGTATCTTCCTCTTTAAACTTAATTTATAGCATCTGAATTCATGCAATCCTCAAAATATTCCAAGTGCACCAAAAAGGCAATGACAACATCATGACATCATTGCTACTGTTTTACCTTCCCTTTTACTACTGAAATTGCTATCATGGCTGTTATATATAAATTAAAATTGGCACCCATTTCATCTCAATGTTTTGGGTTTTGTTTAGGAGGCTGTATCCAGCAGTGCTCAGGGACGTCTACAAGAATGTTTGCTCAGGCAAGGCTCATTCCCAAGGATGCTCAGGGAACCAAGCATGCCAGGAATCTAACCTGAGCCTCCTGAATGCAAGAGGCATGCATTCCAGTCTATTGAGTTGCCTCTCAAGTCCTACATCTGAATTTTTTTTTTCGTTTTTGGACTTTTGGGATCACACCCAGCCGTGCTCAGGGGTTGTTCCTGGTTCTACACTCAGAAATCGCTTCTGGCAGGCTCAGGGGACCATATGGGATGCTGGGATTTGAACCACCGTCCTTCTGCATGCAAGGCAAACACCCTACCTCCATGCTATCTCTCCGGCCCCTTACATCTGGATCTTAAAAGAACCACACTGGAGCCAGGGTAATAGTTCAGTGGGAAAGGCTCTTGCCTTGCATGTGGTCAAACCAAGTTGGATCCCTAGCACCCCATATGATCCTCCAAGCTCACCAAGAATGATTCCTGAGTGCAGAGCCAGAAGTAATCCCTGAGCACTGCAGGGTATTCTCTTTACCTCATAAAAGAACCACACCAAAGAGGGGTGGTACACACAAAGACATAGAGTAAAAAAGGAACAGGTGGGGCCAGAGCAGTGGCACAAACGGTAAGGCATCTGCCTTGCCCACACTACCCTAGGATGGACCGCGGTTCGATAACCTGGAGTCCCATATGGTCTCCCAAGCCAGGAGCAACCTCTGAGTGTCACCGGGTGTGGCCCAAAAGCAAACAAAAAAAAGGACAGGTAAATTTATGAAAACACAAGACCTTCAGTTTGGCTGGAGAAAGAGCAAGAAGGACATGGGGGCTGCAGAGATATACAGCAGGTACACTGGACTTGCACGTGGCTGACCTGTGTTCTATTCCCAGCATCTTACATGGTGTCCAAGCATTAACAGAATTCCCCAATACTACCTGAATGCAGAAACAGAAGTAACCTCGAAGCATCACTAAGTGTGGCCAAAATAAAGAAAAGGGAAGGATAAAGAAAGGACTCACAACAATGAAATCATGAGACTCAAACTTTAATACAAGTGTAGGCAGGAGGGTTGGTATGGGTGGGTCTCTGGGAGCACTGGTGGAGGGAGGTTAACACTGGTGGTGGGACTAATGTTTAAACATTGTATGTCTAAAACTTAACTATGTAAATCACATTGCTTTACATTTAAAAAATAAAAATTAAAGGAAGAACATGAAAAGGATAGAATTTTTCAGATAAAAGCCAGAGCTGAAATGATGTTGGTGTAAGGGGTTTGATGTTTTCTTATCAGTGATGGATCTCACTAAGCAAAGAATCAGGAGTTAAATCCTGAGCACTGACTGAGATATATACATATTAAAGAGGAAAAATGATAGAATCCAATGTTTTCAAAAAATTACTCAAGTGCATAATTGATAGAAAGTAGACTAGTTAAGGGATTATGATATCTGAGGTCAATGTAATAAAGGCATATACAACATTAGAAGAAAAAGGGGATTGATTTATGAGGCATTATTAATGAGGAAAGCTCAAAAGACTGTGACTTAACAAAATAGGAAGGGGAGAATTAAGAAAAGGGTAGAGATAAGAAAGTAGGTAGGGGGGCCGGCGAGGTGGCACTAGAGGTAAGGTGTCTGCCTTACAAGTGCTAGCCAAGGAAGGACCGAGGTTCGATCCCCCGACGTCCCATAATGTCCCCCCAAGCCAGGGGCAATTTCTGAGCGCTTAGCCAGGAGTAACCCCTGAGCATCAAACGGATGTGGCTTGAAAAAACAAAAATCTAAAACAAAAAAAGTAAGTAGGGAGATGAAGAGATAGAAAAGTGAGTAAGGCATTTGCCTTGTATGTGGCAAACCCAAGTTTAATCCCCAGCATTTTATATAGTCCCATGAACACAGCCAGGAGTGATTCCTTAGTGTAGAGCCAGGAGTAACCCTGAGCATTGCTGGGTGCGACCCAAAAACAAACAAACCAAAAATGCAAAATAAATTCCAGGTTTCTTTTTTTTTTTTTTTTTTTTAAAGATGGGGGCATATACCCTTCAGTGCTGGGGCTTATTCCTGGTGATGCTAAGGTGTGATACAGGTGTGATACAGGTGCTCAAACCTGTATCAATCATGCACAAGGTGGGTATATTAACCCCTGTACTATCTCTCTAGTTCCAGAATCCAGATTTAAAACTTAAGCCACCAGGGCTGTCAACACTGAGAAGAGTCAAAGGAAGGCCAACTCTATTTTCAGGAGGCCTGTTGTTTTCAGTGGTTAGTCAATATGGGGTGGTTAAAGAATGTATTATTTGAGATGGGCATGATAGACCTCTGTATTTATTATTTCTGGACTTACTCAAATGGATGTGTCCAGAAACAATAAATATGGGTTATAACTAGAGAGAATCATTTTTCCAATTACCATCCCGAGAAACTGGCTGGAGTCTCAGAACATACAAGACACCCAAGGAAGGCAATCAGAATGCATAAAGTTCTTGACCTGAGACTATGACCCAAGGAACTGTGAATAGATACAGCAGGACCTATATAAAAAGATCCAACAACAACAACAACAACAACAACAACAAATCAAAAGCACAGAGCATAATTTATTCTGTTCTTCAAAACTTCTCCTAAAATAACTGTTATGATTTGACTTGGGGAGTTGTTTTATTTTTTTAAGTTAATTTTGTTGATTTAAATCTCATAAGAAAAAAACCAGGAATATTCACATTGCATTTAATTCAGATCCACTATCAACTAACTATTCATACAATTCAGTCTTGTTCTTAATTTAGAAATCTTCTGGAAATAGATAGTAAAATGCTCAGACCACATACACTTCCTGGAACCATTTTTTGGGAAGGCTAGGTAAAGTTATGTCACATGTACACTTGCATGTTTTAATATAAAGAAAAGTGAAGAAAAATCAAACATACTAACTTCCATAGGTGAGTTCTCTTAGCTTTTCCATTTCTCTTTTCCTGGAAGTATTTTCCCTATAATAAAAGATGTGTCAAACCATGAACTGAATCATTCACTCACTATAATCAGCAAATAAAGCAGCACTGATAAAAAGTTTCCTAAGATACAGAAATGCAGGCTGGAGAAAAAGTACAGGGATTAAGGCACTTGCCTTGTACACAGCTGACCCCAGTTTATCCCTAGTGCCCTATATGGTCCATAAAATACTACCAGGAGCATAGAGCAGAGATTTGACTCAATGGTAGCACACTTGCGTTGCATAAGTGAAGCCAGAGTGCTATTCCTGACACTGGCAAAAAAAAAAAAAAAGTGTTAGAGTATACTATTAGCAACATATTCAAGCATGAGCAAATGATTGCTATACTAGGAATTTGGGGGAAAGAACAGTTAGAAAGAATAGGGTCCCTGTTTCTTGATCTTCTCTGTCAATAAACAGTTGCCAGTTATTACTCACTGAAGTAATACTTTGAAGTGCTGACAGAAATCCATGGAGAGACAAGATAATCTCATGACATTCAGGCAAGGTCTGAGGTTTCCTCTGAAGAATAATCTTTTAGGCTAGTCCATGGGGACTTATATAGAATTAATTGTGTATGGTCTTTCTGACCATACAGAATTTCTTAGACTGAATTTTTCTTTATTTTTTGTTTGTTTTCATTTGTTTAGGGACCACACCTAGTGGTGCTCAGGGGTTTCTCCTGGCTCTGAGCTCAGAAATTACTTCTGGCAGACTCAGGGGACCATATGGGGTGCCAGAGATGAAACCAGGTTGGCCACATGCAAGACAAATACCCTACCTCTGTGCTATCACTCAGGCCCCCACTTTGAGGTTCTTAACCCTTCCTCCTTCCCTCCATCCACTTTCTCTTCCTCATTCCCCTCCCTCCTTCCCTCCTTCTTCCCTCTGTTCCTTCTTTCATTCTTTCCTCCCTTCCTTCTTTCTTCCCTCCCCCCTTTCTCCTTCCCTCCCTCCCTCCCTCCCTTGCTCCCTCCTTCCTTTCCTCCCTCCCTCCCTCCCTCCCTCCCTCCCTCCCTTCCTTCCTTCCTTCCTTCCTTCCTTCCTTCCTTCCTTCCTTCCTTCCTTCCTTCCTTCCTTCCTTCCTTCCTTCCTTCCTCCCTCCCTCCCTCCCTCCCCTCTGGTGCAAAAGTCCTATCCTTTGTACTATTTCATTGACCCACTGAACTCTGTTTAAGAACCCAACATTTCTTTGGCCAAGTAAATTAGTTCACATTAATGTATAAGAGATTTTAGATATCTTAATATTATTTCTCATTTATTCTACAAATGTTTACCAAGTATCTCAAACCCTTCTCTGCTGGGCACAGGAGATATCACTCAAGGTCAGCTGTTGCCTGGGGATTTTAGATCTGCTGTGAATACAACTAAGAAAACACACAGAAGTCTTCCTTGAGGTATTTGTAATATTCCAGGACTTAATTTTGTTCCCCAAAACTCCAATGTGGGGTCCAGAGAGACAGTGGGTAATGTGCTTGCTTGCTCACAACCAACCTGGGTTGGATTCCTGGCACTACATATGATCCCTCAATTGATATTAGGAGTGATTCCTAATCACAGAAGTAGCCAGGAATAATAAATCCTAAGCATAAGTAGCTGTGCCCCCAAATCAAAAACCAAAAAAAATAACCTTTCTGCCCCCAAAATTCCACAGAAATTCCAGCAGTGAGAATTTCTGAGAAAGACATTTGACGTGTAGCCTTTTCTCTATGGCAATAAATATCACATGATGAAGGTTCGAAGTCAGATAGTAGAGTCAATGGGAATCGTCAATATACCACAGTCCTATTATGTTGCTGGGCTGCTGATAATGTGGCACTTGGATGTGCTTTACACTTACTGCTATGAAAATAACACCAGTCATAGACAGCAAGCTAGGTTTGGTCGTTTCCTCCCACCTTCCTCCCTCCTTCCCTCTCTCTCTCATCTTCCTTTCCCCCTTCCATTCCTCCTTTCTCCCTTCCTTAATTTTCTAGAGGCAGCAACACCACATGGTTCTAGGAACCAAACCCAGAGTCTCAAATATGTAGCCTACTACCTGGGCCACACATCCTTGCCCCCTCAGTAGAGTGGATCTGTTCACAAATGCATATTGCTTGCCTATGTGATAGTGATCAGACACTTTTTGGAACACTGAAACAGATAAAACTGGAATATTGTTTTCCCTTAAAAATCATAACTTTTCTAGCTATAAGAAAACTGTGGGCCCGGAGAGATAGCACAGCGGCGTTTGCCTTGCAAGCAGCCGATCCAGGACCAAAGGTGGTTGGTTCAAATCCTGGTGTCCCATATGGTCCCCCGTGCCCGCCAGGAGCTATTTCTGAGCAGACAGCCAGGAGTAACCCCTGAGCACCGCTGGGTGTGGCCAAAAAAAAAAAAAATGAAAACTGTGTTGAGTTTCTCTGTGGAATGGATAAAGACTCATGTGTTGCCTTTTGTTTATTTTGTGGGGCCATGCCCAGAGGTGCTCAGAGTTTACTACCGGGTCTGCTCTTAGTAATAATTCCTGGCCATGCTTGGGGAACCATAGGGATAGTTGGAATAGAACCCAGGTTGGCCACATGCAAGGCAAGCAACTGCCACCTACCCACTGGACTACAGCCCCATGTGTGTCATCTTGATAAATGCCATGCTCACTTAGGGATCTTACTTAGAGTATTTTCCTAGTTTATTTGCCTGTGTTCTTCCTAGGAAAAGAAAACTGCTTTTTATGGTATATTGGCTTTGAGGCAATTTTGGTTTAAGGATCAGGAAAAGAGTTTGTGTGGTAATGACATATGTTGTTTATTTGTTTTGTTTTGTTTTGTTTTGTTTTTGAGCCACACCTGGCGGTGCTCAGGGGTTACTCTTGGCTATCTGCTTAGAAATAGCTCCTGGCAGGCATGGGGGACCATATGGGATGCCAGGATTTGAACCAACCACCTTAGGTCCTGGGTCGGCTGCTTGTAAGGCAAACGCTGCTATGCTATCTCTCCGGCCCCACATTAACATATGTTGAGAATGTGTGTGTGTGGGGGTGTGTGTGTGTGTGTGTGTGTGATCCTGAATTTGGTACATGGCACCACAAAGTCCCCTGAACACTGTCAGGAGTCACCCCTATTTTAGAAATCTATTTAAAATAAATTAAATAAATGATCTATTTGAACTCAGATTTTTTTCAAAATTTGTATTTAGGGCATTTTCTGATATCCTGATGAAATTGTGACTTTTGGGGTTGGAGCTTGGTTAAGAAGACCCCTTTTCTTCTCTCAGTAACTCCCTGAAGACATTTTTAATAAATTGAACATGGGTACTAAATATGTTCAGAAATCCTATATTCTTCACTTCTCTTTGATATTTAAAGCACAAATCAGGGTCAATAACGTATGATCATTCTTTTAAAAATCCAGATTCTGGAGTCAGATACACCTGAGGTTGAATTCTGACTCCACTGTTTATGTTATTTGTTAAGCCTGAGTTTCTGGTTCTAAAAGAGATATATTCAGGGGCCGGAGAGATAGCATGGAGGTAAGGTGTTTGCCTTTCATGCAGAAGGTCATCGGTTCGAATCCTGGCATCCCATATGGTCTCCCATGCTTGCCAGGAGCAATTTCTGAGCATGGAGCCAGGAATAACCCTGAGCACTGCCGGGTGTGACCCAAAAACAAACAAACAAAAAAAATATATATATATTCAATAAAGTCTATGGCAAGGAGTTACACTAGGTTTACATAGGAAAGCTTGTATAGTATTTATTAGCAAAGGGGTTGGCACATAAAAAGTACTGAAGAAGGGGCCAGGCGGTGGCGCTGGAGGCAAGGTGCCTGCCTTGCCTGCGCTAGCCTAGGACGGACCGCGGTTCAATCCCCCGGCGTCCCAATGGTCCCCCAAGAAGCCAGGAGCAACTTCTGAGCGCATAGCCAGGAGTAACCCCTGAGCGTCACAGGGTGTGGCCCAAAAACCAAAAAAAAAAAAAAAAAAAAGTACTGAAGAAATGAGACCCATCATTTAAATGGTTCCCAAACTATCACCACCTTCATGAAAACAAGCAGATAATAGTATTCTATCAAGGCACACATATATAAACATGACTGAAAATTGTCAAGGATTAACTGAGTAAGTGAAAAAAGTCAGTGATCAAAACTAAGAATACCGAGTTTCCAAAGATCATGAAAGAGGGTTATGCAAGAGAGTTAGTTTCTGGGGGCCAGAGTGATAGCACTGTGGTAGGGCATTTGCCTTGCACACGGCTGACCCCAGACAGACCCGGGTTCAATCCTCAGCATCCCATATGGTTCCCCAAGCCTGCCAGGAGCTATTTCTAAGCGCAGAGTCAAGAGTAACCCCTGAGCACTGCTGGATGTGGCCCAAAAACAAAAGACAAAACACACACACACACACACACAAAGTAGAGGATTTCTCTCCCCACCCTCACCTTTGACTACCCACAATTGGGACACCGTCCATATGAACTTTTGATGATAATGAGCACCAAGTAGTCCTAAAACTCACCCAGCAAAGTTATGGTGCCTCTTTAGGAGGTATAGAAAGGAAGGAAGGAAGGAAGGAAGGAAGGAAGGGAGGGAGGGAGGAAGGAAGGGAGGGAGGGAGGAAGGAAGGAAGGAAGGAAGGAAGGAAGGAAGAAGGAAGGAGGAAGGGAGGGAAGGAAGGAAGTATGGAAGGAGAAGGAAGGAAGGAGGGGAGGAGGGAGGAGGAAAAAAGGAGGAAGGAAGGAAGGAAGTATGAAGAAGAAGGAAGGGAGGAGAGGAAGAAGAAGGAGGAGGAGTAAGGAGGAGAGGGAGGGAGGGAGGGAGGGAGGAGAGGAGGAAATAAGTTGCAAACACACATATAGAATACTGTTTATATAAGGCTTGTTACATTGCTTTAAAATTTAGAAAGGCCTGGGCCAATGAGTTAGTAACAGTGAGTAAGGCATTAGCCCTGCATGAGGTCAACTTGAGTTTTTATCTCTGGCATCATATGTCCCTTGAGCACCACCAGAAGTTATCTCTGAGTGCGGTAACTCCTGCAGCATAGCCAGGTGAGGCCCCAAAACAAAAAACAACTAAAATAACGTATAGAGGCCTGGCACAAATAGCTCTTTGCATGTACACTATAAACCTAAGGAATACTATAAATAGCAGAAAAATATTACTATTCAAAATATTAATTATTAATTATAATTAATTGTATAATATGATTAATTAATTATTAATTATAATTACTATTTAAAATATTAATATAAAATATTTATAAATAACAGAAAATATTAATAGAAAATTAAGATTATAAAAAGAGCATTCCCATGTAAAGTTCCTGAAATGGAAAGGAGAAAGGCTGATTTGATTTTAAATGAAAGTACACAGCCCTCTAAGTCAGGACAGAAGTCTTCTGGGTGAGGATGTAGCTCAACAGGAAAGTAACACCCTTGTGAGTGTGGAAGCCTGGGCTCCATAGCTCCCTTGCTGCAGGAAAGGGATGGGGCCATAGAAATCTATCTCCAATCCACTAATCACCAAGACACTTAACTTCAACAAGCTCTGGTTTTCTTATCACTTAAAAGTGATTGAAAAAGGCCTCTGCCCCTGAGGATGAATGTGAAAGTCTGTATGTAGGAGAGTTGTGTAGGTCTGGATTGTTTTGTTTTGTTTTTTTTGTTTTTGGGCCCACACCCAGCGGTGCTCAGGGGTTACTCCTGGCTGTCTGCTCAGAAATAGCCTCCTGGCAGGCTCTTGGAAGACCATATGGGGACACCAGGATTCGAACCAACCACCTTTGGTCCTGGATTGGCTGCTTGCAAGGCAAACGCCGCTGTGCTATCTCTCCCGGGCCCGCTCTACAGAGGAGAGAATGTTCTGAATCTCCACCGTTCTCCCTGTCCAGTTGAATAGCTAGATGCGTTTAAGTGAAAAGAAACAGTGGCCTTACCCTGCCACTTCCCAGTCTCCAGTTCAGGCAACCTCCTTTGCCATCTAATTTAGCACAAAATGCCCACCCCGCCTCAAAAAAAAAAAAAAAAAGCAAAACAATAAAAGCCACAAACTGTGACTCTGGCAGGACTCCTTCAGAACTCTCTCCTGACCTTGAAATAAAATCTTTTCGTCTACACCAACTCCGCCCTCGTACAGTGTACCTCCAAACACACACGCACACACACCAGCGGCGCGCGCGCGCGCACACCACACACACACACACACACCACCACACACACACACACCACACACGTGTGTGTACCCATATGCAGATCCCAGAGGCAGACAAACAAAAAATGATAAGAAATAATCCCAAACGACTCATGATCCCCAAAAGTCTCTTGGTATTAATGACCCATGCACTCGTTTCCATTCAGCAAGTTCGGTTTGTTGGCAAAATTGAAAAAAAAAAAACAGTAGAAAGAACAAAAATGAAGAAGAAAGTCAGCGTGGTGGACTTGCCAAAGAAATTCACGCGGACTGGCTTCCAAAACACAGTCCCCTCATCCTGGAATGAATGCCCAAGCCCCGCCAAACCGAAGTCCCAGGAGCCGCGGGCGGCTTGTGCACAAGACCTGGACAGAAAGACGCACCTCTTCCTCTGCCCGGGACACACTTGGGGACCCCCCCCACAGCTGCAGGAAGCCCGCCACGCGTCCCGAGTTGGAACACACATGCATGCAATGCGCGCTCGCACGCACACACACACACACCAACACACACACACACACACACAACACACTTGCACACCTGCGCTCACCTGTCTTGAAGGCCATCTTGTCATCGTCCTTGGACCCGAAGGTCTTGATCATGGCCACGAAGAGGACCCCGCAGGCGTTCTGGATGCCGAACACCGACCCGTTGCACCACATGGCCGCCTCAGCATCACCCAACCAGCCCCAGCCGCCCTCGGGGGGCCCTCCGGGGGGACTTCTCGGCGCCCGCCCGGCACCGCGCTTCCCACCCGTCACTACCTCCACCGCCGCCGGGTCGGGGTCGGGAGGTCCGCGTCCGCCTCCGCGTCCCGCCTCGCGCCCTCGGGGTGGTCGGCGCGACCCGGGCCGGCCCCGGGGGACTCGGGGGGTCGGGGTCGGGGGGCCCGCGCGGCCACGGCGGCGGGCTCGTCCCTGGGCGGGCACCATGGCCCGAGGGAGAAGCCCCGGGGAGGCGCGGGCGGGCCGGGCGAGAGCCGGGGCCGGCCGGGGCAGCGCAGGGCGGGCGAGCGGCTGGCACCGGGGGCGCGCAGGGCAACCGGCGGGGAGCGCATGGTGGCACGCGAGCGCCTCCGGCTCGGGGCTCGGGACTCGGGACTCAGCGTCCCCCCCAGCTCGCACCCGCTCCCGAGCCGGGGGGGCCCCCGCGGCCGACTCTTAAAGGCGCCCCCCGCCGTGGCCCGTGGGCGGAGCCGGCCCGGGCTCCGGGTGATTGGGCGCGGGTGGCGAGGGAGGGGCGCGGCCTCCAGGTGGCCCCGGGAGCTCCGTCTGCGGCGCGCCTGCCCGCGCTCACCCGCGGGTCGGGGCTCCCGGGGGCCGAGCTGGGGGGCACCAGTCCCCAGGGAGGTGGCAGGGGAGCCTCGGTTGGGTGTGCCCGGGGCAACAGGCGCACCGCACCCCAGGGGTCCCTCTGGTTTTTGGGATCTTGGTGCTGGGCGCTCACCTCCAAGGACTAGCTGGGATTGGGGTCATGCTGCTTGTTTGGGAATGGACACAGATCCTATTTCACTTTTATATATTTTTTTATTTACTATGTATTTATTTAGATTTTTTGGCCACAACCGGCAGCGCTCAGGGGTTACTCCTGGCTCTGCGCTCAGAAATCGCTCCTGGCAGGCTCGGGGGACCATATGGGATACTGGGATTCGAACCACCGACCTTCTGCATGCAAGGCTTCCCTCCATGCTCTCTCCAGTCCCTCTATTTACTCTTAACTCCTGCATTCTCACATCATAACTTCTGACCACCTCTGCGCATTGAAGAGGGTCATTTTGGAAGACACACTATGATGGCCAAGTCTTCAAATGACTTCTTTCTTTTTTAAGTTGGGTTTCGGGCCACGTGCGGCTGTGCTCCAGGACAACCCCAGGACAGCCCCAGGACGGAGCTCAGAGGACCCTGTGTAGTGTCCGGTGGAGACGTAGGTGGGGTGTTGAGGCCGGTATTGGTGGAAGGCAAGGCATGCTCCCTCTCTGCTTTTGAATCTTTCCTAGCCCAAAGTGTCAAGCATGATCCTATGACATCAGTCTCCTGCCATGACTCAGAGTGGAAGCCAGATTGCTGCAGCTGCAACGCAGAGTATAAACGACTATAGGACCGCTGCTGCTGTGCCATCAGGAGTCACCCAGATATTTTTGACAGAAAACTGGAAAGCGTTATTTTTTAAATGACAGTAACAAATAAAATGCAACCCGTGTTCAAATCTGTCTCTGAATCGTGAAGCAACAGCATTCATCAAAGAAAGGAAGAGTGACTTGGGTAGAAGAACTGCTGTGGATACAGCAGAAAATGCCTACTGAAACGCCTCCCATTAATTCCATTTCAAAATATGTTTGTTTTACTTCACACAAACTAGCACTTTGGAGACCAGAGAGATAACTCCTGCTTAGAGACCCGCAGAAAGATAGAGCACAAGCTTTCCAAGTGACTGGCTGCCGGAACCATACTCAAATACCCACACCACACATGGGCCCTGAGCACAGAGCCAGGAATAGTCTTTGCACACCAGGATACAACACCCACCTCCAAACAAAAGAAAAGAAACTTTTTCTTAAAATGAGTTTTACTATAAAAAGAAAATCTTTTGGATTTTGGATTTATAGAGAGATAATATAGCGGGAAGGGTGCTTGCCTTGCTTGTTCCTGACCTGGCTTTGATTCCCAGCCCACAATATGATTCCCTAGAGTCCTGCCAGGAGTGCTCCCTGAGCACAGAACCAGAAATAAGCTCTGAGCACTGCTAGGATTGGCAGAAGAGAGGAAGAAGGAGGGGGGAGAGGGGAGGGGGAGAGGGGAGAGGAGGAGAAGAAGGAAGAGGAAAAGGAGGAAGAGGAAGGGGAGGAGGGGGCTGAAGAGGAGGGAGAGGAGGGGAGGAGAAGAGGGGAAGGAGGAGGGAGAAGGAGGAGGAGGAGACGGAAGAAAGAAGAAGAAGAAGAAGAAGAAGAAGAAGAAGAAGAAGAAGAAGAAGAAGAAGAAGAAGAAGAAGAAGAAGAAGAAATAATTATTGAAGCTGGTGAATGCATCTAAATTCATTGCACATTTTTTGAAAGTGGGCCCTATCTAGCCATTCTCAGACAAGGTAGTGGTACAAACAGCCCTGCAAAGCTGGGCCAAAATCCTCAGGTCTCTCCTTAACCTCTGAACTATCTCCTGGATCTCTATGTTCTCTAAGTAATATATGCAGTAATATATTTTATGTATGTTTTAAGATTTGCACAAAAAAATTCCCAATAATTGTTGTAGTTATTTTTACACTCAAGAGGGAATATACAATACCTCATTTTCTAAGTGTGTACTGTGTCAGATGACTTACTTAAGAGTATGGAAAGTGGGGAAGAGCAGGGGAGTAATACTGTTCAGATTATCAAAAACAAGGGAAGTCTAAGTAACTGTTACAACCAGAAAAAAAAAAATCAAAGGAGACAGGGCTACTAAATATAATGTGGTAACCTGGATAAAATCCTGGAACAGAAAAAGGACATGAGATAAAAATGAAGGGCATCCAGGGCCAGAGAGATAGCTCAAAGGGCTGGAATGCAGCCTCTGGTCGATCCCCTGCACCACATGATCCCTTAAGTCTGCTGCCAGGGCCACCTCCAGGCAGCAAGCCAGAGCAGAACCCTGGGCCCCAAAACAAAAGCAAACCAAAACAACTAAGGACATCTAAATAAAAAGAGCACTTAGTGGGGGACAGGGATACAGTTCAATGGCATATGCTCATGTCTTGCATGTGTGGCATTGAATTTGGTCCCCAGGTCCACAAAAAACGGTGGGGGGGATTGGGGGTCCAAGCAATAGCACAGCGGTAAGGTGTTTGCCTTGTACGTGGCCAACACAGGACAGATCCTGGATTGAATCCTGACATCCCATATGGTCCTTGAGCCTGCCAGGAGCGACTTCTGAGCACAGAGCCAGGAGTAACTCCTGAGCGCTGCCGGGTGTGACCCAAAAACCAAAAAAAAGTAGGGGGGTACCAAAGAGATAATGCAGGAGTTAAGACCCTTGCCTTTGTGTAATGTGGACGTGGCTAAAACCCTAAAGAAAGGTGTTTCTCTTTCTCTTCTTCTTTCTCTTCCCTGTAACCTCTTCCTTTGATATGTAAAAGCCCACTGGATAGTTACTTTTGTATCTGACTCATCATTCCCCCCACTTTGTATTGGGAGTTAGTTGGTTTGAATGAAGAGAGAGTAGTGCTGGGTTTTGGTGGGCACAGACAGAGCACATGGCAGAGAAAGAGAGTCCATGAAGTGAAAAAGCAGACTGACTTTGATGAATCTCTTTTCTGACTACTTGGTATTATTTCTTCACCGCTACCCTGGTTCATTAGACCCGTCAGCCTAAGAGGCTAGAAACATAGCATGTGGGGCAGTCTCACCACTTACAGATTTTTTTTTTTTTATTGTTTTTGGGCCATACCCGGTGACGCTCAGGGGTTATTCCTGGCTATGTGCTCAGAAATCACTCCTGGCTTGGGGGCCATATAGGACACCAGGGGATGGAACCGCTGTCCGTTCTAGGCTAGTGGGTGCAAGGCAGATGCCTTACGACTTGCGCCACCGCTCCAGCCCCTCTTATAGATATTTTTGCTTTGTTTTTTTGGGCCACACCTGTTTGATGCTCAGGGGTTACTCCAGGCTAAGCGCTCAGAAATTGCCCCTGGCTTGGGGGGACCATATGGGAAGCCGGGGAATTGAACCGCGGTCCTTCCTTGGCTAGCGCTTGCGAGGCAGACACCTTATCTATAGCGCCACCTCACCGGCCCCATCTCTTACAGATATTTTTATATTACACCTTTGGAGTTGGGTGACCTGGGAGTGATCCTTGAGCACAGGAATAATCCCAGAGCACTGACAGGTGGAACCCAAACCTACCCCCTTGCACGTGGGTACCCCCCCTGCCCCCATAAAAATGACACTTTGCTAGTATTGGCCATTAAATAAAACACATTTGGCACCCTAATACAAGATGTTAGTAACAGAGGTGGTAGAGGAATAAGACAACTCTTATCTGTAATTTTTCTCCACATCAAAAAGTATTTCAAGGGGCTGGAGAAATAGCACAGCAGTGTTTGCCTTGCAAGCAGCCGATCCAAGACCTAAGGTGGTTGGTTCGAATTCCAGCGTCCCATATGGTCCCCTGTACCTGCCAGGAGCTATTTCTTTTTTTTTTTTTTTTCTTCTGAGCAGATAGCCAGGAGTGACTCCTGAGCACAGCCGGGTGTGGCCCCAAAACCACAAAAAATTAAAAAAAAAAAGTATTTCAAAAATTAAGTTTAGGGGCCCAGAGCATACCGCAGTGGGTAGGGTGCTTGCCTTGCCCATAGCTTATCAGGGTTGGATCCCCAGTATTTCATATGGTCCCCTGAACCTGCCAGAAGTAATTTCTGAACGCAGAACTAGGAATGCTACCAGGTATAGCTCTCCAAAAAAATAAGCTTAATTTTAAATAGAGTACATATATTTTGGTTTCATTTTTACAGAGATGTATATGTGTAACAATATACTAAGCATGATACATTTATCCTATGAAATGCTGTTTTTAGCATAGAGTGCACTCTCAAAAAGTTTCAACTTTTCACATAATTTCTAAGTATTATAATGTATCCATCCCCTTTTTAGATTAAAGTTTGTCACTTTTCAGGGAGGACTGATTTAAGATCAGCTCTGACTTGATGGATGAGAAAAAAAAAAAAAAACCAGACTAGAGTTAATGTCCACAGACCACTTACCAGAGTTCCTGATATCAGCAAACTCTTGGGAAATGTTTGCAATTATTATCGTAGTGGCAGCGTTTTTTTCCATGTGGTTAACAGCACTATTTTTGGATGATCTCTTTTACATATATATAAAATGTAGTACATTTTATTTGTTTTGTTTTGTTTGGAGGCCACACCTGGTAGTGCTAAGGGGTTACTCCAGGCTCTGTACACAAGAATCACTGCTGGCAGGCACAGAAAACCATATAGGAAGCCAGGGATTGAACCCAGGTCGCCACGTGCAAGGCAAATGTTCTTCCCGCTGTGCCCCTGAATGATACCTTTTATTTGGAATAGTTACACCTCTTTTATTATTTAAAGGAGAGAGAGAGAGAGAGAGAGAGAGAGAGAGAGAGAGAGAGAGAGAGAGAGAGAGAGAGAGAGAGAGAGAGAGAGTACAAGGTTTAAGATTTGTATTGCTGAACTGGGGCCAGCTGACTCCAGTTAAACTTCCTGAGGTCAATCCAGTATGACTTAAAATAATATCAACAACAAAACAACAACAATAAATAGTAGTGGAGCCTTTCTACAACTTAAAGTATTTTCTACCAAAATGTCTTTTTAAAATAACAATTTTTTTGCTTAAAAAATAACCAAAAAATAACAAATATAAGGCCAGTGAACTGGTTCAATGGACTAGAGCACACACTTTACATTTTACATTATACTTTACATTTACTTTGCAGGAGGCCCAGGCTGGAATTTCCCTGAGCATTGTCAGGAATAACTTTCAAGCTCTGGATCAGGAGTAGCAGCTGGATATGGCCAAAAAATAAAAAACAAAAGAGTAAATATATTGCCAGCATGATAGACCTGGGGGATAGGTTTTGTATATGCTTTTTCTGGGTGTCAAAGAGAAGCTTCATTCTATTTCTTTGTCTCTGCCTATCACTAACTTACGTTATATTATTGTATTAATCTCTTTACTTCATCTTCTCAATCTTAAAAAAATAGCTTTATATAGAACTGCCTCATAGTTATGCTATGTTTCTTAATAAGTTACTATTCATTAATTGCTTTGAAATCATAAGATTAAAGGATTTATAAATATAAAAAGCCATAATTGTTCTTAGGTCTAAATGCCAACTCTCAGACTTGAGAGTTGAAAAGGCCTATATTATGTAGACCTTTTCATCTTTAGTTTATATTGAACTTATTTTTATTAATTAAAACATACTTATTTGACTTCTAATTCTACTTAAAATGCCAGTCTCATGGGGCCAGAGTGATAGCACAGAGGGCAGGGCGTTTGCCTAGCATGTGGGATGCTGGGGATAAAATCCAGGTCAACCATGTGCAAGGTCAGCACCTTCTCCATTGTACTGTCTCTCTACCCACCTGTTACTCACTTTCAAGAGCCTGCCTGCATGCAGGCCAATGCTGGGAATAAAAACACAATTCCTGGGGCAGGAGAGATAGCATAGCCCGTAGGGCGTTTGCTTTGCATGCAGTTGATGGGGGGTGACCCGATTCCCGGCATCCCATATACCTGGTTTGATTCCCAACATTCCATATGATCCCCCAGCCTGCCAGAGGCAATTTCTGAGTGCAGAGCCAGGAGTAACCCCTGAGCACCACTGGGTGTGGCCCAAAAACCAACAATAAATAAGTAAATAACTTACAAAAAAGATAGAAGAAAGCACATTTCCAATCTATCTCCCCATCTCCTTCTATCCATTGTGAAAGCACCCAGTCCTGTCATGTATCCCCCAGCTATTTCAGTATCACTAAACAGATGGGGAGGGAGTTGGTTCTTTAGTAATACTGTGCAAATATTCTGAAAGAAGAACTCTGGGCTCAACATTTCTAAGTTGCAGAAATTAATTGTTTTCTCTACCAAGTGTATGATAGTCCAGCCAGGTGAAAGATTTAGCGAAAAGAGAGGGTAGAGGTGGCCTGGGACACCCAATACTTGTCCACTTATTCTAATGTCCCCAAAACATGGCCCCTTGGCAAAGGTCTGAGGGTACTTGACAATATTTATCAAATAGTGGATACTAACACCATACAACTTAATGTAAGAAGAAAAGGCATATTTCATCTTTTTTTTTGGGGGGGGGTCACACCTGGCAGCGCTCAGGGGTTACTCCTGGATCTATGCTCAGAACTCGCCCCTGGTAGGCACAGGGGATAAAAAAAACCACCTTCCTTCTGCATGAACAGCAAATGCCTGATCTCCATGCTATCTCTCCGGCCCCATTTTTCATCATTTTCATCTGAAAATAAGAATTGCTTTGCATGTAGTACAGAGATATTTAAGAGAGATGAGAGAAGGGGATGTGAGATGGAGACTGAGTTGATCCTACATATGCTGCAGAGTTCACCAGGACTATTGAGGAAACAATGTAGGTATTTTCCCATAGAGGGATGGACATACTATATTGATGCTGGAAGAATGTCCTTTATTAGAAGGATCTCTTGGAATGTTTTATTTTTGAACTTGCACTACAATGCTTCTAGAAAAGAGATTTTTAATTCCTCTCTTTTTAATTTATATTACAGTTTTGGCAGCGTGGTTTCTACTGTCATGTTTTTTTTTTAACTTTATTTGCTTATTGATTGATTGGTTCTTGGGCCACACCCAGCGGCACTCAAGAGTAACTCCTGGCTCTGCACTCAGAAATCATCCCTGGCAGGCTGGGGGACCATATGGGCTACTGGGAATCAAACCAGGTTCCTCCCGGGTCAGCCGCATGGGAGGCAAACACTCTACCGCTGTGCTATCTCTCCCGTCCTGTTCATGGTTTTGATGTAAAGTTACTGTGTCTCAACAAAGTGCCCAAGTTTCTTCAGTACTGTTCTTAAGTCACCTTTGGTCTGACTTCTCTTTCACCACCCTCTACCTCACCATCTTAGTAACCTCAGTTTTGTCATCCAAAACCAAGTATCCATCATCATTCAATATTGTTTATTCCAAGAGATGGGATCTCATTGTTTTGTTCAATTTACTAAAAAAAAAAAAAAAAAAAAAAAATCCAGGTGAGAGGCAGGAGGTGTCATAAGATCGTCTGTTTTGTTTTTTGGGTTTGTGTGTGTGGGGGGGAGGCACAGCCAATGATGCTCAAGGGTTACTCCTGGTTTTGCTCTCAAGAATTACTCTTGGAGGGCCCGGAGAGATAGCACAGCGGTGTTTGCCTTGCAAGCAGCCAATCCAGGACCTAAGGTGGTTGGTTCGAATCCCGGTGTCCCATATAATTCCCCGTGCCTGCCAGGAGCTATTTCTGAGCATAGAGCCAGGAGTAACCCCTGAGCACCGCCGGGTGTGGCCCAAAAACCAAAAAAAAAAAAAAAAAAAAAAAAAAGAATTACTCTTGAAGGTGTTTGGGGAACCATATGTGATGCCAGGAATCAAATCCAGGTAGCCCACGTGTAAGGCAGGCACCCTATCTGCTTACTATTGCTCCAGACATGTCCTTTAATTCATGTCCTTTAAAGAAAGGCCCTCACATTCTTCTGCTTCTGTGGGGCTGTGCATAGGACACTGTAAAAAAAAGCTGATGTTTTGTGTGGAAGTTGTGAGCTGGTGTCATGGGAACATATGCACGGAAGTTACCATGGAAGTGGCTCCCACAGGACAGTACGCTGGGAAACAGGGACACCTAAAATCAGTAGGAAGCTCAGGAGTCAGATGTTTCTTGGTTTTGTTTGGTTTGGGATAGCGTTTGTTATCGTGTGTGTGTGTGTGTGTGTGTGTGTGTGTGTGTGTGTGTGTGTGTGTGTGTGTGTTTCCCCCAACTTGAAGCACTTTATTCTGAGGAGCTGGAGCCATAGTACAATAGGTAGGATATTTGCTCTGCATGTGGCTGACCAGGATATGGTCCCCCGGGCATGCCAGGAGTGATCTCTGAACCAGGCCAAGTGTAACCCGAGTGCAGCTGGGTGAGGTCCCCAAACCAAAAAAACTAAATAAATAAATAGAGACTACTTTATTTTCTCAAAAACTGTTAGAAACTGGGGTTGGAGAGGTTGTATGGTGGGTAGGATGTTTGCTTTGCATATGACTGACCTGGGTTTGTCCCCTGGCACCTCGAGTAATCCCCGAAGCCCCACCAGTGAACCTTGAGCACTTGCAAACCTTTGTTTGCAAGTAACTGAGGTTACTAATATGGTGGGGGAGAGGGTGGTGAAGGAGAAGTCAGACCAAAGGTGACTTAAGAACAGTACTGAAGAACCTTGCAAATTTGTTTTATGGTGTCACATCTGGCAATAGTCAGGGGTTATTCCTAATTCTGCATTCAGGAATAACTCCTGAAAGTACTTGGGGGTCCATATGGGATGTTAGGGATTGAGCCTGAATCAGCAAAGCAAGTAACCTCACACACTGTAATACTGCTACAGCCCTCCAAACAATTTTTATATTACTAAGTACAATGACACATACTAATCTACTTAATTAAAAACAAAATTAAATTAAACAACATGGCTGGAGCAATATTATAGCTGGTAGGATATTTGTCTTGCATGCAGCTGATCCAAGTTTGACCCCCAACAACCCATGTTGGCCTTGAGTCAATCAGGAGTAATTCCTGAGAGCAGAGCCAGGAGCACTGCCAAGTGTGGCCTAAAAACAAAATTTTATAAAACCTGCTGATGAAATCTCTGAATTGATTTCACAATCTAATGAAATTTGATTTGAGGTTTGCTAAACAGAGATCCTGTCCAATGCTTCCATGTTACAAAAGAAACAAAGACTGGATGAGAGAAAATGACAGTCTTTTGATGTTTTTTGTAGACCTCCAAGCAGTGCTCAGAGACCAAGGGGTCACTGGATTCTCAGCCTCACTGTGTTGGCCTGTGTCTTCAGGGCTCGGGACCTGTGATGCAGTGTGATGGCTGAGACTGACCAGTAGTGCTGGATGGGGACCAGTACATATGATGCTGAGTGTCTTGGTGTCTAGGTGCCTTGCAACCTGGAAGCAAGCTCCCTGCTACTGTGTGTCCAAACAAATGGATGAACATACCTACATCTCTTGCCAGCCCTCTAGATCTTCATGTCTTGCCTTCAGAACTTCCTGTTTGGGGCTGGAATGATAGCACAGCGGTAGAGCATTTGCCTTGCATGCAGCCAGCCCAGAAGAACCCGGGTTCCAGCCCCAGCATCCCATATGGTTCATTGAGCCTGTCAGGAACAATTTCTTTCTTTCTTTATTCTTTTTTTTTTTTTTTTTTTGGCCACATCCAGCGGTGCTCAAGGGTTACTCCTAGCTATTAGCTCAAAAATAGCTCCTGGCAGGCACAGGGGACCATATGGGACGCCAGGATTCGAACCAACCATCTTAGGTCCTGGGTCAGCTGCTTGCAAGGCAAACACCACTATGCTATCTCTCTGACCCAGGAGCAATTTCTGAGTGCAGAGCCAGAAGTAACTTCTGAGCCATAGCCAAAACAAACAAACAAAAACAAAAACAAAAACAAAAAACCAGAACTTCCTGTTAATTGTCTTCCACGATATTCTCTATGTCTCTGGCTCAGTCCTCTTTCAGAGAGGGGTTCTGTGTTGTCTGCCATGGGTGGCCTCCACTGTAATGGCTGTTCGGTCAGGGAATCCCTGAAGGCTTTCTTCTAAAGGCCTAATGTTCCAAAATTACATCTTAATGAGTGTGAAGGCAGAAGGTAGTGAAAGGGAGTAATGGATGCCTTTGCCAAGCTTGAGTTTGTTTGTAGGGTTTCAGTTTTTCTTTTCTTTTCTTTTTTTTTTTCTTTCTGCTTTTTGGGTCACACCCGGCAGCGGCGCTCAGGGGTTACTCTTGACTCTGAGCTCAGAAATCGCTCCTGGCAGGCTCAGGGGACCATATGGGATGCCAGGAATCGAACCAGGGTCCATCCTGTGTTGGCCACATGCAAGGCAAATGCTCTACCGCTGTGCTATCACTCAGGCCCCTCAAAGTTTTCCTTTTGAATCAATTAGCTGATCCCTTGGAAAATCACTTCCGAGTCTCTTTCTTGGGAAGTAAAGGTAAAAGATCATTCCTTTTCATTGCGTAAGATGGAAATATGGGGGAATTCTGCAAACAACTGCTCCATAATAAATGCTGGTGATCACATTATGAAGAACAACTTGGTAGCTATTTGTTAATAGAAGACAAAGAACACCCAGACCCTAGGCTTGTATGGAGATGAGAGCAGCAGAGCAATTCATATTTGCCCTCAGGAAAATAACTTTCAGGAACCAGAGACACAATACAAGGATTAAGATGCCTTGCCTTGCCTGGCATGTAGCCAATCTTAGTTTGATCCCAATTTGACCACTTTTGATACCGTGAGCACTGCCAGATTATCCTGGAGCACTGAGTCAGAGTCAAAGTAAGCCCTGAGCACCAGAGCACTGAGCCCTGAGCACCTCTAGTCCTGGCCAAAAAATTCAAAAGAAAAAAGGAGAAAAATTGGGGCTGGAGTGATAAATAGTCCAGTGATTAGGACATTTGTCTTGCATGTAGCCAACCAGGGTTCAATTCCAGCATCCCATAGGGTCCCCCAATCCCCACCAGGAGTAATTTCCAAGTAACCCCTGAGCATTGCAACATGTGACTGAAAACCCCCCAAAAAGGGAGGGAGAACTATAAAATCTTTCTCCACTCTTTTTTTTTTTTTTTTTTTTTTTTTTTTTTTTGGTTTTTAGGCCACACCCTGTGACGCTCAGGGGTTACTCCTGGCTATGCACTCAGAAGTTGCTCCTGGCTTCTTGGGGGACCATATGGGACGCCGGGGGATCGAACCGCAGTCCGTCCTAGGTTAGCGCAGGCAAGGCAGGCACCTTACCTCCAGTGCCACCGCCCGGCCCCTCTTTCTCCACTCTTTTCCTTGCTCTCCTCCCCTTTGCCAAGCCTGGATGAGGGCCTTTAAAAGATCTGTGTTTTTCAATTACTAAAACACCTGAGAAGACAGGTAGAAAAGAAAATAGATGAAATTATAGCCTGATCCAAGTTAAAGGTGTCATATAAATAAATGCAAACCAAAACCAGCAGTCCTGGATTGCGATTCCACAGGTTATTCTTTTCATAACCAGGCGGGAGACTGTGGCAATACAGAGGAGGGGAAAGGGCTCGAGAGGATAGGAAGTAAACAGTAAGTCCTGGGGAATGTGTGACAGACAGACCTTATTGCTGTCTCTCCAGAGAAAGAATGTGCATGTTCTAAGGAGTTTGATCTGTTTTTTTCCCTTGAGTTACACAACCTTTGTTTCCCTGCCTCTGCCTCCATCTTCCCACCCACTGGCAGATGATAAAATGTGAGACCAGATATAGAACTGGAGATATAGAGTCTAGGACAAGAATAACAAATAAACCCAAACTGGTTTATTAGAGCATGAATCCAGTTGATGAAAGTTCTTGGTTTCCTGAAAAAATTTCTGGTGTATGGAATCCAGATTCTAGGAATCCATTCATCAGATTAAGTATAACCATAAGAGATGACTGAGCTCATAGACAGTCACAAATCAGAATTAAAGTGGTAAAGAACATTCTTTCTTGCTTAAAACAAAACTCCCATTTTTTTTTTGTTTTGTGTTTCTTTTGGTTGGGGGGGGTCTCACTCAGCAGTGCTCATGGATTATTCCTTGCTCTACACTCAGGAATCTCTCCTGCCAGTGCTTAGGGGTCCCTAGAGGGTGCCAGGGATCGAACTGGGATTGGTAAGCATCCTGCTGCCCAGTGTAGTATCTATCAGGCTCTTGAGCTTCTTCCATTTTATGAGAAGTGCATTTGTGACAATGGATTGACTTCAATCATTTTTTAAGAAAAAGAAGACAGTTTTTTTTCCCAAAAACTGGAAATCGAGCTCCCATACGATCCAGCTATACCACTCCTAGGAATATACCCTAGGAACACAAAAATACAATACAAAAACCCCTTCCTTACACCTATATTCATTGCAGCACTATTTACCATAGCAAGACTCTGGAAACAACCAAGATGCCTTTCAACAGACGAATGGATAAAGAAACTGTGGTACATATACACAATGGAATATTATGCAGCTGTCAGGAGAGATGAAGTCATGAAATTTTCCTATACATGGATGTACATGGAATCTATTATGCTGAGTGAAATAAGTCAGAGAGAGAGAGAAAAATGCAGAATGGTCTCACTCATCTATGGGTTTTAAGAAAAATGAAAGACACCCTTGTAATAATAATTTTCAGACACAAAAGAGAAAAGAGCTGGAAGTTCCAGCTCACCTCAGGAAGCTCACCACAAATAGTGACGAGTTTAGTTAGGGAAATAACTACATTTTGAACTGTCCTAATAACGAGAATGTATGAGGAAAATGGAGAGCCTGTCTAGAGTACAGGCAGGGGTCGGGTGGGGAGGAGGGAGACTTGGGACATTGGTGATGGGAATGTTGCACTGGTGATGGGTGGTGTTCTTTACATGACTGAAACCCAAACACAATCATGTATGTAATTAAGGTGTTTAAATAAATTAAAAAAAAAGAAAAAAAAAAAAGAAGACAGTTTTTTGGTCTTTTTCGGGGTTTGTTTTTTTTTTTTTTTTTTGGTTTTTGGGCCACACCCAGCGGTGCTCAGGGGTTACTCCTGGCTGTCTGCTCAGAAATAGCTCCTGGCAAGCAAGGGGGACCATATGGGACACCAGAATTCGAACCAATCACCTTAGGTCCTGGATGGGCTGCTTGCAAGGCAAACGCCGCTATGCTATTTCTCTGGGCCCAAAAAAGAAGACAGTTTTTAGGACAAAAACTAAATGTGTAGATACTCCAGTGGGAGTCAACTACAATAGCGGCAGTCAGAGGTATAATACAAAGGTTGGCTGCAACTAGCATGTTGGCTACAACTGTAACCCTGATTTGATCCCAACAATGCAAATGCTCCCCTGAACACTACCAGGATTGGCTTCAGTGTACAGAGCCAGGTGTGGCCTCTTAATACCACTGAACATGGACCAGCCTCAGAAAAAAAAAATCAAAATTAGACTAAATTACTAGCAGCATAACACTGGGAAGTGTGCTAAAATTTTAAGAATTGTATGTTCACTAGCCAAGTGCTGCTATTTAAATGTTTTGTTTGGGGGCCATGCTCTCTATGGAACAAAAGATCTACTTCAAGCTCAGTGCTTGGTAGGTCCCTCTTGGTGATAGTTAGTGGCCATGAAGAGCCAGGGTTCAAACCTGAGCAACCCACATGCAAGCACAAGCCCTGGCCATTCCTTAGAGCTCTCTTTCAAGCTCTATTTTTTTAAGTTAAATAAAAAATGTATAATTCAATTCCTCATAATAAATCATATTCCTGGGGCCGGCGAGGTGGCGCTAGAGGTAAGGTGTCTGCCTTGCAAACACTAGCCCAAGGATCAGAACCATGGTTCAATCCCCCGGCATCCCATATGGTCCCCCCAAGCCAGGGGCAATTTCTGAGTGCTTAGACAGGAGTAACCCCTGAGCATCAAATGGGTGTGGCCCGAAAAACCAAAAAAAAAAGAATAAATCATATTCCAATAACTAATAAGTACATGTGTCTGAGACTAGCATATTGGACAGCGCAAATATAAAACAGTTCTAACTTCATGGAAAGTTCTATTGGATGGTATTGACCTAATAAGCCAATAGCACCCTTCTGGCCTGGTGAGTTCAGTCAGTCCTGGATATCACTCTCCAAATCAAACAGTAATAAATTTTAAAAAAGTATTCAGAAAAGGATCACCTTAAAATCTAAAGAGAAATGATATGGACTAATAATTTTTATTTTAATTTTAATAGTTTTGGGGCCAAAGTTGACTGTTTCCAGGGCTTACTCCTGGCTTTTTGTTCATGGATCACACCATGAAGTGCTGGGAGATCATCTGGGATGCCAGGATAGAACCTAGGGTGGACCAGTGCAATGTAAAATGCCCTTCTCACTGTACTATCTCTCTGGTTTCTAATGATATATTTTGGGGGAGGTCACACCCAGCAGCGCTCAGGGGTTATTCCTGGCTCCATGCTCAGAAATCACTCCTGGCATGCTCGGGAGACCATATGGGATGCCGGGATTCAAATCAATGACCTTCTGCATGAAAGGCAAACACCTTACCTCCATGCTATCTCTCCAGCCCCTTCTAATGATACTTTAGCATGAAGCAGAAGAAAACCTAGTTCCAATGTGAAGATAAACTCAAATACTGAAAAACTGTCATGTGGAAAAGAAATTAGTTTTGTGTGTGTGTTTGTTTTTGACTTAAAGAACAATATTGAACACATGGACTAGAGATATAGGGAAAAAAGAGACTTCAAATTTAATAAAAAGAAGAGTTTCTTCCCCGTGAGATCTGGTGATCCAAATTAACTGATTGCCTCCCAAAAGCACAAGTCCCCATTTTGGATGTCCATGAAAGCATGTGTACATAAAAACAGCCAACAACAGGGGCTGGGTAAATAACTAAACTGCCCCAAAGCTTCATGGTCCCCTGAGTATCAAGAGCCATCCCTGAGGGGCTGGAGAGATAGCATGGAGGTAAGGCATTTGCCTTGCATACAGAGGATAGTGGTTCGAATGCCGGCATCCCATATAGTCCCCCGAGCCTGCCAGGAGTGATTTCTGAGCGTAAAGCCAGGAATAACTTATGAGCTCTGCCAGGTGTAGCCCAAAACCACCCCCCACACACACAAAAGCCATTCCCGAGTATCAATCCAGGTGTAGCCTGCAAATACTGTCAGAGATGGCCCCAAAACCAAAAACAACAACAAAACTATAGAATAATGGAAGTTATTCATCAAATGAATTGGTATGGTATTGGACTTGCTTTGTTCTGGGGCCACACTCAGAGGTACTCAGGTACTCAGAGATCACTTCCAAGACTGCTTACAGGACCATATGCAATGCCAGGCCAACCTCATTCAAGGCAAACACCTTACCTGCTGTATTATTGCTCTGGCCCCTGCACTTTTTTGTTGGTTAGTTGGTTGATTTTATTTATTTGTTTGTTTATTTATTTATTTTTGGCTATTGGGTCACAGCCGGCAGCGCTCAGGGGTTACTCATCCCTCTCTGCTCAGAAATTGCTCCTGGCAGGCACGGGGGACCATTTGTGATGCTGGGATTCGAACCACCATTGGTCCTAGGTTGGCTGCTTGCAAGGCAAATGCCCTACCGCTGTGCTATCTCTCCAGCCCCTACAAAGTTGTGGGGGGTTTTGGTGTTTTTATTTATTTTTATTATTATTATTATTTTTTGTTTTTGTTTTTTGAGTCACACCCGGCGGTGTTCAGGGGTTACTCCTGGCTGTCTGCTCAGATATAGCTCCTGGCAGGCACGGGGGACCATATGGGACACCGGGATTCGAACCGACCACCTTAGGTTCTGGATGGGCTGCTTGCAAGGCAAACACCAATGTGCTATCTCTACGGGCCCATACAAAGTTATTTTTATGTTTCTCTTGATGCTGATTTTCCCAGGTAAAGTGATATTTAATCAAGGCCATATTTTTGTATACTAATTTTGTCATCTGGAAGTAAATGCCCAACTATATACATACTTAGCACAGCAGCAGGGAAATTTTTATTAGGCCAAATAACTGTTTGCAACTATTGTTTGCAACTCTTACTAAGCTTGAGAAATACCACCCTCACTTTTCAAGAAAGCGACTTCTCTTTGAGGTCTTTTCTCAGCCATCTGACAGGGGGAGCCCAGCAGGCCTTCTGATTTTAACTTTTCTTAAATTATGGTGGCAGTACTGGTGGTGCTCAGGGGACCTTATAAGATGCCAGGTGGGCCGAATGCAAAGATGCCGGATCAAACTCAGGTCTGCCACATGCAAGGCAAAACTGTATATGCCGAGTATGGCTCAAAACCCAAACAAACAAAAAAACCTTCGTAATTCTCAAAGTAAAGTTAGTCTCTTAAAAGATGTTCTGGGGACCGGAGAGATAGCATGGAGGTAATGTGTTTGCCTTTCATGCAAAAGGTCATCGGTTCGAATCCCAGCATCCCATATGGTCCCCCGTGCCTGCCAGGAGCGATTTCTGAGCAGAGAGGGACGAGTAACCCCTGAGCGCTGCCGGCTGTGACCCAAAAACCACACACACAAAAAAAAATGTTCTGCACACTTAGATGAAAGGAGCCCTTCATAGAACACCTGGCAAACTTGCTAATATTTTAATTTATATCAGAATTGACACCCAAGGTCCAGTCTAGGAGTAAAAACTTTTTTTTGTCCAAAGAGTTTTCAATTTTGAATAAATCCAATTTATGATATTTTTAAACCTTGTATTGAAAGTCACACATAATATCATTTTAATGATGGCTCTTTCTCTTGTAAATTTTTCTAACAGCTAATGATTTTAATTTTAAACTTATAACAACCGCTTATAGTTAGCTTTATTTTTGTTTGAGGTATAAATTTTACACAGATGTCCAATTGTAGCAGCACCGTTTACTAAAAATTTAATTCTTTCATTTTTAATAAATATACAATATATTTCTTTGTTAAAAATCAGTTGGAGAACCATGCCCACAAATGAAGTAGCCATACCTCACCCAGAAAGCTTCTTAGACTCACTCTGTTATCTAAATAGATATAAACCAAACCATAAAGATTGTGGATACACTGACCATGCAGCTATAAACTGGCAATCTTGGGAGGAGAGCATGGCCCAAGTTCCTGCCCTACCAAATCCATGCCTACTGCAACCATTACTCAAAATCGCTACTATACCTACGGTTCTTCTTCACCAATCTGATTCTCTGCAGAAACAACAATATAACCAAAACTCCAAGTATGATTATATTTGGATTGATATAACCAGGAATTTTTTTGTAGTGAATATAGGCACCTACCTCTGCCTTCTCATAGTCCTAGAATACCTGGCAGAGGTAAACATACCCCACAAAAGCTCAATATCAGCAATAGTGGAATTTTTGGGCTGTGTGGCTGCATTAATGGCCATGTGATACCTCCATTTTTGTTTAATACTGTAATCACCATAGGAACACACCAATTTATGTCAATGAGTAACTGAAGTTACTTAATATTAAAAAACAAATGAATAACAGAATGGGCAGTGTATAAAACCTAACAAATACATATTTTTCTTCTTCCTTTACTTTTTTTTCTGTTTTTTTTTTAGTTTACATTCTTTTTTCTTTTTTTTTTTACTGCTAGGTGTGAGGAAGAAAGGAAGGAAGGAAGGAAGGAAGGAAGGAAGGAAGGAAGGAAGGAAGGAAGGAAGGAAGGAAGGAAGGAAGGAAGGAAGGAAGGAAGGAAGGAAGGAAGGAAGGAAGGAAGGAAGGAAGGAAGGAAGGAAGAAGGAAGGAAGGAAGGAAGGAAGGAAGGAAGGAAGGAAGGAAGGAAGGAAGGAAGGAAGGAAGGAAGGAAGGAAGGAAGGAAGGAAGGGGAGGAAGGAAGGGAATGAAGGAAGAAAGGAAGGAAGGGGAGGAAGGAAGGAAGGAAGGAAGGAAGGAAGGAAGGAAGGAAGGAAGGAAGGAAGGAAGGAAGGAAGGAAGGAAGGAAGGAAGGAAGGAAAGAAGGAAGGAAGGAAGGAAGGAAATGAAGGAAGGAAGGAAGGAAGGGGAGGAAGGAAGGGAATGAAGGAAGAAAGGAAGGAAGGGGAGGAAGGAAGGAAGGGGAGGAAGGAAGGAAGTGAAGGAAGAAAGGAAGAAAGGGGAGGAAGGGACATTATTTTTCCTTTATTATTTTTTTAAATATAGATTCTTTATTTAAGCACCATGATTACAAACATGATTGTAGTTGGGTTTCAGTCATAAACAGAACAACCCCCTTCACCAGTGCAACATTCCCACCACCAATGCTCCTGACCTCCTTCCCCTCCCCTGTCTGAATTCAGAACAGGCATTTTACTACAGTTTTATATATATATAAGTTTAGTAAGCTGTTTTGGTTTCTTTCTTTCTTTCTTAAAGAACAAGTGTTAAGGAGTAAAAACTTTAAGATGTTAAAGTTTGCCCTTAGGGGCCTGAGAGATAGCGTGGAGGTAGGGCATTTGCCTTGCATGCAGAAGGACAGCGGTTCAAATCTTGGTATCCTATATGGTCCCCGGAGCCTGCCAGGAGCGATTTCTGAGCATAGAGCCAAGAGTGATTCCTGAGCACTGCCGGATGTGACCCCCCCCCAAAAAAAAAAGTTTGCTCTTAGATACCAGAGAAGCCTCTGGCTCAGCAAACACCCTACCTCCATGCTATCTCTCTGACCCCTCCCCTCTGTCTTTTAATTGGAACTTATCATTGAGAAAATTTGTAACCCACATTAAAAAAACCTGTGAATTGTATGCTGTGAAGAAACTTATAGATCAAACAGTATGTACTGATAAGCTTGTTGCTAACAAGAAAGTACAATTTTTTTTAACCTTGCAGGAAAGCAGATGTAGGCGTTTCACACAAGTAAAATTCATGTTTAAATACACACCTGTAGCATTCAATAAACACACACACAACTATTATTCACCACAACAACTGAGTATGTCTCGTCTTTTGCCAAACTCTGCACCCATTTTCTTGGGGACCCAGAGAACTCCCTAAAGTGTCCGGGCAAAAAGACCTTAACACACCAGGTATAACCCCTGAGTGAAGAGCCAGGGATAAATCCTGAGCACTGCTGCGTGTGGTCCCCCCCCCCTCCAAAAAAAAAAGTATATGGACAATTTTGAGCAAGGTCTGCTGGAAACTCAAAAATGAGGGCTGGAAACGAGAAGAGGCAAGATACTTGCTTTGCAGGCAGTCAACAATGCACAAAGTCTCTCAAACCCTGCCAGGAGTGATCCTTGAGCACAAAGCCAGGAGTAAGTCCTGAGTTTTGCTTGATATGGTTAAAACAAACAAAAATACCCAGATAACTCAATTAAGAGAAAGAGCAAGTAAGTGGATAACTAAGTAATTTGGAGATCTTAAAGAGATCTTAAAGAAATACAAAGACAAAGAAAAGATCAGAGTGGGGTGAAAGAATGAAAGATATGTGGGCAAATTGTGATAAAAAGCAAGGGTGGAAGGAATTAAGGACATTGGTGGGGGACAGTGGTAGACATTGGATTGGTGCTGGAACCTTATATGTCTGAAATCCAAAAATGAACAACTGTTTAATTCATGATGACTAAACTGAAAAAGAAATGTTTTTAACGCATGAAGAGAAGTTGCACTGTGAATTCTCCAAGACTCAGTAAGTGATCTAATAAGCTCTTGGTAAGCCCCTTTTCTTACCTAGTAGTAGAACAGAGTCAATGAGATATCTAACCACAGAGCCTGATAAAAAGAGAGACTTGAAAGTAGATGAATGTGATAAAGACAAAACGTTTCAAAGTTCTTGAAATGTCAAAGCGGAAAAAAATGTCACCAGCATGATCCATAAAGTTCAATTTCTTCTTCTAGCATCTGCCCACCTTCCAAAGTCTTAATAAATAATAATATAGTAGATCTGGGGGCCAGAGAGATAGCACAGCAGTAGGACGTTTGCCTTGCATACAATCAGCCCAGGACTGATCGTAGTTCCATCCCCAGCATCCCATATGGTCCCCTGAGCCTGGCAGGGGTGATTTCTGAACACAGAGCCAGGGGCATCTGAGCATCGCTGGATGTGATCCACAAAATAATATATATTATATATACCATATATAATATATAGTATAATATATATAATAGATCTCTTTCAATGAAAACTGTATTGATTTTCTATTGCTGCAGTAACAAATTATTACAAAGGCAGTGGCTTAAAAGGTCACATTTTTATTCTTCTACAATGTTGGGAGTCAGAAAATCTGCAATGCACTCAGTGGGCTAAATGTAAAGTGTTTCTAGGACAGGGTGTTTTTGGAGAGCCCAGAGGGCAACTCTTCCTTCCATCTTATAGCTTGCCCAGACCACAGCATTCTTGAGCTCGTGATTGCTTCACTCTGATCTTTGACTTTCTTGATCATATCTGCTGTTCTGACTTTTGACATTCTTGTCTTCGCTTAAAAGAAGTCTTGTGCTAATGTCAGATCCATCTAGTTGATGTAGGATTAGCTCTTCACCTCCAAAAAAAAAAAGTCTGATTCAATCCAATCTGTTGCTTTTGCCATGTAAAGTAACCTAGTTACATATCAGAGGATATGAACTTATCTGGAGGCTATTGTTTTAGCTACTTATAAAGTTGGTCAGCATATACTCTGCAGAGTTAGAAAAATGTCAAAATATTCTGAATGGATATCACAGACTCAGCATGTGAAGGATACATGTCATAAGAGCACATTCTGACAGAGAAAGGCCAAGAAGCAGCCTTTAGGGGACCTGGGTTCTAGTCCTGTCACTGCCTTTAACTGCTTGGCCTTGAGCAAATCCCTCCTCCTTCTCTACAGTGCCTTGCCTGTGAAATAAAAACACTCAGTCTCTAATGAGAATTGTTGAACCAGCACTCTTTTTTTTTGGGGGGGGGGGAGTTTGGGCCACACCCGGTGACGCTCAGGGGTTACTCCTGGCTATCTGCTCAGAAATTGCTCCTGGTTGGGGGACCTAATGGAATGCCAGAGGATCGAACTTTGGTCCGTCCTAGGTTAGCATGTGCAAGGCAGACAATCTACGCTTGCGCCACCACTTCGGCCCCTGAACCAGCACTCTGAGCTTCTTTAATCATTCATAGTTTCTACAATGCCATTTTCTCTTTAGGAACCCACTGGCTTCTAGAGCACTTGTTGAGGCACCTTCTATTGGTGCCAGCCTGTACTTTGTGTATGTCAATCAAATCTCTTTTTTTTTTTTTTTTTTATTTTTGGACCACACCTGGTGACGCTCAGGGATTACTCCTGGCTATGCGCTCAGAAATCTCTCCTAGCTTGGGGGACCATATGGGACGCCGGGGGATCGAACCACGGTTTGTCCTAGGCTAGCATGCACAAGGCAGACGATGCCTTACTGCTTGCACCATATCTCTGGCCCCTCAATCAAGTAACCCCTGAGCATCAAATGGGTGTGGCCCGAAAAACCAAAAAAAAAAAAAAAAAAAGACAATGAAGTAAGCATTAAGGCATTTGCCTTGCACACAACTGGGACGGACCTGGATTCAATCCTCAGGGTCACATATGGTCCCCGAGCCAGGAGCAATTTCTGAGTAACCCCTGAGCATCACCGGGTGTGGCCCCCCCCAAAAAAAAAGTAAGTCAGAAGGATAAACACAGGTTGATATCACTTATATGTGGTGCTTAGTAAAACTGTTTGAGGATATGCAATGGTTTAAAGTGGGGATGCCTAGATCACCGTTGGCCCCAGAGAGTAGAGAGGAGGAAGAGGAGGAGAAAAGAATTTGAGTGGTAGGACAGAAAAGAGACAAATGAGAAGCAACAGGAGAAAAGGGGTCAAGGGAATTCCGGTACATCAATGATATTAAGTAATAATAGAACTCAATTGGGGTCAGAGTGATAGCAAGGGTGTTTGCCTTGCATGCAGCCAACCAGGGATGGACCCAGGTTCAATGCCCAGCACCCCATATGGTCCCCAGAGCCTGCCAGGAGTGATTTCTGAGCCCAGAATCAGGAGTACCACCAGTTGTGGTCCAAAAACCAAATAAATAAATAATAGAGCTAAATATTTAAGCCACAGAGTCAACAACACTGAAATCATGAGACCCAAACATTAGTGAAAAGAAGTTGACACTGGTGATGAGATTGGTGTTAGGAACATTGCATATCTAAGTGAATGTGAATATAAATAACCTTGCAAATTGTGGCACTTTAATAAAAAATATTTTCAAGACAATGTCTGAAGGTTTAGTAAGAACTATGTTATAGGGGTTGGAGAGATAGTACAGCAGTACACTTGTCTTATACATGAGCCAACCAGGTTCTACCCTCAGCATCCCATATGGCTCCCTGAACACACCAGGAATGATTCCTGGGTGCAAAGCCAAGTATGGCAAAACAAACAAACAAACAAAAAAAATCCATGGGGCCGGAGAGATAGCATGGAGGTAAGGCATTTGCCTTTCATGCAGGAGGTCATCGGTTCGAATCCCGGCGTCCCATATGGTCCCCTGTGCCTGCCAGGAGCAATTTCTGAGCCTGGAGCCAGGAATAACCCCTGAGCATTGCCGGGTGTGACCCAAAAACCACCACCAAAAAAAAAAAAAAAATCCACTTTGTTATAATATGAATCCTGAACTCTGTGAGTACAACATCTAGATTTGTCTTCTAACTACTACTTGAAATTATAATTTAAATAAAAATCTTCACTGATTCAAAATTTACTAGGAGCTCTGGAGTTTGTTGGGCTGAAGTAAATTTTTGCATGCAGGTGATCAGGTATTATCCAGCACTGTATGATCACTTGAACAGAACCAGGAGCAACACCCATTCACTGAGCTGGGAGCAACCTCTGAACTTCACTGGCTGTCACCTAAATTAAAAAAAATATATCAAATAGGGGTTGGAGAAAGTACAGTGGGTAATCTATTTGTCTTGCATGCTGGAAACCTAGGTTTGATTCTCAGCATCACAAATGGTTCCCTCCCAGGAGTGATCCTCTGATCCCAGACCCAGGAGTAAACCCTAAAGGCAGTCAGATGTGGTCCAAAAGCAAAAGCAAAACAAAATAGTCAGAACAACAATAAAAACCCACTAGGAGGTTGGAGAGAGAAACAGTGGATAAATCACCTGACTTGCACAACGACCTGGGTTTGATTCCCTGCACTACATATGGCCTCACCAATCCCTGAATTTAGAGCCAGGAGTAAGTCCTGAACATCAACAGGGGTAGCCCGAAATTAAACAACAACCCCAAAACCAAACAAGCAAACAAAAACAGTTGGAACAGTCGGAGCAAAGGGCAGTACTCATTCCTAACAGGTATGGTTCTCTTTTCTTTCCTTTCTTCTTTGTTGTTGCTGAAAGCTTGGTTCTTGAGATTAATAAGCACTATTGTATCTAATAAAGTGAGTATAATATTTGATTATTGCTAGCAGATTGCTTGATAAACATCAATGACAAATAAACACAAGAAATAAGGATTTGTGGGTTAGAGCTATAGTAGTAGGTAGGGCACTTGCCTTGCAAGCTGCCAACCTGAGTTTAATTCCTGTTGTTTCATATGGTCCCCTGAACCCTCCAGGAGCAATTCCTGAGTGCAGAGCTAGGAATAACCCTTGAGCACTGCTGGGTGTGACCCAAAAGCAAGCACACAGCAACAACAATAAATAACATGTTGTAAGATTAGGATACGTTGGTGGCACAAGAATAACTTGCCATTAGAACACTTACCTTACAAGCCCTTGAGATCGTGAGTTAGACACTCAGTGTTGCTCCCATGACCCAGGTGGTTCTAATGTTTGTAAGTCTTGGCAACAACCATCAATTATATGTGAATATCACAACCAAGTGTGGAAGCACTGAAACCAGGTGTGTGATCCCTGATCACTGCAGAAATAACAGTGAAGGGAGGAAAAAATAACAATAAAAATAAATTTAGGGGCCGGACGGTGGCGCTAAAGGTAAGGTGCCTGCCTTGCCTGTGCTAGCCTTGGATGGACCTCGGTTCGATCCCCCGGTGTCCCATATGGTCCCCCAAGCCAGGAGCAACTTCTGAGCACATAGCCAGGAGTAACCCCTGAGCGTTACCGGGTGTGGCCCAAAAACCAAAAAAATAAATAAATAAATTTAAAAATCATGAATAGAACTTAGTAGTCCTTCCTAAATGTCTCCCCACCCTGGGAGTTTCTTTTCTGTTCACTTTCCAATAAACCTTTGTTGTTGTTGTTGTTGTTGTTATTGTTTCAGCCACACCCGGTGCCACTCAGGGGTTACTCCTGACTATGCACTCAGAAATTGTTCCTGGTTTGGGGGACCATATGGGACGCCAGGAATCGAACCCAGGTCTTTCCTGGGTCAGCTGCATGCAAAGCAAATGCCCTACTGCTGTGTTATCACTCCAGACCCAATGTTTTTGTTTTTTGTTTGTTTTGTTTTAGAGGTCATTCTTTTTTATTTTTATTTTTATTTTTTGGTTTTTGGGCCACACTCGGTGATGTACAGGGGTTATTCCTGACTATGTGCTCAGAAATAGCCCATGGCTTGGGGGACCATATGTGATCATACTGAGGGATCAAACCCCAGTCCATCCTAGGCTAGCTCGGGCAAGGCAGACACCTTACAGCTACCACTCCGGCCCCGAAACCTTTCTATTTTAAAAACAATCATAAACAACTTTATAAATTACTGTGTCTCAATAAAGCATTGAAGGAAAAAATCAGGGGTTGTTTTTCAATTATTATTTTATCTATAACTTATAAAACAAGTATTACATTCACATCTGCTCCACTCCCTAGATGCTGATACTTCTATAGAATATGAAATCAGAAATTTTGGAAGCTAAAGAGGTTGAAGGGGTCAAGGTGACCTTGTTTGTTTGTTTGTTTTTGCATGCAATCAACCTATGTTCAATTTCCAGTACCAACCTAAGTAACCCTCCCCCCAGAACAAAGCCAGGAGTAATCCCCAAGTACCTCCAGGTGTTCCCCAACCCCCTTATGCCCCGCCAAAAATTTTTTTATTATCTCTTTTTATTACTTTGCTATTTGTTTGGGGAGTAACACCCAGCTATACTCACGGCTTATGTCTAGCTCTGTGTTCACGTCTCACAGGGGTCAGGGGACCATATTTGGTGCCGGGGATTGAACTAAGGTCTACTATATACAAGGCAAACATCTCCATTGTACTATATTTCTGGCCTCTCCTTTTATTATTTACTTTTAGTTTAGGGGCCATACCTAATTCAGGGCTTACTCCTCATTCTTTTTTTTTTTTTTTTTTTTTTTTTGGTTTTTGGTTTTTGGATCACACCCAGCAGTGCTCAGGGGTTACTCCTGGCTCTATGCTCAGAAATCATCCCTGGCAGGCACATGGGACCATATGGGATGCCAGGACTCGAACCACCGTCCTTCTTCATGAAAGGCAAACGCCTTACCTCCATGCTACCTCTCAGGCCCCAACTTACTCCTCATTCTGTGCTCAAAGTGTTACTGGTGGTGCTTGGGACAACATATACAGTACAGTAATTGGAAGTGGGGTCTACTATATGCAAAGTAAGTGACTTACCCCCTATACAATCTTTCTAGCCTAATTTCCTTATCTATCTATCTATCTATCTATATATATATATCTATATATATATCTATAGATATATATATATACTCCTGGCTCTGTGCTCAGAAATTGCTCCTGACTTGGGGGACAATATGGGATGCCAGGGGATTGAACAGCGGTTAGTGCGTGCAAGGCAGACACCCTACCACTGGCACCACCACTCCGGCCCCTTCCTTTTATATTTTTATTTCCTTTTTTATGTTTTATTTATGTGTAGGGACTGGGGAGATAACACAGAATAAGATATTTGCCTTGCATACCCCAACCCAAGTTCAAATCCTGGCACCACATCTATTCCCCAAATCCCCACCACAGGAGTGATCTCTCCTGTGCAGGGCCAAGAGTGAACTCTGAGCACTGCCAGGTGTTGCCCCCAAACCAAAAATAAATATATAAATATTAAATTAAATTTAAAAGTATGTGTATGTGGGGCCGGGCGGTGGCGCTAAAGGTAAGGTGCCTGCCTTGCCTGCGCTAACCTTGGACGGACCGCGGTTCGATCCCCCGGTGTCCCATATGGTCCCCCAAGCCAGGAGCAACTTCTGAGCACATAGCCAGGAGTAACCCCTGAGCGTTACTGGGTGTGGCCCAAAAAACCAAAAAAAAAAAAAAAAAAAAAAGTATGTGTATGT
Source organism: Suncus etruscus (assembly GCF_024139225.1). Classification (NCBI taxonomy): domain Eukaryota; kingdom Metazoa; phylum Chordata; class Mammalia; order Eulipotyphla; family Soricidae; genus Suncus; species Suncus etruscus. The sequence continues at coordinate 80,860,959 of NC_064851.1, read as the reverse complement.
TTTTCTTCTATAGGTTGAGATTTTGAAGGTCTGATATTTTGTCAACATTTCTAATATTTCAATAATGGACATTTATTATATAATTATATAAAAACATCTTAATAAAAATGAGAGGAAATAATTGAAATTAAGATCTTTACTACTTTAAATTTATCTTCCATCGGGGCCGGGCGGTGGCGCTGGAGGTAAGGTGCCTGCCTTGCCTGCGCTAGCCTAGGACGGACCGCGGTTCGATCCCCCGGCGTCCCATATGGTCCCCCAAGAAGCCAGGAGCAACTTCTGAGCGCATAGCCAGGAGTAACCCCTGAGCGGCACAGGGTGTGGCCCAAAAAAAAAAAAAAATTTATCTTCCAGGGGCCGGAGAGATAGCATGGAGGTAGGGCATTTACCTTGCATGCAGAAGATGGTGGTTTGAATCCCAGCATCCCATATGGTCCCCTGAGCCTTCCAGGAGCAATTTCTGAGCGTAGAGCCAGGGTAACCCCTGAGCGCAGTCGGTGTGACCCAAAATCCAAAAAAAAAATTATCTTCCTGTTGTCCAGCCCCCATTCTTCCTATAACCTTACCTGCAAGAAAGACCTGTCCATTTCTGGGCGGGGTCTTTGAGGGGTTACAAGAGGTTTGGTCAGGAGGGAATTGATTAGGTGATTATGGATGGGAGGATGAGGAGGAGAGATGGGTGAAAGAAGCTAAGACGCAGGGCAAGCTGAGGATAGCATGCTTAAATATGTTTAAGATTATAGGCCACACATGTAGGCCAGGGCTGAATAAAGAAGATATCTCCTGAAGCCTGACTGCCTGTGAGTTTTCTACCCGCCACTGTCCTGGAGGGGTTTGCAGACACACATGGCCTGGGCTGGAGGAGAAAGGCCTCCATCACCATCTATCTCCATCCACCACCATCCAAGCCCATCCAAAGGGCTTTAATGCAACATCTTCTAACTAATTCTGTTGGTAAACAGACTTACTTAGCCAATTTCCACAACAATAATGCATGCCTATTGCACCTAACAGCTTTGAACTGTCTTGGTGGTCATAAAGCATTATGAGATTGGAACATTAAACTTGGACTTCTCTCCTACTCATTCTGGAACTTGGGAAATGGGCTAGAGTTTCTGGTCAAGCTTCACTCTGGAATTTCTTCCCTGACCTGTTACCAATTATATTGATATGGGCTTTGATAGTTAAATAACCTTAGAATCTTTCTACAGATTTTTACATTTGCTAATGGTTTCTCTAAGATATAAGGAATGGAGGGGGTTCATTTGACATGATTATAGTCAACCTCCCCCGATTAGTGCATCTCAAAATTTGGCACACGTTAATTTTTAGGTTAGATATGAAATCGTCATTCTAACTTCCTGAAGGTCAACAGGAGAAAAAGAGAAGCTAACGTAAGCACCAGCGTACGGTTATAATTTAACCAGTGGATCCTATTAGAAATGACCACATTCCTACACAGAAGGGGGAATGTTTGTTCAACAATTTTATCTGTTTTGTTCTACAGGATTTGAAAGGATTTCCAATTGAGAAACAGTCATGTATTATTCTAACTTCAACTACTAGAACAAACTTCAGGATGAAGCCTATTTAATAAATAAAGCATATCAAAGGTGGACTCTGGATGACAGGGTGGGTATCCTTTGCTCAACCCCAGAGAGATTAAGTCACCCAAGGTCACATGGTTCTGAAAAGAGGAAAGTTTAGAACATTTAGTTCCTGGTCTCTGGAATAATCAAGAAGTTCTGTTCGGTATTTTATAGAACCACACAGATCCCTTTTAAGTTTTCAACTCTCACAGTCTCCAGTCATCACACAGCAATGCTTGTTCAGCCCATTTTTATTCATTCACTCAATAGCCACTTTTGAAGCACCTGCTCAGGTCAACCACTGTATTAAGGGTTGGAGAATAACCAACATATTGTAGTGTCAGATCATTTACAGGCCATTTTGACCAACATCCTATCATTTGGCCACATATTGTTAGCTATTCAAAATAAAAAACTAAGGCTCATTCATCCTTGCATCATCTGAAACATAGTTTGGTGCCTGTTCAATGTACCAATGTTCATTGAATAGATGAATGAATTTAAGAGAAAAATGAAGGAGTATGTGACTATATAAAACCACATCTTCCTGACATATGTCTTTTTTTTTGTTTTGTTTTCACAGTATTGTCAAACATTTGCTTTATTTCTCTTTGGAAAAACTCTGGACTTTTCTTTTTCCCCTGTAATAATACCTACTAATTATTCTGAGAGACAATATCTTGGCTCCCCAAAAGCCCCAAAACCCTGACTGGTTTGGCACTGGGCGCTAACTCGAAGAAGAGGGCTTTGCATTAACTCCAATATGAATTTTGTTGAAAGCAAATAACTCTTTACAAAGAGTTTGACAACAGAACTATGGTGTAAATATTAACTCACATCTTAATATTTTCCCCACATATAACAAAACACAAATACTTTAATGCATAAAATTCATTTTCACAAATTACTTTATGCTCAACTCCTAACTCGGTAAGCATTGGGTACTCTATTTAAAATAAAAAAAAATTTTAAATCTTTTTGAAGCTGGAGAGATACTGCAATAGGTAGGACACTTGCCTTGCATGCAGTTAACCTGTGTTTGATCTCTTGTACCCCATAGCCTCCCAGTCACTGCCAGGAATAATCCCTGAGTGCAGTCAGGAATAGCCCCTGGGCATTGCTGCATGTGGCTGAGATTAAAACAACCCCAGGGGTCTTGAGCAAAGCACAGTGTGTGGGGCATGATTTGCATGTGGCTGTCCCAGGTTCAATCTCCAGCATCTCATATGGTCCTTCAAGCCTGTCAGGAGTGATTCCTGAGCACAGAGCCAGTAGTTATCCCTAGTTGACACTGGGTTGTGTCCCAAATATCAAAACAAACAAACAAAAAATGTCCAACTCTTTTATAGGGCTAGAGATATAGTGCTGTGAGTAGTGCATTTGCCTTGCATATGACCCACCCAGGTTCAATCTCTGCATCCCTTATGGTCCCCTGAGCCCCAACAGAAGTGATTGCTGAGCACAGTGCCCTAAAAACTACTGGTGAGAAAAAAAAATTTTGTATTTGATTTTTGGGCCACATTGGTGCCACTCAGGGGTTATTCCTGGCTCTGTGTTCAGAAATTATTCCTGCAGGCTTTGGGAGGGGGTTTGTTGGAGGGCAGTATATGGGATGCTGGGAATCAAGCCCAGGTTGACTGCATGCAAGGCAATTTTCCTACACACTGTGCTTTTGCTCCTACCCTGAAAAAAAATTTTTTACCATGTAGAACTACGTAAGTTCTATTAATTTATTTATTGGAGCCACACCCAGTGATTTTAAGGACTTATTCCTAGTTCTATGTTCAGGGATCACTCCTGATTGATACACAGGACCATCTGTGGTGCCAGAGGGTGACCTCATGAAATGCAAGTTTTCTACCTGTTATACTATTTCTCCAGACCCAAAATTTCCTTTAAATATACATTTTCAAGGTAACATTTTTTTTCTTGCTTTTTGGGCCACATCTGGTGACACTCAGGGATTACTCCTGTCTCTGCACTCAGAAATCGTTCCTGGCTTGGGGGATCATATGGGATGCCGGAGAATCGAACCTAGATTCATCCTAAATTAGCGTCCTAGGTTTTCTCGTGCAAGGCAAATGCCCTACAGCTTAAGCCACTGCACAGACCCCTAAGGTAACAAATTTTTGAGTGTAAATAATTACATTTTAGGAATACACAGTACCACCAAACTGCCAGTAATTCTCCACTGCAGTCCATCGATCCTCCTCTTACACTATTGTAGAATCATTTATAAAGATAAACACTATGGGGGCCAGAGAGATAGCATAGTGATGAGGTGTTTGCCTGATCCGGGTTCTATCATCAGCATCTCATGTGGTTCCCAAGCCTGCCAGGAGCAATTTCTGAGTGCAGAGCCAGGTATAACCCCTGGCTGGGTGTGGCCAAAAACAAAAACAAACAAAGATAAACACTATGTAACTAGGTTTTCCTCGGTGGACTAGAAACCAAAAAAAGCATAATGGGAGCCATCTCTTAAGCTGATGCACACTGAATGCTGAGAGTGAAAGAGCAGTGAGCAGAACACAGGAGTTTGGAAACTCTTCCCAGCAATTAAGCACTGGCCTCGTTAACAAAACTGTGAGTGTGTAAGAACTTTTCAGAGCACCCCAAAATCTTCAAAACTTTTCACAGCCTCACCTAGAAAACAGTCCTAAAGACAGATAATAAATATTCAAAAGATAAGCTTTGGACTGGAGCAATAGCATAGCAGGGAGGACATTTGCCTTGCATTGACCTACCCAAATTAGATCCTCAGCATCCTATATGGGATGAGCAATATCATAATGACCCCAGGGTAAAGAGCCAGGTGTAACCCCTTAGCATCAGGATCAATAGCCAAAATAAAAAGCACCAAAACATCAAAGTAAGCCCAATTTTCCCAGCTATAAAGTGGCAATAGTACAATTCCTTCATATATTCATTTAACAACTATTTGAGAATCTGCTTTTAAGTGCTCTTGGGGATACAATGTTTTGTAAAAATAAATAAATAAATATAGAAAACAGACTAGGACCCTGCTAGGTGGTGAGGGAATGACCCACTTAATTTCCAGCAGAAGTGGGGAGACCCACAGAGGCTTGGCATGCAGAGCCTTGGTTGCTCTCTCCCACCAAAAGTTCAGGAAAGGATGGGGTACAATCCAAAAGGAGGCAGGAGCCCAGGATGAAAAGTCTGGACTCAGAGAAGAAATTGAATTTTGATCTGCAAACAAGAAGAGTGAAAGGAGTGAAAAGCAGGGGCCGGAGAGATAGCATGGAGGTAATGCGTTTGCCTTGCATGCAGAAGGTCGGTGGTTTGAATCCCGGCATCCCATATGGTCCCCCGAGCCTGCCAGGAGAGATTTTTGAGCATAGAGTCAGGAGTAACCCCTGAGTGTTGCCAGGTGTGACCCCACCCCCCAAAAAAACAAAAACAAACAAACAAACAAAAAAAGAAGTAAAAAGCAGGGGAGCCAGAGAAATAGCACGGGGCATGATGCTTACCTTGCACACAGCCAACCAGAGTTCCATTTGCAGTCCCATCTGGAGTGATTGCTGAGTGCAGAGAGCTAGGAATGATTCCTGAGCACAGAGCTGGGGATAAGCCCTGGTCACCACCAGGTGTGGCCCCAAAATCAACAAACAAAAAGATGGCCTGTAAAAAAAAGAAAAGAAAAGAAAAAGATGGCCTGTGTAGTCACTCAAGAAGTAAAGTTCATACTGCCCAAGCCTTCATGGAAGCTGAATTCCTGATGGGGCCTAGAGAAAAGCAAGTTACACAGACTTAATTCAGAAAAACAGAGTGGTGACAACACCACAGCAGATATGAGTGGAGCATTAAAGAAAGAGGGGAAAAAAGGGGTGACTGCAAACCAGGGGTTGTTTTCCAAAATTACTATTTATGACCCATTAAAGGAATATTTGGATAATGGGAGGGGTATATAGACCACAGAAACTGTAATGCCCCTCATGAAAGATAGATTGACAGAGAGGGAGTGGAAAAAAAGAGGGAAAGGAGAATGAGAAAGGGGGAATGGGAGGGCATGAGGAGGGGAGGGGAGAAAGGGTAGAGAGGAAAAGAGGAAGAGAAAAGAAAAAGGGATAAGGGGAAGAATATGGAGGGGAGAGAGAAGGGAAAGGGAACACAGAAAATGAGAGAGAAGAGGATGGGACCAGAGGGAAGAAAGGGGAGAGAAGGGAGATGGAAAGAAGGAAAGGGGAGGAGGAGGAGGGATAAAAAGAGGGGAGGGGTGGGGAGAGTATATTTGGAGAGAACAGGCTCTAAAAAGGTACAGCTGCTTGTATGTGTGGACTGGAGTGAAGGGAGTTGAAGTGCAGCACCTGGGAGAGAGCAAACAGGATGAAGGCCTGTGTGGACCCCTGAGCAGATGGGGTCACCCTGTAAACTGGGGCAAAAGAAAGAAAGAAAGACCAGACAAGTGCAGGTCCTTGAAAGGCCATGGTTTCAGTCTGGAGAAGTAGGGATCAATTCCTGAAACCCTCAGATTGCAAGTGAGTAGAGCCTGGAGAGAGGCACTGAAGGCCTCTACTCAGGGAAAGCTCCAAGGGGAGGTAGAAACATGCTGTAGGCCTGGCCCCCCCCCCTCCCCTGTGCTGTTTCCCTCTACAAACAGACACCTTGGGTGTGTGGACTGAAGAGGGCAATGAAGTGTATAACAAGAAGTATGAGAAAGGGACAGTAAGTCTCAGGACACCCACTGTGTGTGGAAACACGAAGGAAAAGCCAGAAGTCACTGGGGACTGATACAGGGAAGAGGGGACCAAGAGAAGGGAAGAGGGGACAAGAGACTGGGATCTCCCATGAGGGGAAGCAAATGTGGGAGGAGGGAGGTTGTAACAGCCGCAAAAATCCTGTGCTGGGTTGACTCAATCCATCCAAAAACTCTTGAACATTGTCTTCTGTGGTAACTGGGTCTCTACAGGTAGAAGTTGCTCAGAAGACATCAAATTGCTTTAGGAGGTCCCTGAGTGCAAACCACATGTCCTTGTAAATCTGCTAGGACCAAGTCGCCACACACAGCAACACCTTACTTTGGGACTTCTTTTTTTCTTTTTTCTTTTTGGTTTTTGCTTTTTAGGCCACACCTGGTGACACTCAGAGGTTGCTCCTGGCTATGCGCTCAGAAATCGCTCCTGGCTTAGGTGATCATATGGGACGCCTGGAATTGAACCGAGGTCCGTCCTGGGTCAGTTGCGTGCAAGGCAGACGCCTTACTACTGCGCTATCACGCCGCCCCCCCCCCTTTTAAAATAATATCTTTATTTTTTTTTTTTTTTTTTGGTTTTTGGGCCACACCCATTTGACGCTCAGGGGTTATTCCTGGCTATGTGCTCAGAAATCGCTCCTGGCTTGGGGGGACCATATGGGACACCGGGGGATCGAACCGTGGTCCGTTCCTTGGCTAGCGCTTGTAAGGCAGACACCTTACCTCTAGCGCCACCTTCCCGGCCCCAATAATATCTTTATTTAAGCATCGTTATTACAAACATGTTTGTAGTTGGGTTTGAATCATAAAAAGAACATCTCCCCCATACCAGTGCAACATTCCCACCACCAATGATCCCATTGTTAGAGAATAATACATTGCCAAGGTGTGAAGGCCTTCAGATTGTGCCATATGTTCAAGTACCCCTAGGAAATAACAGACAGGAAGGTCATACCAGCCATGTTCCTGCTCCCACTTTGGTGCTATGCCATGATGAGGTGGATGAACCAGGGGTGGGTGGCAGAGAAGTATTGTGTGGTGGACTCCACTAAGTGGGGAATCCCACTGGATCCTGAGCTGGTGAGGAGGAAGCTGCACAAAAGAACTCGCAGGGTTCCAGTCAGACACCCCAGATTCTCAAAGTTGCTTCCTTCCGGATGACTGCTCTGCTGTGAGGGCCCAGAGCAAAGCAGAACGCTTTACCCTTCCACTAACCCATTACTGTCTATAACATCCTTGCTAAATATGGAATTTGAGGCAATTTCTCACTCTTTCTCTGACTGAGGCAAAGAGGACTTCAATATTTCACAGCCAGGAAAAGAGCCATCCCTACTCACTTTGTTCTGGGAGGTGCTTCTGTTCTCTAGAGAAAAGAGCTTTGTGTGAGAAGGGCCTGTACTCTGGATTTTAGTAATCCAGCACCACGTCCACACTGCATAGTGAGGAGGGAGTGCTAAGACAGGCTAGGAGTCAGGTGGACGCTCCTGGCAATGAGTTTCAGGAAGCAATAAAACCAAGATATGATCTGGGTAAAAATGAGCTGATTGTAGATTGTAGCCAGACCTCTTGCCAGCTCAAAGGGCAAGTCTGGACCACCTTTGGAAATACAAGAATACATAGTCTGATAAGACTCTTATCTACCTAGGAAGTAGGTCCTCTCCACAGAGGAGAAACTTTAACAGGAACGAAAGGCCATGATCAGATGAAAGACCACCAAAAGGCCAAAGTCCCTAACACTTATCTCTATTAGCAAGAAGCCTCCAGCACAGACAGTCTAGAAAAACCCTTTAAAACCACTTTGCAAAAGTAGGCAGCAGAGTTCATTCTATTCTGAAATCACCAACTTTCCATCTTGATTCTTGTCATATCTTTTTTTTTTTTTTTTTTTTTAGTTTTTTTTGGGTCACACCCGGCGGTGCTCAGGGGTTACTCCTGGCTGTCTGCTCAAAAATAGCCCCTGTCAGGCACGGGAGACCATATGGGACACCGGGATTCGAACCAACCACCTTTTGGTCCTGGATCGGCTGCTTGCAAGGCAAACGCCGCTGTGCTATCTCTCCGGGCCCGATTCTTGTCATATCTTTCTATTTGGAGTAAGGGATTTGGGCCACTGTGCTCAGGAGTAAGCCCTGGTGGTACTTGGGGAGACCAAATGTGCTGGAGTGGACTTGAACCTGGTCAGCAGGATGCAAAGCCAGGGACTAAAACTGTACTATCTCCTGGTCCCTGTAAATATTTCCTTTCCCTTTCCTTTTCCAGTTCCCTCTTTTCTCTCTTCTATTTCCTAAATAAAAGTGCTTTGCTTTTTATCTATTAGTCATCTCCTTCTGAACTTCTTTTTCTTTTATTGAATTACCATGTGATACACAGTAACAAAGTTACTTGCTGATTTTCAGTCATACAATGTTCCAATAGTGTACACTTTCCACCACCAGTGTCCCCTCCTGTGCACACACCCCCACCCCCACCACCACCTGCCTCTGTGGCAAATACTTTTGTTCTCTCTCTTTAATTTCCCTCTTTCTTTTAGGCACTTACTAAAAAGGGTACCATGGTGTTTACCTGTTTTCAGAATTCAGCGCCCAGTTCTTGTTCAGAGTGATTACTGTTAGGGTCCAGAGTCGAAGGATGAGACTATACAATTGGAGTAAAGCTAAAAAAAAATTTATTCCCTCAGCCATAAGCCCCATACTGGCCAGCCAGGGTCATCACCCTGAGGAGATGACCATGCCCAACGTTACAAGTCCGATTATATAGGGAGGGGATGAGGGATGTTCTAGCTTCCGATGATCTTTAAAATGATTAGCTGTTGTCTAGGGTACCTTCCTACTGCTCCCTTGTGTCCTTACCAAATAGCTACCTGGTAGCTTGGGGTGGTGTTAATGGAAACAGTCTTGACAAAGCCTAACATGTTTGGGTTTTGTTGGGTTTTTTGTGTATGTGTGTGTGTGTTTGTTTTGTTTTGGAGGGCCACACCCGGCAGCACTCAGGGGCCACTCCTGGCTCTATGCTCAGAAATCGCTCCAGGCAGGCACAGGGGACCATATGGGATGCTGGGATTTGAACCACCGTCCCTCTGCTGTCGGGCTATCTCTCTGGCCCCCGACAAAGCCTAACATGTGATTTACAACATGTGGTCCTTACAAAATGGCATCTCTCCTTGTTCAGAATGAGGGCCCTACAAACACATCCAACTATCATGGTCATAGTGGTCCCTTCGCTATCCTAACTGCATTCCTCCCACCTTTGTGGCAAGCTTCTTACCAATGACCATTTCTCTTGGCTCTTGTTTCTATTGTCTTTGGGTATTGTTCTCATACTATGTTCTTTTAGATCCTGCATTCTATGTCTGTCCCTCTCCCTCTGACCATTTCATTCAACATGATACTTGATTTTTATTCATGTACAAGCAAATTTAATGATTTTATTTTTTTACTAATAGCTGTATAGCACTGTGTAGCACCATAGCTTCCTTATTCACTCATCTGTTGTCAGGACTTGGGTTGTTTCCAGATTCTGGCTATTGTGAATAGTGCTGTGGTTTACATAGGAGTACAGAAGTCTTTTCCTGCATTGTATTTTTGGGCCCCTGGGATATATTACCAGGAGCAGTATTGCTGGGCCAAATGAAAACTCAATTTCTAATTCTTTAAGGAATGTTTGTTTTGTTTTTTTTTCCAAAAGGCTGGACTAGAGAACCTTCCCACCAGCAGTTAATAAGAATTCTTTTCTCCCCATATCTGTGCCAGCACTGGTTCTTCTTATTTTATTTTGTTTTTGTTTCTTGATGTGTGCCAGTCTTTGTAGTATGAATGGATATCTCATTGCATCTCCCTTATGAATAATGAAGTTGAATAAATTTTCATGTGCCTTTTGGCCATTTGTATTTCTTTTTTAAGGAAGTTTCTTTCATCTCTTCTCCCATTTTTTGATGGGGTTGGATATTCTTTTTCTTTTTTTTTTTTTTTTTTTTTGTGGTTTTTGGGTCACACCCGGCAGTGCTCAGGGGTTACTCCTGGCTCCATGCTCAGAAATTGCTCCTGGCAGGCACGGGGGACCATATGGGACGCTGGGATTCGAACCGATGACCTCTTGCATGAAAGGCAAACGCCTTACCTCCATGCTATCTCTCCAGCCCCGGATATTCTTTTTCTTAAGTTCTATTAATGAGTTATGCATCTTTGGATAATAACCCCTTGTCAGATGGATGCTGAGTAAAAAATCTTTTCCATTCCATGGGTAGTCTCTTTTCCTTTGAGCTACAGAAATTTCTTAGTTTAATGTTGTCCCATTTGCTTTTTGCTTCCACTTGCTTGGTCATTGGTACTTTATCTTCAAAAATGACTTTAGCTTCATTTGCATGGGGAGTTCTGGCTACATTTCCCTCTATTTATCTTATGGGTTCAGGTCTGATATTAAGGTCTTTAATCCATTTTGATGTAGCTTCTGTGCATGGTATTAAAGGTTTGAGTTCATTTTCTTGCATGTAGCTGACCAGACTTCCCAACACCACCTGTTGACGAGGCTTTCCTTATTCCACTTCATATTTTCTGCTCGTTTATCTAAAATTAACTTTCCATATACCTGAGAGTCTCTCTCTACCTTCTGAAATTTTTTTTTAAACTTTATTATTTATTTATTAATTGATTGGTTTTTGGGCCACACCCAGCGGTTCTCAGGAATTATTCCTGGCTCTGCACTCAGAAATCATCCCTGAAAGACTGGGGGACCATATGGGTGCCAGGAATCAAACCGGGTCTCTCCCAGGTCGGCTGCATGCAAGGCAAATGCCCTACTGCTGTGCTATCTCTCTGGCCTGACCGTCTGAAATTCTTTCCTGTGAGAGTTAACAAGAATTGTGGGAAGGGCCCGGAGAGATAGCACAGCGGCGTTTGCCTTGCAAGCAGCCGATCCAGGACCAAAGGTGGTTGGTTCAAGTCCTGGTGTCCCATATGGTTCCCCGTGCCTGCCAGGAGCTATTTCTGAGCAGACAGCCAGGAGTAACCCCTGAGCACCGCCGGGTGTGACCCAAAAACAAAAAACAAACAAACAAACAAACAAAAAGAATTGTGGGAAAACTGAAAACTGAGTGGAGGTCAGGATTGACTTTCCTTTCCTGCAAAGAGCAAAGTCACAGACCTGAGTGATGGGACAAGTTCCCATGTTGTAGAGGTCAAGTGAACCAACTGCAACTGGGAGGCCACTTGTGGCTATGGGAAATGCCAGTGGTCCTGCAGGTGCTGTAATAGAATGTGCCATTCTGAACCGCCAGGTACATCCCCATGAGAGGGTGGTGCCTTGCAGCCCTGGCTCTGTGAATGCTACCCCTTTCTATTCCCTTGCTTTGGGTGCTTTAACCTAGAACTGTGAGAGGAATATGCTCTGTGCTTTACCCGTCAGTGGCTTCTCTTGGCCTAAGAACCATCCTACCACTTTTGTTTGTCTCCATCAAGAAAGCTGTTCTGGTGCAAATTCAGGCAGAGGCACACAGGAAAGAATGTGAAAGGGGGTGAAGGTGAGGCAAAGGTGAGGTGATAACTCCAACAAAGTCCAGGGTTCCCTTTGCCCCTGCATTGCTAGATCACAGCCAAGGCTGACTTTTTCCCCCTCTTGTAGTGTTATGTCTGAAGCTGACTGTAATTTCTTGTTCCATTTTTTTGTTTGTTTGTTTCTAAGCATGGACCCCTGGTCTACATTCCTGGCAGAGAAACAAAGACTAGTCTGAGCTAATGCCTTGTTAATGGAACCCTGAAGATCAAAGGCAAGGGATCAGAGTGGGCAATTCTCTTCCCAAAGCCTAAAAGGCATTTTTGCTTGCAGCACACTGTTGATCTTCCCCTTTTAGGATGGTTCTTAGGGCGATCCTTAGCTACAATGCAGCCCTCTTGTCTCGTCCCCTCAACTCCAGCAGCTCCATGCCATGCTTCTTTATTACACTTTTCAAAGAAAGAATGTAGTGGAATGAAAACTAAGAACAGAAGCAATTCAAAGGCTTATCAAAGGTCTGCATATTATGCAAAGGTCTGCTTATTATGCCAATCCACTTCCACAGTCCAGGTCTGCTGACTGAGAGAAGGGAAAAGGGCCCAGAAAAGAACACAGAAACAGGTGACAGGGAGGTGTCCTTTGCTAAAGGCTCCTCTCCAGTCCACACAGCTGAGCAATTTGACATTGGTGGCAAGCCAGTATAACATATCAGGGATGCAGGAGAAGGCAAATCTTTCATAAATTCATTCAACATTTGGGGCCCCTATTGTGTGGTGCCTAAATCCCTCGCCCAAATAGAAAGAAATTACTTAAACCAAGATGAGAAGTTGGTGATTTCAGATTGGAATGTGCTCTGCCTGCTTTTGCAAAGTTGTTTTAAAGGGTTTTTCTAGATTCTCTGGCCCGGAGGCTCCTTTCTTCAGAGATAAGTATTAGGTAAGTTTCTACAGAGGGGCCAGGAGATGGCATGAAGGTAAGGCGTTAGCCTTGCATGCAGAAGGATGGTGGTTCGAATCCCGGCATTCCAAATGGTCCCTCGAGCCTGCCAGGAGTAATTTCTGAGCATAGAGCCAGGAGTAATCCCTGAGCACTGCCGGGCGTGACCCAAAAACAAAACAAAACAAAAGTTTCTACAGATATAAGTTTGGCCATTTGGTGGTCTTAATCTGATCATGGCCTTGTTCCTGCTAAAGTTTCTCCTCTGTGGAAGGGTATATCACTTCCTAAGTAGATTAGAGTCTTATCAGACTGTATTCTTGTATATCTCCAACTTTTGGGCATTGTTAAAGATGGTTCTGAGGATATAGAAAAGGAAGTCCAGCAGTTGTGGTATTTCTCTTGCGTGCAGCCAACTGTGATTCAATGCGGGCATCCCTGAATACCATCAAAAGTGATAACTAAGTGCAGAGCCAACAGTAACCTCTGAGCATCACTGGGTGTGGGCCCCCCAAAAAGGAAAGAAGACACTTTAATTCAAAAGTCATGTGCAAAGCTCAGAGAAAACTTGGAGGGGTCACCTATGGAAGTTAGGAGGGCTTCAAAAAGAAGGGGGGAAGTAATTACTTAGGTCCTTCTACAAGGATAAGTGAATAATAATAAGTATTAGAAACAGTGACCAGGGTCGTAAGGAACATACTTTGTGGGAACGGAGTGATAGCACAGCGGTAGGGCATTCGCCTTGCATGCGGCCAACCCAGGACGAACCCAGGTTCAATCCCCAGCATATTATATGGTCCTCCAAGCCTGCCAGGAGCGATTTCTGAGTGCAGAGCTAGGAGTAATCCCTGAGCGCTGCCGGGTGTGGACAAAAATAAATAGATAAAATAAAAAATAAAATGAAAAGATCAGGGCTGGAGAGATAGCATGGAGGTAAGGCATTCACCTTGCATGCAGAAGGTTGGTGGTTTGGATTCCGGCATCCCATATGGTCCCCCGAGCCTGCCAGGAGCGATTTCTGAGCATAGGGCCAGGAGTAACCCCTGAGTGCTGCCGGGTGTGACTCAAAAACCAAAAAGAAAAAAAAAAGAAAAAGAAAAGATCCTTGAATGCATTTGGAGAGTATCTTGTTGATAGTCAGATAGTCAGAAGGAGAGAGACAGACATAGAATGATCTCTATCGTATACAGGACATAAAGAAACATAGTAGGCAAAGGGTTTCATCTGTCTTAAACCCAAACAATGGTTTCTGACTTCATCACTGATATTTCTGAGTGTGCTGGGAGAGGTATTCTGGAGACCTGCCCTACAACAGAATTGAGCTTGAAAGAAGAGTAAGTTGAGGAGGGCAGATGGGAACTTTGTTGTGATGGAGGGAAGAGGGTTGAAACTATAGAGAATTCAGACTCCTGGCAGGGAGAGGAGTACACAGCAAAACTGGCAGGAAACCCAATGTCAGTGTACAACTATTTCTTCTTTTTCATTTTTTTTTTTGTTTTTTTGGGCCACACTCATTGACACTCAGGGGTTACTCCTGGCTTGGTGGGGGGGACTCCGGAGGATAGAACCGCTGTCCTTCCTAGGCTAAAGCTTGCAAGGCAGATGCCTTATCTCTAGCGCCACCATTCTGGCCCCATTTCTTCTTTTTTAATCGTGGGGAGCAGAGTTGTTGGGCTACACCTAAATGTACTCAGGGCTTACTGTTGATGGGCTCAAAGGACCATGTGTGGTGCCAGGGATCAAACCTGTGCCACATGCAAGGCAAGCAGCCATGCTCTGTACTCTCTTTTCAGCCCCACTGGACAGCCCTTTGATGCACTGTGATGTTCTCTAGGAGAAACCCCCAGGACACATGACAGATTGAATCAGCTGGTATAGGGGGGGAGGAGCTGGCTCTCACAGCCAAGGCAAATCTCTAGGTGGCACCACACCTATGGGAGGTGGCAAGACAGAGAAGTAAGGTTCAGACAGTAGAGGAGTGAAGTGTGAAATTACCATCTACAATCCAAACAAGTGAGCCATCCAAGAGGGAGGAGACTGTTGACAAAAAACTCTTTATTGGGGGAAGGGATGGTAAGGTCACACTCAGCATTGCTCACTCCTGGTTCTATCCTCAGGAGTCACTCCTGGTCCTCAGGAACCAGTAGGATTAACCAATGTCAACAAAGAATTCCTTAAGAAATAAAGAGGGGGGCTGGAGCGGTGACACAAGCAGTAAGGTGTTTACCTTGCACGCACTAACCTAGGACAGACCTCGGTTCAATCTCCTGGCGTCACATATGGTCCTCCAAGCCAGGAGTGAGGTTCAATCGATTCCATATAGTGCCTCAAAGCCCACCAGAAGTAACCCTGGAACAAAGAGCCTGGAGTAAACTCTGGGTACTAACAGGTGTGACCTGAAGTTCAAAATAATAAACTTATAAGATACACGATATTGGGGTCGGCGAGGTGGCACTAGAGGTAAGGTGTCTGCCTTGCAAGCGCTAGCCAAGGAAGGACCACGGTTTGATCCTCCAGCGTCTCATATGGTCCCCCCAAGCCAGGGGCAATTTCTGAGCACTTAGCCAGGAGTAACCCCTGAGCATCAAACAGGTGTGGCCAGAAAAACCAAAAAAAAAAAAAAGATACACAATATTATACATGTTTAATAAATATTTAAGAGTGCTCTGGGATCAGAGAGCCTGTGCAAAGCCTTAGGTTTGATCTCTGGTACCTTGTGATACCTAGAGCTACTTACTTGAAACTAAACTACCCAGTTGAGAGCCTTCCCTGGAGACAAAGTGACAGAGAGCTAGTGGCCTGCCTGAAGATGTGCCCTTGTGAGCCCAAAAGGTTAAGTGTGAGGCCATCTCCTCCCTGGAAGGTAGGAGCATACCAGGCCTCGCTCTATTGACTGAGGTAGTACTGAAAAACGAATCTGGAAGAGTGAACTTTGCTCCTGAAATAAGATTGTTTTCTGCTTGGAGTTCACTGATTTGTACAAGTCCACGTGCTCCAGGAAATGTCTCCAGGCTTCTCAGTAAAGAGCAGATAGACACTCCAAGGATCACATGATACCCTTTCCCACAAACAGCCCCCACATCCTTGTCATGGCCCCTGGCTCTTCATTTTCTTGATATTTCCAGAAAGAGAAGAAGTTTTTATCCTAATTCTATCATACTAGCATTTTAGGGTGTATTGCATTAACAATAACTACTCTGGGCACTAAATACTCTGGTTTATTGTTTGCTTGTTTGTTTTGAGGGGGTGGTTGGGGCCACATGCAGAGGCCTTTAAGGACTTTTCCTGGCTCTGTGCTCAGGAGTGATTGTTGGTGATGCTCTGAGGACCACATAGGTTTTCTGGGATTCAAAATGGATTCAGCAGAATGCAAGGAAAGTAAGTGCCTTAATAACTGTACTATCACTCTGGCCCTATGAGGACAACTACTTTAAGAGAAAAGGGGCCGGGCGGTGGCGCAAGAGGTAAGGTGCCTGCCTTGCCTGCGCTAGCCTTGGATGGACCGCGGTTCGATCCCCCGGTGTCCCATATGGTCCCCCAAGCCAGGAGCGACTTCTGAGCGCATAGCCAGGAGTAACCCCTGAGCGTTACCGGGTGTGGCCCAAAAACCAAAAAAAAAAAAAAAAAAAAAGAGAGAAGCCAGTGACCAGAGAGATAGCATGGAAGTAAGGCGTTTGCCTTTCATGCTGAAGGTCATCAGTTCGAATCCGGCTTCCCATATTAGTCCCCCGTGCCTGCCAGGAGCAATTTCTGAGCATGGAGCCAGGAGTTTCCCCTGAGCACTGCCGGGTGTGACCCAAAAATCACAAAAAAAAAAAAAAAAAAAAAGAGAGAAAAGCCAAAATAAGGGCCCGGAGTGATAGCATAGTGGTGTTTGCCTTGCAAGCAGCCAATCCAGGACCAAAGGTGGTTGGTTCAAATCCCGGTGTCCCATATGGTCCCCTGTGCCTGCCAGGAGATATTTCTGAGCAGACAGCCAGGAGTAACCCCTGAGCAATGCCAGGTGTGGCCCAAAAACCAAAAAAAGAAAAAAGAAAAAAAAGAAAAAAAAAAAAAAAAAAGAAAAGCCAAAATAAGTTAGAGGAAAAGAGATAGGCACAGAATAGTCTCCCTCATCTATGAGTTTTTGGTTTTGGTTTTGGTTTTTGGGCCACAGCGATGACACTCAGGGGTTACTCCTGGCTATGCACTCAGAAATCACTCCTGGCTTGGGTGACTGACCATATGGGACACTGGGGGATTGAACTGCAGTCTGTCCTAAGTCTGCGTAGGCAGACAACCTACTGCTGGGCCACCATTCTGGCCCCTCATCTATGAGTTTTAAAAAAAATAAGGAATTATTGTAATAATGTAATAATTATTGTAATAATATTGTAATACTAATTATTGTAATAATGACAATAGAAATGAGAGCCAGAAGGACACAATTTGAAGCTCACTACAAAGTGAGTGCAGTTAGGGAAATAACTACACTAACAACTATCGTGACAATCTAGATCAGGGGTCTCATACTTGTGGCCTGCGGGCCGTTTGCGGCCCTTCGTACAACATTTTGTGGCCCACGGCCAGCCTTCAAATATCGCAGTATTCACGATTATTCGATTACCGAATACTCGTAATAAAAATCACATTAGTAAGAAAAAAATCGCATTAAACATTTGCATACCCTGAGCAGTTCCGTTCGGGGTATGCAAATGTTTAGTGTGATTTTTTGCAATTTTTTTCTTACTAATGCGATTTTTTATTGCGAATATTTGGTAAGCGAATAATCGCAAATACTTTGCGCCTAGTGCAGACGTCATTTCTACTGCTCCTGCCCACTGTCCCTTATATTATCAGAGGCCTAAGGGAGAGAAGGGAGAGAAGTTTATTACAGAATTAGATTTTGTCATACCTTCATCATGACTTCATCAAAGCCTGCAGTGAAGAGAAAGATTGATGACGAGCACAGACAATTTCAGGAAAAGTCGGAGACGCAGTATTTCTTTGTTGAGCACAGGGGCATCCACATGTCTTATTTGCTTAGAGAAAGTTGCAGTGCACAAGGAATACAACTTGAAACGCCATTATTCAACTAAATATGCTGAGGAATGTGCAAAATACCAAGGAAATGAGAGAGTAAGCGGGTTGCCAGTCTTAAAGCATGTCTAATGAGACAACAAGATTTCTTCAAGAAAGCAACCAAAGAGAATGTTGCATCAGTTCAAGCTAGTTATATGGTTAGTGAGATGATTGCTAAGGCAGGGAAACCATTCACAGAAGGAGAGTTTGTTAAAAAAAAATGCATGTTACAAGCTGCAAGTATTATCTGTCTGGAAAAGAAAGGTCAGTTTAGCAAAATCAGCCTTCTGCCAACACTGTGGCAGAGCACATTTCTACATGTCAAGTGACATTTATCATCAACTGTGTGAGAAAGCCAAATGTTTTGATGCATACTCAGTTGCTCTTGATGAGGGTACAGATATAACAGACACTGTGCAGCTCACTATTTATGTCTGTGGTGTTGATTGCAATTTTGAATTGACAGAGGAGCTGCTCACAATAATTTCAATGCATGGCCAGACCACTGCTAATGAGATATTTTGGCATCTGTGTGATGCGATTGAGAATGCAGGTTTGCCACGAAAGAGGTTTGTTGGAATAAGAACCAATGGAGCACCATCGATGACAGGGAGGAAAAATGGACTGGTGGCACTGTTCAAAAAAAACTTGAAGAGGAGGGTGTAGAGAAGGCCATTGTTCTTCACTGCATTATCCATCAACTGGCCCTTTGCAGTAAATGCCTGCCGTGTGACAATGTGATGTCTGTTGTTGTGAAATGCATCAACCAAATCAGATCCAGGGGCTTAAAACACAGGAGGTTCCGTGCTTTTTTAGAGGAAATGGAGTCAGAATATGGAGATGTGCTCTATTTCACCGAGGTATGTTGGCTCAGCAGGGGAAATGTCCTGAAAAGATTTTTGGAGTTGAGAGAAGAAGTAAAAGCCTTCATGGAGAAGGATGGGAATGCTGTTTCTGAGTTGAATAATCACAAATGGCTCATGGACTTAGCTTTTCTTGTTGACATCACACATAAGCTGAATGTACTAATAAGGTGTTACAAGACCTGGGGCAGCTTATCAGTGCTGCCTATGACAATGTGAGAGCATTATCCACAAAACTTGTGTTATGGAAATCCCAGCTCTCTCAGACAAACCTTTGCCATTTCCCAGCATGCAAGGAACTTGTGGATGCAGGCATACCATTCAGTGGTGAGAAATATGTTGATGCTATTTTTAAGCTAAAGAAGGAATATGACCACAGATTTGCAGACTTCAAAAAAGCACAGAGCCACTTTCCAAATTTTTGACCCCTTTTCCTTTGATGTGCAAGATGCCCCTCCTGTGCTTCAAATGGAGCTCATTGACCTGCAATGCAACTCTGATCTCAAAGCCAAGTTCAGGGAGATTAATGGAAAAGCAGACATGCATGGGCAAATTTTGAGAGAATCGCCCCCCAGCTTCCCTGAGCTTTCCCGAATGTTCAAGCATACCATGTGCCTTTTTGGGGGCACATATTTGTGTGAAAAGTTATTCTCTACATTGAACTTCAGTAAGTCAAAGTACAGGTCTAGACTTAATGATGATCATCTTCAAGCCATACTGAGGGTCTCAACTGCTTCCTCTCTAAAGCCAAATGTGATTCAGATTTGTGAGAAGAAGCGCTGTCAAGTCTCTAGCAGCAAGGAATAGGCAAAAGATGCTATGTTCAGAAGAACTGTTCATGATCTTCACTCAATGTTCTATTCATGTTCAGAAGAATAATTAAAACTGTTAATAATGACGTTTGAGCTGCAGTGCTCACTGGATATCTTATTTGATTCCTCTTTTTGAACTGTTGTGGTGTCTCACCTTCTTCTTTTCCCCATCGTCCCTCAAACCAAGGATGAAAGTCTCTAGAATGACTCTGCTCATAGTCGGCGTAGTCGATTTTTACCCCATTATATTACCTTTCTCTTCCTCAAACAAAACCACATAACTTGAACTTTCTCCCAATTGGAGAGGGCAGTAATGGAGTCACCAAGACCAAATAGTTATAAGACCACTAAGTAATAAACTAGACACAGAAGGGACCACACATTCTAGCAGCCCCTGGGGTGGAGAGTGGAGGATATGGGAGGTAGGAAGGGAGCGGTTGTGGGAGGACAATTCCGTGGTGGGAATCCCCCGATTCAATGTAAATATGTACCTGGAATATTACTGTGAATGATATGTAAGCCACTATAACTAAAATAAAAATTATATTAAAAATAATGATGTTTGAGGACTTTTTTTTTTGTGAAATCCCTTATGCGGCCCTGCCTCACCCCGACTTTGCCTCCTGCAGCCCCCCAGGTAAATTGAATTTGAGACCCCTGATCTAGATGATTGAGAGAAGTAGAATGCCTGTCTCAAAATCAGACAAGGATTGGGAAGGGGGTTATTGGTGGTGGGAATGTTGCACTGGTGAAGGGGGTATTCTGTTTATGACTGAACACCACCTATAATCATGCTTGTAATCATGGTGCTTAAATAAATATTTTTGTTTTTGTTTTTGGGCCACACTGGTAGTGCCCAGGGGTTACTCCTGGTTTCTGCTCAGAAATTGCTTCTGGCAGGCCAAGGAGGCCCTTGGGGAGGCCAGGATTCGAACTACCATTGGTCCTGGGTCAGCCACTTGCAAGGCAAACGCCCTACTGCTGTGCTATCTTTCTGGCCCTAAATAAAGATTTTATTAAAAAAGGGGGAGGTGAAGTGGTGGCGCAGTGGTAGGGTGTTTGCCTTGCACGCCGCTGACTATGAGCAGTGTCATTCTAGAGACTTTCATCCTTGGTTTGAGGGACGATGGGGAAAAGAAGAAGGTGAGACACCACAACAGTTCAAAAAGAGGAATCAAATAAGATATCCAGTGAGCACTGCAGCTCAAACGTCATTATTAACAGGACGAACTGCGGTTCCATCGTTTGGCGTTCCATATGGTCCCCCAAGCCAGGAGCGATTTCTGAATGTATATCCAGGAGTAACCCCTGAGCATCACCGGGTGTGGCCCAAACACAACAACAACAAAAAAAAAAAAAAAAAAAAGGGAAGAAAAGCATAAAAAACATTAAAGCACATATTTTGACAACTGATTCATAAAAATTTTCAGTTATATCAAGTTGTATATGTTCTGGTCATAATTCATACTGTACGCTAGGCATATAATATTTGAAAATAATCAAATTCACAAGGAAGAAGCAATGTACTTGTAAAACAATCTCTCTTCACCCACCACCCACCACCACCACCACCACCACCAGAAAAAAGAAAAAAAAATCCCTCTAAAGCATAGCATCTTGCACAGAATAAATGCTTTGATGTTTATTGAGGGCCCAGATATAGCACAATGGGCTAAGTGTATGTTTTGCATGAGGGAGGCCCAGGTTTAATCTCCAGTTCCCTCAGAAACCACAGGGAGAAAACTCTACATCCTAAACACAAAGCCAGAAGTAGCACCACTGGGTGTCCCCTCTTGCCCCCCCCAACAAAAAGTTTATTGAAAGTTTATTGTAGTTGCAAGATAGAGACTTTTAAAAGAAGAATTTAAAAGAATTTTAAAAGAAGGCCAATTTGAACTCAAAGGCTTTGAAGCAACAAGCAACACTTTTGCTGTCAGTGTGGGGAAGCTTGGCACCAGAGAATCAGTTTGGATTTCATCCAGTGTTCACAAGTTCATCTTGTCGTTCTAATTCAGGCCTTAATTGTAAATCACCCCACACATAGTACTTTCAATTCTGGGTGAACAGATCTGATGCAGGGTAGCCACGAAGAATTAATAAACCAAGCCAGTCATGGTGGCAGTGGCTTCTCATCTCATGCTCTCTCTGCCCTCCAAGCTGACCTTTCTTAATTCTACCAGTACAAATTCAACCTAGTGATGGGATTGGGTGAGATATAGGTGGACTTTACATATCAAAGAGATAGGTGAGAAGGAAAGAGAACGCAGGGGGAATGCCTTTGTTTTGGGTAAAAGAGGGTGTCATTTAACACTTGATAAACTCTGATTTGAACTCTGTCTTTAAGACATTTGCCTTTGGGGCCGGGCGGTGGCGCTAAAGGTAAGGTGCCTGCCTTACCTGCGCTACCCTAGGACGGACCACGGTTCGATCCCCCGGCGTCCCATATGGTCCCCCAAGCCAGGAGCGACTTCTGAGCGCATAGCCAGGAGTAACCCCTGAGCGTCACCGGGTGTGGCCCAAAAACCAAAAAAAAAAAAAAAAGACATTTGCCTTTTATGCAGAAGGATGGTGGTTCAAATCCTGGCATCCCATATGTCCTGTGCCTGCCAGGGATGATTTCTGAGCATAGAACCAGGAGTAACCCCTGAGCGCTGCCAGGTGTGACCCAACCCCCCCCCAAAAAAATCAATGAACACTGTCTTTCAAAGGTCTCAATCTTTGTCTTTCCTTTTCCACTTCATCCATTTGAATCAGTCAATAATGTATTATTTCAAAAATACCTGAGGACATAATTCAAGATAACAGCACCCAAACAGGAACCTGATTGGAACCTGAACATTTCTAAGTTTAAAGCCATTTCCTGGTTCATCAGATCAACTTTCTCACTATTACTTCAACCTAGCAAAAAAAAAAAAAAAAAAAAAAGCCCAGAGATGAGGGCCAGAAGGACTGTCTCATGATATGAAGCTCACCTCAAAGAGGGGTGAGTGCAGTTAGAGAAATAATACACTAATACCTACCATGACAATGTTAATGAGTGAGAGAAATAGATTGCCTGTCTCGAATATAGGCAGGGAGTGTGGGAGGAGGGAGATGAGGGGCATTGGTGGTGGGAATGCTGCACTGGTGAAGGGGGGGTGTGTTCTTTTTTGACTGCAACCGAGCTACAGTCATGTTTGTAATCATGGCGTTTAACTAAAGATATTATTTGAAAAAAAAAATGCTATTATTCACAATAGCCAAAATCTGAAAATAACTCAAGTATCCAAGAATAGATTACTGAATAAAGAAACTATGGTACAATACATATATTCTATCTATATATTCCACATATTTTATATACACAATGGAATACTACTTGTATGTTAAAATGGAGGATCATATAAACTGTAGCAAATGCCAGTCCCAGTGATAACCTTCAACAACAGAACAGAACTTCAACAACAGTCTCTTCAACAACATAATCCCCAAGATGTTGGGGATTATGCTCTCACTCTTGCTCCCCAAAGTCAGAAACAGAGTGCAAAGTCCTCAGGGTCAGCCCAGCAAGGCTTCTTCAGCAGAACTCTCATAACTTTCTTAGCCTTTCCATTGTCTTCCCTTTCACTCTTGGTACAAATATGATTTAGCTTTACAAAGACAAAGAAACAGAGGAAATGAAAATAATTCGTACATATTCTTATCACCTGAAATTTATTGCTGCATGGGGACCCTAAGTTAGATAGTATGGGATCTTGAAGAAAAGGAAACAGTAAGAAAGGAGCTGGCTTTAAAGAAAACCTACTAAAAGGCTGAAACAGGAAGGGCACCTCATTTCATGTAGTGACACTGGTTCAATCCCCAGCATCCCATATTGTCCCCCTAGCACTACCATGAGTGATTCCTGAGCACAGTGCCAGGAATAACCCTGAGCGCCCCCCCTCAAAAAAAAAAAAAAAAGAACATAAAGGAAACCCATTGAAAACAAGAAGGAATGCATCAGAGCAAATTGTGTGTGCAATGCAGAGAGGATGTTTTAATTTGGAGTCTGTGTTCAAAAAGAAAATAAAATGAACCAGGGGCTAGAGCAAAGTATAGCGATCATGGGGTATTTGCCTTGCATGCAGCTAATCAGGGCTCAACCCCTGGTATCCCGTATGGTCCCCTGAACACCTCCGGGAGTGATTCCTGAGTGCAGAGCCAGAAGTAACCCCTGAATATTGCTAAGTATAACACAAAAACTAAAACAATTAAAGTCCATACAGTAGAACTTCTAGGTAAGGTAATCAGGAGCATGTGCTTGTACATAGGAAGGTGAAGCTGAAGCAGTGTTAGGGTGAATTATTTTGTAGTCAAAGTTTTTTTTTTTAAAAAAAAAAGTGAGCCCACATATTCCTCTCACCAAAGAAACTCATGAAACGACACGGAGCTGCATATCTTCCTGACAGTTCCAGAAATATCCAGGCAACCACTGAAGGAGCTTGGGGTCGTGGAAGGAAGAAATTTCTGGGTTTGGGGAACTTGTTTTTATTTCCTGTTTTGGAATGCCAAGTATTGAACCAGACACATATGCAGAGCAATGCTCTGCCGCTAAGCTACCACGATGGCCTGGCAGCAGGTTTTCTATGGGCTAATGAAATTCTCGCCTTTCTCCCCTCTCCTCCGTGACAGCTCCTTTATTCTTCTAGAGTTTGCACAGTAATTATAAGTGATTACAAAAGTTAATCCTTTAATACATCTTCCAACTGTGTAATTGTATCTTTTATCTGAGTTAATGCCTTGGTAGGTATCAATTTCAAGTCACTATTTTTTTTGTTTGTTTTTGTTAATTTTGCTTGTGCTTTTATAGGGCCCATATCCAATGATACTTGGATCTGACAGATCTAAATCTATTTAACTAATGTTAAACCCAGGTGTTTCTCCCCCTGGGTTTTGTTTTCATTTTGGACCACATGGGTAGTGCTCAGGGGTTACTCTATTTCATACTCTGGAATTACTACTGCTGGTGGGTTCAGGAGACCATATGGGATGCCGGGGTTAGCCTGTGCAAGGTAAGCACTTAACCACTGTACTATTCCCAGCTTCTCTGAAAATTTTTTCAAGACTTTTCAAGATTATTTATAATACAGATTTTTTCCCAACAGATAAATTTGTTAATGATTGAGTTAGTCATGCAATGTATCTTTATCAATGCGCATTTCCCATCACCAATATTTCCAGTTTCCCTCTCACTCTCCCTAATGTCCTCTAAGATCAAGATATTTTAATTGATTACTTCATTTTTATTAATCTTTGAAAATTAGTCTTTGGGGGCCGGGCGGTGGCGCTAGAGGTAAGGTGCCTGCCTTACCTGCGCTAGCCTTGGATGGACCGTGGTTCGATCCCCCGGCATCCCATATGGTCCCCCAAGCCAGGAGCGACTTCTGAACACATAGCCAGGAGTAACCCCTGAGCGTCACCGGGTGTGGCCCAAAAACCAAAAAAAAAAAAAAAAACAAAACAAAAAAACCAGAAAATTAGTCTTAACC
Organism: Suncus etruscus; assembly: GCF_024139225.1. Lineage (NCBI taxonomy): Eukaryota > Metazoa > Chordata > Mammalia > Eulipotyphla > Soricidae > Suncus > Suncus etruscus. The sequence continues at coordinate 80,835,993 of NC_064851.1, read as the reverse complement.
ACTATAAAATACGTAATATCACAAAGAAGATAGAAAAATGTCCAGTGCAAATAGAAGACTTGAGTTTTTTCCCCAAATAATTTCCATGTACGCAATAAATAGAATGTTGATAATATCAACTTCGAGAAAATATTTGGTGGGAGTAGGAGGAAAGGTCACACCTAGTGAGGCTCAGGACTTATACTTGGTTTTGTTCTTAGAGGTCACTCTGTCACTCCTGGTGGCATTCAGGATCATATGCAGAGCCAGCGATAAAAAAGAATAACAGTCAGCAAGGCAAATGTACTATTTTGTCAGCCCCTAAAAAGTACTTATATATCAGAACAAAAATAAACTCTTGGTCATGTTCAAATCAGGCCAACTCCATGAAAATTTTTTTTTTTTTTTTTGGTTTTTGGGCCACACCCTGTGACGCTCAGGGGTTACTCCTGGCTATGCGCTCAGAAGTTGCTCCTGGCTTCTTGGGGGACCATATGGGACGCCGGGGGATCGAACCGCGGTCTGTGCGCAGGCAAGGCAGGCACCTTAGCTCCAGCGCCACCGCCCGGCCCCCCATGAAAATTTTTTATTTGTTTTGTTTTAGGCCACTCTGGGCATGTTCAGAGACCCTTAGCTCTCAGTGCTCAGAGGACCATATAGGGTACCAGGGATGGAACCTGGGCTAATCATTTGCAAGGCAAGCACCTTACTAGCTGTTATGCCAGGTTAGTCCCAGTTGAGATTTTTTTGTTTTGTTTTTGGACCACAGTCACTTAGTGGCTAGTGCCAGCACGCTGCTCAGGGATCATTCCTGGCAGTGCCAAACTAAATAGGGCACCTGCCCCAGTCACTGAATTATCTCCCCAGCCTACCTACTCAGTATTATTGTCTTTACCTCATTGATTACCTTCTACACCTATGTGATTTGGTTACCTACAGTTGCTCAATTTCTTCTACCAATGTGAGTCTTTTGGTTTCCAGGTGCCAGTCAGCATCTACCAAAAAGAAATGAAATAAACAGATATGAATTTTGTTAACCCATCTCTGGCAGTGTTTGGGGGAAGTTTTAATCCTTTTCTGGAAATCTGCCAGGAAGTTCAGATTCCTCCAAGGCTCTGTCCAGAACAGGAACTGCAAATGTGATTTAAGCTGATTAGTGAATACTTGGTCTCTGTCAATTCCACTTTTTATTACTATGTTCATAACAGGTTTTATTGTTTTCAGATTTTCTTGCCTAACTTACATATCCATTTCATTCACCCAGTAGAACTGAATGTTCATTCTGCTTTTATCAGTATAAAATTTCCCAAACCTTTCTAGAAGCCTATTTGTTTTAATACTGATGTGTTTGTTCATGTCTGAATTGCAGAACTATGCCTCCCTTATCCTATCATCTATGTTAATATTTTCCCTCTAGGTAGGTACTGAGCTTTTTGTTTTGTTTTGTTTTGTTTTGTTTATTTGTTTTGTTTTGTTTGGGGGCCACACCTGGTAATGCTATGTGCTCAGGAATTACTCCTGGCAGTGTTGGGGTGAAGGGTTATATGGGATGCTAGGGATATAACCCAGTAGGTTGTGTGCAGGGCAAGCACCCTACCTGCTTTACTATCACTCTGGAGGACCAACCAGGCACTTCTTATAAATTTAATCCAGGGGATCAAACTTAGCCTCCAGCATTGAACTGTCTCCCTGTCTCTACACACCTGAGCATCTGGTGATGCTCAGGGGTTACTCCTGGCTATGCGCTCAGAAATCGCTACTGGCTTGGGGGACCATATGGGATGCCGGGGGATCAAGCTGTGGTCTGTCCTAGGCTAGTGTGTGCAAGGCAGATGCTTTATGCCCTGCGCCACTGCTTCGGCCCCTACATACCAAACTTTTAATTTATTTTACTGTTTCTACTAGGATCTAGTCGACTTCTCAAGTTTGCCAAGATATTTGATATTCCCAAATATTCTACACTTATGTCACCTAATACTGCTTTTTTTTTCATCTATACATTTATATCTTTGAGGCTGGAGTGATAGCATAGCAGTAGGGTGTTTGCCTTGCACGTTGCCAACTTGGGACAGACCTGGGTTCGATCCCCAGCAACCCATATGGTACCCTGAGCCTGCCAGAAGCGATTTCTGGCTCACCAGGAGTAATCCCCAAGCTCCACTGGGTGTGCCCCCCCCAAAAAAAAAGACTGCCAACTGCCATCTTTGTCTTTATTCAAGTGAAAGATAATTTTTTCAAGGAGATAAAGGTCAAGGACAAAGCTCTGAGGCTTGCCAATTGAGATTTCCTTTGCAAAAATCAAAAATAGAACCCCACAGACCCAGAAACTCCACTTCTGGGAATATAACCAAAGGAAACAGTAACTCAAAAAGTTACTTATACCCCATGTTCATAATATCACCATGTGCAATAGACAGGACATGAAAACTACCTACACAAGAGCCGCTGATGAGTGAACAGATAAGGAAGTTGTGATATATATTAACACAACAAAATATTACTCACTGATCAAATCACAATGCCTACTATTTGTGTCATGGGCAGACCTTGAAGTCATTACACTAAGTGAAATAAATCAGAGGAAGACAATAATGTTTTTGTGATCTTACAAATGGAATGTGAAAAAAAAATAGGGTTGGGGGGCAAAGAGATAGCACCAGGGTTAGAGCACATGCCTGGCATTACCAGGAAGCCAGGTCCAACCGCTTAACCAATGGGTGTACCTCTAGTGTTCCTTCATTGCTGAAAAGGTCTAAAAATTTTAAAGAAAGCTCACCAAGCTAAAGAGAAATAGTATAGAGGGTAGGGTGCTGGCCTTGAATGCAGATAACCAAAGTTTGTTGGTGAGAGGTTGAGTTCAATCACAGCAAAAATTCAATCCCTGCCAAAGCACCATAACCAAGTGTGTATTCCCCGTCATCAGATGAGGGAAGGGGAATAAATATGAGTGTGCTGCCAGGAATCAAACCCAAAGCCTGGCATGCAAGATAAATGTGTTACCATGGAGCCACATTACTGGATCATCAAATAATGATTTGAAGACCAAGACATCTTATAGTTAACCCTATTACTAATGAGCATATGTTAGAGCTTCTACACATCTTGACAGTATTTCTTTTTTTTTTTTTTTTTGGTTTTTGGGCCACACCCTGTGATGCTCAGGGGTTACTCCGGGCTATGCGCTCAGAAGTTGCTCCTGGCTTCTTGGGGGACCATATGGGACGCGGGGGGATCGAACCGCGGTCCGTCCTAGGCTAGCGCAGGCAAGGCAGGCACCTTACCTCCAGCGCCACCGCCCGGCAACAGTATTTCTATTTCTAGATCTGGCTATTGCTTACATGATGTGCTCTCTCTCTTTTTTGGGGGGGGTCACACCCGGCGGTGCTCAGAGGTTACTCCTGGCTGTCTGCTCAGAAATAGCCCCTGGCAGGCACAGGGGACCATATGGGACACCGGGATTCGAACCAACCACCTTAGGTCCTGGACCGGCTGCTTGCAAGGCAAACGCCTCTGTGCTATCTCTCTGGGCCCTGATGTGCTCTCTCTTTTTTTTTTTTTTTTTTGGTTTTTCGGGCCACACCATTTGATGCTCAGGGGTTACTCCTGGCTAAGCGCTCAGAAATTGCCCCTGGCTTGGGGGGACCATATGGGACGCCGGGGGATCGAACCGCGGTCCTGATCCTTGGCTAGCGCTTGCAAGGCAGACACCTTACTTCTAGCACCACCTTGCCGGCCCCAGCTCTCTTATAAAAATTTTCATCCATTTATTCATCTTAGCCCTAGCCTCTACATTTGTTTGTAAAAAAATTTTCTCATTTACTGCTGGTGGGCATGTCAACTGCTCCAGACTTTTTGGGAAAACAATATGGATATTCTTAAAAAAAAAAAAAAAAAAAAAAAAAAAAAAAAAAAAACCCTGGAAATTTAGCTTCCATATGATCCAACAATATCACTCCTAGAAATATACCCTAGGAGATCCAAAACAGTATAAGGGTATTTGTCTTGCATGCAGCCAACCAGGTTTGATCCTGGGCATTCCATATAGTCCTGTGAACCTACCAGGAGAGATTTTTGAGCACAGAGCCAGAAGTAACCCCTGAGCTCTGCCGGGTATGGCCCAAGAACAAAATAAACAAACAAAAAGTAAAATAGAAACCAAGAATAGTACAGCAAGTAGGGTGCTTGCTTTATACATGGCCAATTCAGAGTCAATTTCCAGCATCCCAGGTGGTCCCTCGAGTACCAACACAAGTGATTCCTGAGTGCAGAGTCCTCAGCACAGCCAGGTGTGACCCAAAAGACAAAAAGTAAAACAAGCAAAACTCAGGGGCCAGAGAGATGGCACAGCAGTAGGGCGTTTGCCTTGCATGTGGCTGGCCTGGGAGGGATCCAGTTCGATTTCGGGCATCCCATATAGTCCTGAAGTCTGCCACAATCAACTTCTGAATGCAGAGCCAGGAGTAACCCCTGAGCGCCACTGGGTGTGGCCCAACAACCAATCAATCAATAAACTTTAAAAATTAAAAAAGCAAACTCCAAATAGCAGTTATATCACAACCTTACTTTAACCATCATGTTTACATTTTAGAGGGTTTTTTGTTTGCTTGTTTGGAGGTCACATCTGGCAGTACTCAGGGCTTTCTCTTGACTATGCTCAGAGATCGCTCTTGGTTCTGCATTCAGGAATCACTCCTGGTGGGCTCAGAGGGCCATATGAGATGCCAGGATCAAAGCTGGGTTGGCTCCCTGCCAGGCAAAAACCCTACTAGCTGTATCATTCTGGCCCCTGAACCTATACTTTCTACAGTAGTTTTTTTTTTTTTACTTTGAAGTATTACTTATATGCAAAAAACTGCACATATTTTAAATGCAGCTCAGTGAGTTCTGCCGAAATGAATATTGTTTAACCAGTTAAAGAAATGTTACTAGTCCAACCAGATTCTTGTGCCCCTTTATAATTACATCTTAAATTTTAACCAATAATTTAGTGATTTGTTTTGAACATTTCTGTTTGTTTTGTCTTGTTTGTTTCTTTGGGGGCCAGTAGGACCAGGAGTTACTCCTGATTCTATGCTCAGAAATTATTTCTAACAGGCTCAAGGGTCCATATGGGAAGCTGGTGATTAAGCCAGGGTGGGCCACATGTAAGGCAAACTCCCTACCCACTGTGCTACTCCAGCTCCTGCTTTACACATTTTAAATCTTCATCTAAACATTAAAATAGGACCAGAGAGATAATACAATAGGTAGGGCATTTGCCCAGCAAGCAAGCAGCCAACCCAGATTTGATCGCCAGCATCCCATATGGTCCACCAGACCCACAAACAATAATTCCTGAGTGCAGAGCCAGGAATAAGTCAGAGTACCACCAGGTGCAGCCCAAGAGAAACTGCTGATTAGTTGAGATATGGTCTCTTTTGTTCAATATTGTGAGATTCACTAACATTGTGTGTGTGTGGGGTTGTTGGATCACACCCAGTGGTGCTCAGGGGTTACTCCTGGCTCTGTGCTCAGAAATTGCTCCTGGTAGGCTCAGAGGACCATATGGGATGCTGGGAATCAAATTGGGGTTCATCCTGTGTTGGCCTTGTGCAAGGCAAACGCCCAACCGATGTGCTATCGCTCTGGCCCCCTTCCTAATATTCTTGAGGAACATATATATATATATATATATATATATATATATATATATATATATATAATTGTTTTTAATTTGTGGGCCCACCCAAATTTTCTCAGGATTTATTTCTGGTTCTGTACTCAAGGGTCACTCATTCCTGGCAATCTTCAGAGGACTATATGGGGTGCTAAAGATCAACCCAAGTCAGCCATGTGCAAGTCAAGTACCCTACCCATTTTACTAGTGCTCTGGCCCCCTGGAATTTGCATTAAGGCAATGGCAAAATGTTACTAGCGGTTTAATTGGATGAAATTTGTGACTTTTGATTTTGGTATCACACAAGATGCTGCTTGGAGAACAGAGGGTGCCAGTGATCAAACTTGGGCCTAGCCTCCTTCAGGCTATGCATGTGTTCCAACCCACTGATTTCTTTCTCCAGCCCAGACAGGTGACTTTTATTTTCTTCTTTGCAAATTTCTCAATAACCAGAAAAATGATGTTTTTTGAATAACTAGTATAAAGAAAATAAAGTGTGTTTTACTTTCTAAATCATAATCATATGTAAAGTAAGGCATTATTTGCCATTATTCTAAACCAAGGCCTGAAACAACAAATATTTGATAAATGCAGAGTTGAAATGTGTTTATACAGTTTATACAGTTACTGGCTAGTTCTAGCTAGTTACTCTCAGCTCTTAGGGCACCCAGAGTAGGTCCTACCAAGCCACCTTAGTCATCATTCCCCCGATTGTCACCAGGCCAAATCTTGAAGATAATTGTTAGCAGTTCTCTGCTTCACTGCATTTCCCCACAATTCCGTCAAGATAACTTGATTGTGCATGCCTGAAACTGATTTTCTCCAGAGGATTCCTCACTGGACTTTTCAACCATTATGGTCCTGCTGCTTTCATTTTCTGTGCATAGAAATCACCTAATCATCTCATTACTGGCATTACAGTTTATATAATGCTTTGCCTGTAAGATAGGCTCTGGGTTCAATTTCCATCACTCCCAACAATTCTGCCAGCTTGGATCATGCCACTTGCCTTAATAGGCTCCCTTTCAAAATATTCTAGCATGACCACCACCACCAAAGTCTCCTTTACTTCCTTTGCATTTCTGGGAGTATAACCTGTGAAGTACTGCTTGAAAATAGTACCATTATGGGCCTGGAGAGATAGCACAGCGGGTGTTTGCCTTGCAAGCAGCCGATCCAGGACCAAAGGTGGCTGGTTCAAATCCCGGTGTCCCATATGGTCCCCCGTGCCTGCCAGGAGCTATTTCTGAGCAGACAGCCAGGAGTAACCCCTGAGCACCGCAGGGTGTGGCCCAAAAACCAAAAAAAAAAAAAAAATAGTACCATTAAAGAGTGTACCAAGTTATTTATTGGGCTCTTGGGCTTTGAAATTTCAGCTGCATTCTCAGAGAACATCAGGAGGTAAGATGCTCTAGAATTTGTAGAGTGCCACACTTCCTGACATTGCACTGTCCCTCCTATCCCTCTCTCCAGCCCAGAAGGCACAACTTTAAATTTTGATCTCAAGGTTCTAATTCCTACCATAGGTATCCATAAAGGGAAGAGAATAAGGTTAAAAAAAAAAAAAGGCATTATATGAGCTCTAGGATGAAAAATATGTGTGTTGTGGGAGGGACTTGGTGTGTGTGTGTGAGGAATATCTCTACTATCAGGTTGTTTTGCCATTTACTTTGATAATCTGGAAAATTATTAAAGAAACTGCAAAAATGAGGCTGGAGCGATAGCACAGCAGTAAGGTGTTTGCCTTGCATGTGACCAACACAGGACAGATGGTGGTTCGAATCCCAGCATCCCATATGGTCCCCTGTGCCCTGCCAGGAGTAACCCAAGCGCTGCTGGGTGTGACCCAAAAGCCAAAAAAAAAAAGGCAAAAATAAATTTTTGGGGTCTTTTTTGTTTTTGCTTTTGTTTTTAGGCCACACCTGGAGGTGCTCAAAGATTACTCCTGAATCAGAAAATCAGCCTGGTGGGCTCTGGACCATGTCAAGGATTGAACCCTCCTCAACCATGTGCAAGACTTTACTGTCTCTCCAATGTGAAAACAAGCCTCTGAAATGGATGACTGTGATCCAATTACAAGTTCAGGTCATCAGGGCCCGGAGAGAAAGCACAGCGGTGTTTGCCTTGCAATCAGCCGATCCAGGACCTAAGGTGGTTGGTTCGAATCCCGGTGTCCCATATGGTCCCCCGTGCCTGCCAGGAGCTATTTCTGAGCAGACAGTCAGGAGTAACCCCTGAGCACTGCCGGGTGTGGCCCAAAAAACAAACAAACAAAAAAACCCCCAAAAAAAACAAAAACAAGTTCAGGTCATCAAATACACTAAATGTGTTTTGTTCTCCTGGCACTTTAATTTTTAAAAACCTTTCTGAACTCACTTGCAGTTCTGAGGAAGTTTACTTGAACACAACCTTCAACTCCAGGTTAACTTGTGCTGGCTGCAGATCCATTCCTTACTCTGACATCTGAAGATGCTTCCAGAAATTTGAGACTCCAGCATGGGCAGGGATGAAGGAAGGGAATGCTAGACCTCACAGAAGTAACATCTCTCACTCTGCTTAGAGTTGAACTCTCAGAAACCCAGTGTTTTGTTTTGTTTTGGTTTCTGGGTCATGCTCTGGGGCGCTCAATGGTTATTCCTGGCTCTGTTCTCAGAAATTACTCCTGGCAGGCTCAGGGGATCATATGAGATGCCAGGGATCGGAGCCGGGTCGGCCACATGCAAGGCAAACACCCTACCAGCTGTGCTATCACTGTGGCCCTAGAGAAACCCAGTTTTTTTTTAATTTTTTTATTTTTAATTATGAGAACAATGATGCAAAGAGAAGGTAAAGTTACAGTGGAAGGACAATCGCCCATAAATAGTTCTCAAAAGAAATCCCCTTGCTGATGCCTAAATATTGAACTTGCAGTCAAAGAACATTAAGAAAAATAAGGCAGAACCCGTGTACAATTACTTTGTCCACAAGTCCTCCGATTGTAGTATATTATAACATTTCTTAGCAGCACACAAAGCAATCTAAAGCCATGAGATTTATGGGACTCCTTAAACACTGAAGGCATAGTAATTTTTTATATTTTCATGCACATGCATATTAGTTTAACATCAAAAGTTTGTTTTTTTTCTTTAAGGGTTAGAGTCAACAGAGCACAGTAAAAACGGTGTTAGAGTGGCAAATATTGTTTGCATAGGCCCACCAAAATATGGGGGACATGGAAAGGAAAAGCCTTGGTCTAAATACAAGGAGACCCTACCCCTGATGTTTCCTGGCATAAGACCAATTCTAAGCTCCAGGCAAACTAGTTTATTCAATCCAAGTCATTGTCTGTAGTGCCAATACAGTTTTATTTTTCACGAAGTCTCTATTGCTGGCATCAGGTTTCTGTATTAAAGATCCTGGAATCTGCACATCCTACATTAAAGTCAGGCTGGTGTGGAGTATCCTCTAGGAGAAACTCAGTTTTTGAGAGAAAATCTTAGGATGGACAAAGCACTGATTAAAGTTGCACTAAAAACAAACCTTCCCTTGCCTATATATATATAGGCGCATATATATATACATATATATATAATTATCTATTTGGAGTTTATTACTGTTTGGAATTCTTCCCACCCGCACCCTACTCCTTTTTTTCTTGATTTAGCAATGTCTACTCTGAATTGCATTTGATATAAGAAAACAAAAACTAGCATTGAAGTTTTAAAAAGGAACCAAGGTGGGGCAGAGCAATGTTATATAAACGGTTGTGTGGGAGTCTTGCACATGGCCTATGCAGGTTTGATCCCTGGTATTCCATATGGTCTCCTGAGGAATAAATTTTGACTGCAGAGCCAGAAGAAGTAAGGGTTGGGTATGGTATAACAACCACACACACACACACACACACACACACACACACACACACACACACAAAGAAATCAAGGGAGAGATAGTAAAATGAATAAGGTGTTTGCCTGGCAAGAATTCCCAGCCCAAGCCCACCAAGAGTGATCCCTGAGCACAGAGCCAAGAGTAAGTCCTGAGCACTGCTAGATGTGGCAAATAATATAAACAACCAATATTCATTAGATCATATAATTTTCTAGTAATAATAAATGCTTTGGGAGAAAAGTATAAGTAAAGTGCTTGGTATGAAACAAGACCACTCTTTCTCTGGGGCTGGAGAGATAGCATGGAGGTAAGGCGTTTGCCTTTCATGCAAGAGGTCATCGGTTCGAATCCCAGCGTCCCATATGGTTCCCCGTGCCTGCCAGGAGCAATTTCTGAGCATGGAGCCAGGAGTAACCCCTGAGTACTGCCGGGAGTGACCCAAAAACCACAAAAAAAAAAAAAAAAAAAAAAAAAAGACCACTCTTTCTCAACTACCAAAAATCTAAAGACAGGCAATTTATCTCCTCTACTGAAATAAATGCTCTATATGTTGTAAAGTCTTATCATGTTCTAGCAGGAGTCTCAAACTCAATTTACCTGGGGTCTGCCTTTAATAAAGATCAAGAGCTCACTCCCCCTGCCACTGCAGCACTTTTTCTGGTTTTGTTTTGTTTTATTTTGTTTGTTTTTTGATATTATTTTCCTTCTCTTTTTTCTTTTTCACTTTTGTAGATATTATTCGGTGATTTTTTTTTCTTTTTTAGTAGTTGATAACAAATTTTTTTCTTTTCTTTTCCTTAACCTTTTTATCTCCAACAGAATAGCATAACTTGAATCATTCAGCCTCATAAATTGAGGGGGGAAAAGAATGATACCAGGACCAGTCATATGAACATGTAGTGTAAATAAAAAATGACCAGACTGGAACACCAAACAGAATAGACATCCAACCTGTAACAAGCTGTAAGGTGGAGACCAGTTGCACTAGGACTCTGGAGGGTAAAGGAGGGATATGTGGGAGACATGCTGGGAACAGGAGTGGAGGGAGGACAACATTGGTGGTGGGAATGCCCTTCATTCATTGTCACTAAGTACCGTAAATAATTCTATGTAATGAACTTCAGTCACAATAAAAAAAAAAAAAAAAAGAGGGGGAAAAAAAAAAAAAAACAGAGCTCACCTCCCAACAAAGTATATGAGGTCAATCAAGGGCTTCCTCCAGGTGGTTCTGATAACTACAACAGAAAGACCTCTGAGGGCCAGCCAGAGAGCTTAACCGACTATGCGCACTTTGAATGCTGGAGACCCACCACTATATCCCCACCACGAAACAGATTTCCAAGTACTACAAAGAATCTCCAGAATTGCTGGGATCAGCTCCTGAGCATCAGATGTGATAAAATAAGATTTTTCAAGTCTTTGAATTTAATTTCGGTAACACCGTATACTTTCTAGTTCAGATTGCAAATAAACGTAGTTTATCAGATATCTATTCCCAGATAAAAAGCATAAACAAAAACGAACGCCATTACCAAATCTTAAACGAGGGTTACTGACTAGACAAAAACCACTCTTTAGGTTGTATACCTTACACACACTTGACCCTGGCTTGATTCCTCGAATTACATGGCCTCAGAAGCTATGTCCTTGGGGCCCCACAAGCACTACAAGGGTAGCCCTGGTGGTCTCTGGCACTGATGGACCTTAGCATTGTATTTCTGGCTCAGATAGCGGGGTAAAACTTGGAGTAACTTCTAGGTCTTTAGGCCATACCCTGTGGCACTCAGGTTATTTCGTTTTTGATTTTGTTTCTCAGCCACACCCGGGTGACGCTCAAGGGTTACTCCTGGCTATAGGCTCAGAAATTGCTCCTGGCTTGGGGGACCATATGGGACGCCAGGGGATGAATCACAGTCCATCCTAGGCTAGTGAGGGCGAGGCAGACACCTTACCCCGTGCACCACTGCATGGCCCCACTCAGGTAATTTCTGGCCCTGTGCTCAGGCAGGCTTTGGGGACCATATGGGATGCTGGGGAATGAAATTGGGTTGGCCAAGTGCAAGACAAATGCTCTACCCATGTTCTATTATTTCTCTGGCCCCACAACTCCCAACTTTTTTTTAACTTTATAACAATGTTCTACATCAGGCAAATAAGGTGCTCCTATGGTAAGATTAGTTGAAGTCACCATTCAGTAGTAGGTGCGAGGCTAGAGCTTCTTGATATATATATATATATATATATATATATATATATATATATATATATATATATATATATATATATATATATTTATTTATTTATTTATTGACTTTGGGCCATACCCTGTAGCGCCAGGGGTTACTCCTGGCTCTGTGTTCAGAAATCATTTCTGGCAGGCTTGGAGGACCATATGGGATGCCAGAGATCAAACCCAAGTTTGTCCCGGGTCGGTCCCATGTTGGCACGTGCAAGAATCATTTTTGCCCCTTCTCTCCATTTAGACATAAATGTGAAAGCCCATTAGGCTCTAAGATTGAGTGATAACCAGCTTTCTCACTTTCATGAGCAGAGTATTATCATGCAGAGAAAAGGAAGAAAGGCTCTGGAATACATTCATAAGTAGAGAATATGGAAGACAGGAAATAGTCCCAGAATATCACCAGCTGCATCTCTCCATTGTATTAGATAAAACAGATGCTAATTTTTTTTTTAAATTTTGATTTTTGGGTCACACCCGGCAGCGCTCAGGGGTTACACCTGGCTCCACACTCAGAAATAGCTCCATATGGGATGCCAAGATTCGAACCAATGACTTTCTGCATGAAAGGCAAACGCCTTACCTCCATGCTATCTCTCCAGCCCCAGATGCTAATTTTTGCTTACAGTAAACAAACTTACATACATAGATAAGAGCTTTTTGACATGGAATAGAATAAACAAAAGCATTTCAATTTCATATATATTATGATCTAGAGGCTGGATAGCTAACACAGCTGCCTTGCATGCTGCCAACCCAGGACAGACAATGGTTCCATTCCCTGCATCCCATATGGTCCCTGAGCCTGCCAGGGACAATTTCTGAGCACAGAGCCAGGAGTAACCGAGTGCCGCTGGGGTGACCTAAAACATAAAAAACAAACCCAAATATTATGATCTATGCATATTTCTGCTCTTAACAGGATAAATCAGCTTCTTTGTGTTTTAGGCCACAGCTGGCTCTGTGCTCAGAGGAGCTGGAGGTATTTAGACAACCATAGGTGGTGCAGGGACCAAACCTGGCTTGGTCAAGTGCAAGGCAAGCACTATATCCACAGTACTATCTATCTGGCCCTTAAAGAAGTATCTAAGAACTTAAGGACCCATACTTAGAAAAAACAAGCACAGATCACTAAGAGGAATCACTTTTCATTTACAAAGTCTCTATTTTCTGAGGCACGTGTCTAGTATTCCAGAAAAATTCTAAACAAGCTATTTCTTATTGCTACTTGGTGCACAAATAGCCAGTGCCTTTAGTGACTTTGGGTTCTTGGGTGTGGCTGAACTCCATTAGATACAGGAACATGGAAAAGACCAGGAATTCTCTCAGACACCTGTTTTGACACACAATTCTGAATATCTCAAATATCTCATGGAAATTTCAGGCAGAATATCAAAGGCTACCAAAAAATTGCCCAAAATCAAGCCAGGTTCAAAGTATCAAGAAATAAGAGCGTCAACTGCCAGATATACTTCCTCTCTGTAACTATGTAACTCCAACCTAGGCCAGAAATTCTCTTCAAATAACAATGGTTGGTTCTGAAAAGCCTTCCTTAGGTGCTTTGCAAATAAAATAGGTTTCCTTGAGGGAAGATCTAGGGAGAAACATTTATGTTCTTTAGTTGTTGTGAGTCACCCTCCAGCTCAGGAGTCTGTAGCTACAGGAATCTAATGCAGGACTATGCTCCAGCCAATCATTTTCAAAGTGTGACACAGCGAAGGAGAGATGGAATGGTAACAGCCTCAACACAGCTCAGGGTGGGAATAGGGGAAAGCACAATCTCTGTTTGCTTTTTAGCAAACAGTGGATTTTCAGGGACCTAGAGCAATAATTCTTCTTAAAAGATGGTAGTTAAGAGAATAAGTTTGAGCCAAAGTGGTAGCACAGCGTAAGGTGTTTGCCTTGCACAAGGCCAACCAAGGACAGAACCAGGTTCAATTCCCAGCATCCCATATGGTCCCCCGAGCCTGCCAGGAGTAACCCCTGAGTACCGCTGGGTGTGGCAAAGAAAGAAAAGAAAAGGGGCTGGAGACTTAGCATGAAGGTAATGTGTTTGCCTTTCATGCAGGAGGTCATCGGTTCGAATCCCGGTGTCCCATATGGTCCCCCGTGCCTGCCAGGAGCAATTTCTGAGCCTGGAGCCAGGAATAACCCCTGAGTACTGCCGGGTGTGACCCAAAAACCACAAAAGAAAAGAAAAGAAAAGAAAAGAAAAGAAAAGAAAAGAAAAGAAAAGAAAAGAAGAAAAGAAGGAAGGAAGGAAGGAAGGAAGGAAGGAAGGAAGGAAGGAAGGAAGGAAGGAAGGAAGGAAGGAAGGAAGGAAGGGTTTGAGGACCTCTGGTTCCCACAATTTGTGTTAGCCTCTAAGAAGTGAAATAACTTACCATAGTGAAAATAATGACACTCGAGGGGATAATAACTCAGAAATTTACTTTCAACTGGGTATTATAATGCTATTTATAGTTTATACAAATTAGAAAATGTTTGTGTAAGAAATTCTGAAATGACTGATGTGTGATAATTCTGTTAAATAACCAGAGTATAATAAAAAAGGCAGCTATTGGTTAAGTTCCATCAGTTTTGTTTAATTCGCTTTGACTTATTCTCCAGGTCTTCTGTTATCTTTTCTGCAGGTCGCTTCTTCAACCCTTTCATTTTCCTGGTTTGTAGTTTGCTTAGGTCTTGTTTCTGCATGTGAATCCTTCCGTAAGTTGTACCAAAAGTATCATGGGAGATATTTTTCTTCTTCTTTGGCTATGAAAAAAACAAGTCTCTATGATCATAAACTGGTAAAAAAAAAAACCCTAATATACAATTATCTTACTAAAAGTCTTCATTAATGAGCACCCCCCTTAAAGCTATCTAGCCTGTATGCAATAAAAGCCTTTCTTCTCAAGCTTAGTGTGCAAATGTATCACTTGCAACCTTTTAAAAGTAGGCTCTAATTCAATGAGTGGAGAATGGGACTGGAGATTCAGCATATTTAAGAATTCCCAGGCATACTGTCTGAGCATTTCTCAGAAGCAGCACCACCACTGCCATGAATGGAGAACAGTTCTGTGTTTAGTATAAAAAAAACTGTGGCTGTCATTTTCATCTCTATTGTCCCCCCCCCCCCCCCCCGTTTTTTGGCTACACCCAAGGGCGCTCAGGGGTTACTCCAGGCTCTTTGCTCAGAAATTGCTCATGGCAAGTCAGGGACTATGTGGGATACCAGGAATTGAACCTGGATCCATCCCGGGTTGGCCGAGTGTAAGGCAAATGCTCCAGTCCCAATCTCTGTTGGTATTTCCACTTGCTTTATAAAAGCCATTCAAAAGTTAAAACAACTTTTCTGTCAGTTATGAGTTATATATTCTTTGCTCAAAATCACTAGTGTTCACAATAATCAAGAAGATTCTTTTTTTTTTTTTTGGCTGAAAATTGGTAGCCTAGCTACCAGAAAGTTCTCACTTTAAGTCACACTTAAAGCCTGCCAGGTATCATGACTTTTATTGTCCTCTGCTACTGGCTCATTTGTTTCTTCCTCCTATTCATGGCTCCAAGAATCTAATTTTATCTATTCTTTTTATCTTTTTATATGTATGACCTTTAATGCAGTATACTGTATATCCTTTTTAGAAAGAAAAAAGGATATACAAGTAATATATACAAATAATATAAAAAAAATATACAAGTAACCATGGCACCAATCTGCATGTTACATACCTTGAGGGCTTTGGGGACTTTCATAGCTAATTTATAAAGGTCATCTGAAGCCAAATGTGTCCTCCTCAGAACTAAATCTAATGAGGGTCCCATCTCTTCTAGTTCAATTCGTGGTGTTTTGCATCCGGATTTCTTCAACAGCAACCTTTATGAAAGTGAAAAAGAAATGCTGCATTGACTTAGATAAAAGCCTTATCAACCAAAACATTTTATTTGCGTTAGGGCTATACCCAGCGGTGCTCAGATGCTCAGAAATCACTCCTGGCAGGCTCAGGGGACCATATGGGATGCCAGGAATCAAACCCGGATCCGTCCTGGGTTGGCTTCGTGCAAGGCAAATGCTGCATACAATACTATCACCCACTCTACTGTATCTCTGGCCCAACACATTCTACTTTCTGAGAAAGCTACTGATGATCAACCTTTTTCCATAGTACAGACATTAGCAGATCTCTATAGACTGGAATTAATTTAAAATCATAATAAAACCACAACTTTCTGGATACCATATGTCAAATTAGCTCTGAATATGGTAAATATATAAAGGATAGAATAGAGACAATGGAACCCTAACCCTAACCAAAAAAAAAAAAAGAATAGAGACAATGGCAAACTTGTTTGTGAGTGATACGACAAAACAGCTGGAAAGTCTAATGAGCTGAAAGACTCATTTATTTGAGTTGAAATTGTGTCAAAGTGGCTTGACAGTCAAATGGAAAAGGAAAAAAAAAAAAAAACCCGGGCGGAGCGGTGGCGCAGGCAGTAAGGCATTTGCCTTGCACGTGCTAATCTAAGACAGAGTTTGATCCCCCAGTGTCCCATATGGTCCTCTAAGCCAGGAGTGATTTCTGAGCGCATAGCCAGAAGTAACCCCTGAGCCTCACTGGGTGTGGCTCAAAAACAAAACAAAACAAAACAAACAAACCCCAAACAAAAACAACTGAACACTGAGCAAACAGTGTTTATAAAAGATCTGCCTTTCACACAAAACCTGAAGAGTGAGAGAGGTAACTGGTGATAAGAGAAGAGAAAGCAAAGTATGAAATACTTAAGAGCAACAAATACCAGAAAGCGGAAGTGAAAGGTATGCAAAAGCGCACTAATAGCTCTTTGGTGCCTGAGCATTTCACAGGCGGGTGGAAACCAACATGACTTTATCCACAGGATATAACCATACTGGTTGCAGAAAAGGCAGAGCAACAGACAGGCCATGAGACACATATACACAAATGAATAAAAGTTAAAAAAAAAAAAAGTAAAAGAAGTTTAATTTTTTTTGTTAGTTTGTTTGTTTTGAGTCACACCCGGCAGTGCTCAAGGGTTACTACTTCTGGCTCTACGCTCAGAAATAGCTCCTGGCAGGCTTGGGGGACCATGTGGGATCCCGGGATTCGAATCACGATCCTTCTGCATGCAAGGCAAACACCCTACCTTCATGCTATCTCGCCGGCCCCAGAAGTTTAATAATTTTTTAAGAAGTATTTCATTGGGGCCGAAGAGATAGCATGGAGGTAAGGCGTTTGCCTTTCATGCAGAAGGTCATCAGTTCGAATCCAGTGTCCCATATGGTCCACTGAGCCTGCCAGGAGCAATTTCTGAGCATGGAGCCAGGAGTTTCCCCTGAGCACTGCCGGGTGTGACCCAAAAACCACACACACAAAAAACCAAAACAAAGAAGTATTTCATTTGGGGGGGGGGGGGGTCGTCACACCCGGCAGCACTCAGGGCTTACTCCTGGCTCTATGCTCAGAAATCACTCCTGGCAGGCTCAGGGGACCTGCTCAGGGGATGCAGGGATTTTAACCACCGACCTTATGCATGAAAGGCAAATGCCTTACCTCCATGCTATCTTGCCGGCCTCAGTATTTCATTGTTTTAAATGCTAAAATAACAAAAAATAAGGGGTGGGGGGGGGCGATAGCACAGCGGTAGGGCATTTGCCTTGCACTTGGCCAAAGCAGGGCAGACCCTGGTTTTATTCCCAGCAACTCATGTGATCCCCCAAGCCTGATAGGAGCGATTTCTAAGCACAGAGCCAGGAGTAACCCCTGATCACTGCCAGGTGTGACCCAAACCAAGAAAGAAAAGAAAAGAAAACGAAGTGAAAGAAAGAAAAAAGAAAGAGGAAGGAAGGAAGGAAGGAAGGAAGGAAGGAAGGAAGGAAGGAAGGAAGGAAGGAAGGAAGGAAGGAAGGAAGGAAGGAAGGAAGGAAGGAAGGAAGGAAGGAAGGAAGGAAGGAAGGAAGGAAGGAGGGAAGGAAGGAAGGAGGGAAGGAGGAAAGGAGGGGAGGAGGGAAGGAGGGAAGGAGGGAGGGAGGGAAGGAGGGAGGGAGGGAGGGAGGAGGGAAGGAGGGAGGGAGGGAGGGAGGCTGGGGCTGGAGCCATAATAGTAGCTTGCCTTGTATGGAGCCAACCTGAATTCAATCCATGGTACCATATAATGTCCCCCAAGCCTACCAGGAGCGATTCCCTTGTATATAAGCAGGAGTAAGCCCTGATCACTGCTGGATGTGGCAAAAAAAAAAAAAAAATAGATAAGAGCCCTTTTGCGTCATATAGGAGGTATATGATTAAAGCACAAGCTTTTTTAGGGGTCTCCAGGCTGCCCCCCCTCCCTACTCTAGGGAGGAGGAGCAGAGGGAGGGGCCGGGCAGATAGCTGGCTTCCGGTGCTTTGATCCTGGAGGCTGGCTCTTCCCAGGTATGGGGTTAGGGGACACCCCAGACCGCAGGCATTTTCCCTAGCTTGGGGGGTGCTGGGAGGCTTGGCAGGCCTCCAGCTGTTCCCCTATTTCCTCCCCTACTCCAGGTCTTCCCTGGTTGCCGGCCCAGGCTTTCCCCCTTTCTCTCCCGACACTAAGTGGGGGACACATGGGGTGGATGGCGGGCCAATGCAGCACTGGTGTATGTCAGGACATTACGTTGTGACATTCACTGGTATTTTTTTTCTCATTGGTCTCCATTTCAAAAACCGCACAGGGGCACTGTACCACATATATTTAAAATAACATGGGAAGATGGACTTTTAGTTTGGGAAGAGACCATTTCAGGTGGGGGTACCATATATTTTCAAAATAAAAATGAGAGAATGGACTCTCAGGCTGGGAAGAGGCCAGTACTCTTTACCTACTTGTTTATTCTCAACGGCCTCTTGGCCTCTTCCTTCTTTTATTGTGTAACTGTTGTTGCTACCATACTAGGTTTCTGATTAGTTCCTATAAACGGTGATAATTGAGTCCACTGTCTTAAGCTAGATTGTTTATTTTCCCCACTCTTTATCTTTTCTACTCTTTGTGAACTGTTCAATAAGGTGTTTTTTTTTGGGGGGGGGGCCACACCCGGCGGTGCTCAGGGGTTACTTCTGGCTGTCTGCTCAGAAATAGCTCCTGGCAGGCACGGGGGACCATATGGGACATGGGACACCGGGATTTGAACCAACCACCTTTGGTCCTGGATCGGCTGCTTGCAAGGCAAACACCGCTGTGCTATCTCCCCGGGCCCTCAATAAGGTATTTTGGTGAAAGAGTCCCTCTCCATCTTTCCTTCCCTTTGTTATTTGTTAAATAAGGACGTTTGTAGAAGTGTCCCTCCATTTAATGTTTATATAAGAACCAAGTCAATTGGATTGTTGGACTTGTTCTAGCATCCCCATAGGCACCAATCTTGCCATGTGATACTGTTCTTCCTTTGCATAGGCACATTAAAATGGGAAATTATATATACAAATACGTTCTTATAGAGATGGGAACACACAAATTTTCTTAAACGGTGACAATTGTGTCCACTGTCTTAAGTTAGATTGTTTATTTTCCCCACTTTTTATCTTTTTTTCTCTTTGCTAACTGTTCAATAAGGAATGTTGGTGAAAGAGTACCTCAGTTTAATGCTTATGTTTGAACCAGGTCACGGGGATTGTTGGACTTGTTCCTGCGGCCCCCTTATGCGCTGGTAATGCCAGGTGGCATTATTCCTTGTTTGCATGGGCATATTAAAATGGAAAATACTATACATACAAATAAGTTCTTATCTAATAGAGATAGGAACACACAAATCTAGTGGTGCAATGGAACCTTACACCCTGAACATTGACATGATGACCTGGCACAGGTCTCAGAGGTTTGGGCATTTTCCAGTCACCCCTGAACCAGGGAAGCCATCTACGAAACACCCAAAGTTGTCTATGTCATCACCTGGAAGCAATTCTCTACCAGGGAAGACCCTAATGCTGCTCTGACATCGATTTACTCAAAAGAGTCTTCCCTTAACACTGAGAAGATTTATACAACAACAATGACCTGCGTACTGGACAGGGCTTTCTGCGTTGCCCTTTAATTCTGAGTTGAAATTAGATGCCACTCCGCACCATCCTGACTTCATTGTAGGATATACAGATTCCAGGACCTTCAATACAGAAACAGGATACCAACAACAGAGACTGTGAAGAATATAACTGTATGGGCACTACAGACAATGACCAGGATTGGACAAACTAGTTTGCCTGGAGCCTAGAAATGGTCTTATGTCAGGAAACTTCAGGGGTAAGGTCTCCTTGTAGTCAGGCCAAAAGTTATTCCTTTCCATGATCCCCATACTTTGGTGGGCCCATGCAAACGATAATTGCCACTCTAACATTGTTTATACAGTGCTCCTTTGACTCTAAACCTTTAAGAAACCACTAGTAAAAATATCTGGAACTGCAAAAAAAAAAAAAGGTTTACATTAGTGTTAACATATGCTCCTTTTAGTTAAACTAGCATTCTGGGGGATAAAGGAGGAATAAAGGGATATATGCTTGGGAACAGGGATGAAGGGAGGACAACACTGGGGGTGATGGATAGTCCCCCGATTCAATGTTAATATGTACCTAAATACTACTGTGAAAGATATGTAAGTCATTATGATAAAAAAAAAAATTGTGTTTTGGGCCCAGAGAGATAGCACAGCAGTGTTTGCCTTGCAAGCAGCTGATCCAGGACCAAAGGTGGTTGGTTCGAATCAAGATGTCCCATATGGTCCCCTGTGCCTGCCAGGAGCTATTTCTGAGCAGACAGCCAGGAGTGACCCCTGAGCACTGCCGGGTGTGGCCCAAAAACAAAACAAAAAAAATTGTGTTTTATTTAGAAATGTTCTTTGACTTACATGTATTATTATATTATATTAATTATATGTTGTTATGTTACTATATTATGTCAGTTTACCTCAATATGTTAATCAATTTTGTCTCTTGAATAAATTCTTACAACAAAAAAATAAACAAAAAAAAAGGAAAAATATGCATAAAACAAAAACAAAAACAAAAAACCAAAAAAAACACAAGCTTTGCACAAAGAAAGCCGGAGTTCAATTCCTGGAACCACATGGTCCCCCTGAACACCAGCAAGAACAACCCCCAGCAGAGTTGAAATAGCCCCTGAAAACTACTAGGTATGGTAAAAATCAAAATAAAACAAAGAACCCTAAGGATACTTTTTTTCACAGGGTGGGGGCACACTCGGCGGCACTCAGGGGTTGCTCCTAGTTCTGCTCTCAGAAATCGCTCCTGGCAGGCTCGGGGACCATATGGGGATGCTGGAAATCAAAACTGGGTCCATCCCAGGCAGGCTGCATGTAGGGCAAATGCCTTACTACTGTGCTACTGCTCCGGCCCCAAGGATACTCTTTTAATAGTGATAAGACTGACCTCTCACTCTATTTTAGAAGTTCAAGTTGGCTGTTATCAGGGTAGCTTCCCAAGAAGCTAACTGATGTTTTGATATGGGGACAGAGACCAACCGTCATATTAAGTGGTTGTACCCACATTTTCAAAACCTCCAAGTAAATTATAATGCTGAACTATATCAGGATCAATATTTTGAAAACACATTTAAAAATGTGTCTGAGAGTTCAGAGAAATAACCAAGTGGTATGTAACCATTTGGTTATGCTATAGGTTCAGGTCCCCAGCATCCTTCATGTGGCAACTATAATTCTAGCATCTCCATTCTGAGTGAGACTACCATCACAGGCAAATTCTGGCTGACCACAGCTCTGCATGCAAAAACTAAAGTCCAGTCCCTAGTACCACATGGTTCCCCAAAACACTACCTATAGTAAAACCTGAGCACTGAGCCAAGAGTGACTCCCCAAAAGGGGAGCATGGGGAGAGGAGAGGATGGATGAAAAAGTAATTTGGGTCCAAGCAGGATCCGAGCAGGACTTATTCCTTAAGGTGCTCAGGCATCATGTGGGGTGCCAGGTTCCAACTTGAGTTGACCAGCCACATAAAACAGTTTCTGGTGTACAATATGATTTAATACCTGTATACACTAGAAAACTATCAATATTTCTAGATACCATCCACACCATGAGTAATGGAGCTTGCTCAAAGGACCAGAACTCATACTTTACACATGCAATCCCCAGCACCATTAGGAGTGATGCCTGAGCACTAGCAGTATGACTCCAGATCCAAAAAATTCTGTCACCATGCTCATAAAATGCTTTTTTTGGGATATGTGGAGTGTCTCCCAAGACAGGCTCAGGAGTTATAGAGCCCCACAGTGGCCAGAGATACAGCACAGGAGTGCACTGGACCTACCCCAGTTGATCCTCAACACCACATAGGGAGAAAGCAACTCCAGGAATAATTCCGAGTAGAGAGCCAGGAGTAAGCCCCAAGCAACACCAGGTGTGGCCCCAAACAAACAAACAAACAACAACAAAATGATACATTTTGGCCCCACAAAATGCTGTTTGTTTGTTTGCTGTTTGGGGGCCAACAGAGCAGAGCTCAGGGGTTATTCCTGGCTTTGTACTCAGAAATCGCTCCTGGCAAACTCGGGGGACAATATGGGATGCTGGGGATCAAATCCAGGTCCATCCCAGATTGGCAAAGCAAAAGCCCTACATTGTACTATCACTCCCAGCCCCACAAAATGTTATTGTGATGAGAACATTTTTTGTTCTGTTTCTGATTATACCCTTTAGTGCTAGGAGTCAGTTGCTCATGGGATCAAGCATTACTAATCAACAAATCCGAAACTCTGGCACATGCAAAGCATGCACCACAAACCACTGAGCTATTCACTGTTTCCACATGATAAGAACTTTTTTTTTTTTTTGTTTTGTTTTGTTTTGTTTTGTTTTTTGTTTTTGGGGGGCCACACCCGGTAACGCTCAGGGGTTACTCCTGGCTATGCGCTCAGAAGTTGCTCCTGGCTTGGGGGACCATATGGGACGCCGGGGGATCGAACTGTGGTCCGTCCAAGGCTAGCGCAGGCAAGGCAGGCACCTTACCTCTTGCGCCACCGCCCGGCCCCATGATAAGAACTTTTAAGTTACTAGCTTAGTAACATTCAAATGTCTAATACAGTATTATTGGGAAGGGGGCACACCCAGCAGTGCTCAAGGCTTACTCCTGACCTCTATTCTCAGGGATCACTTCTAGAGGTCCTCAGGAGAACATATGAGGTATTGGAGCTCAAACCCAGATTGACCACATGCATGACAAGTGTCTTACCTGAAATACAATCTCTCTTGCCCTAAAATATTATATTATTAATTAAAGTTACCACGCTGTGTTTCCATGATATATGACATTTGTTTCTTTCTTTTTCTTTTCTTTTTTGTTTTTGGGTCACATTCGGTGGCGCTCACCTTGGCTCTGTGCTCCTGGCTCAGGGGACCAAATGAGACACTAGGGATTGAATCCAGGTCCGTCCTGGGTTAGCTGCATGCAAGGCAAATACCCTACCACTGTGCTATCACTCCAACTAAGACATTCGTTTTCTATCTGGGAATTTATGTCTTCTGACCAATTTGTATTACTCCCCATAAAAATTATGATTCATTTTATTTCTTGTTCTCTAATAGGGATCACTTATTTGGGAATATATTTTCCCCTCCCAGTGTCATACTGTAGCCCAGATTTCTACACCGTCACATATCAGGTATGTGCTTTATTACTGGAACCATGTCCTTAGCCCTCTAAGACATTCTTAAAGTTCCTACAAATGGGGCTGGAAGAGAAATTTCAATGGGCCGAGTATGTGGGAAGAAAAAGCCCAATATCAAGTTTGAAAATTCAAACAGACTAAAGAAGGAACTTTTTTATTTTTTTTGGGGGGGGGGGGTTTGGGCCACACCCGGCGGTGCTCAGGGATTACTCCTGGCTGTCTGCTCAGAAATAGCTCCTGGCAGGCACGGGGGACCATATGGGACACCAGGATTCGAACCAACCACCTTTGGTCCTGGATCGGCTGCTTGCAAGGCAAACGCCGCTGTGCTATCTCTCCGGGCCCCTAAAGAAGGAACTTTTATTTGTTCCATGGATAATGCTCTCACAAGCATGTAAACTGTTCTTAAAAAACTGCCAGATTTTTTGTTTGTTTTTGTTTTCATGTTTTGGGGCCACACTGGTGACACTCAGGGGTTACTCCTAGATATGCGCTCAGAAATCGCTCCTGGCTCAGGGAACCATATGGGACACCGGGGATTGAACCCAGGTCAGTCCTGGGTCACCTATGTGCAAGGCAAATGCCCTACTACTATGCTATTGCTCCATCCCCTAACCTGCCAGACTTTTTAAAATGGGGAGCGAGGGGTTGGTAATGGGTAACTATACGTGGTTGAACCTAGGTTGGCTGCGTGCTACCACTGTACTATCTCTCTAGCCCTGGCAGACTTTCTTTCTTTTCTATTTGGTTTTTGGTTCACACCTGGCAGTGCTCAGGGGTTACTCCTGGCTCTACACTCAGAAGTCATTCCTGGCAGGTTTGGTGGCCAATATGGGAGGCCAGGATTCGAACCAGGATCTGTCCTGTATTGGTGGTGTGCAAGGCAAATGCTCTACCACCGTGCTATAGCTCTGGTCCAACTGGCAGACTTTCTATAAGAAACGTGGCAACTGTTAACCCTCACAAAGGGGCACACAAAAAAAACAAAACAAAACAAAACAAAAAACAAAACAAAAAAAACACCAAGAATTCACTGTATGTACAAGGAAAGTGGACTCATAACAGGATATAAATGGTTATGGAGGTCAGACTATGCCAATTTTCCAGAAAGGGCTGAAACTGCAAATATTGTGCTGAGGCTAGGATGTGTTGAGCTCAATTGCTATTTTTAAGAGAATGCTGATGATGAAAAGATGTAAGCAGGGGCCAAAGAGATAATACAGAGGTTAACATATTTGCCTTACATCCATCCATCCATCCATCCAGCAGACTCTGGTTCAATTCCTAGAACTTCTTGATCCTCCCAAACACAGAGCCAGGAGTAGCCTAAGAGAACTGCTAAGTGTGGTCAAACATCGCCCCACCTCCAACACTAAAAAAAAAAAACCCAAACCACAGTGGGAGGGCTGGAGTGGTGGCGCAAGCATTAAGGCATCTGCTTGCTTTACAAATGCCTTACTTGAGTTCAACCCCCAGTGTCCCATATAATCCCCTGAGTAGAGCCAGAAATAAACCCTGAGTATGATTGGTTATAACTATAAAAGCAAACACCCCCCTCAAAGGGTACTTTGTGAGAGTCACAAAATCCTAGGAAAAAAAGATATATATATTTCCTAGAAAAGTGCAGGTTCTAGTGGCCAGAAGATAGTACAGAGGTTAAGGCACTTGTCTTGCACGCCACCAAACAGAACTGAGTACCCGATACCACATATGTATCCTGAACACTGCCAGGGGTCACTACTGAACACAGAGCCATGAACGGACCCTGAGTACCCAGATGTGACCCTAACCAACCCCCTCAAAAAATAAAGAAGACAGGCTCTAGCAATAGAATACTTTTTGGAGTTTTTTGTGGGGGAGGGGGCACACCAAGCACTGCTTAAGGGGTAACCCAGCTTGGTATTACAGGGTCACTCCCAAAGATGACTATGAGTTACTGGGGATTAAACCCATGGTGCTTGCATACAACAGTTTTAGATTTGCGCAGGACAGGGGACAGATCCAGAGGTGCTCAGGTGACACTTCCAGTGACTCAGGGGATTTTGTGGTGCAGAATCAAGATTCCTACATGCAAAGCATGCCAGTACAGCTCAGTGAGCTATCCCTGCAGTCCAATACTTTTATTTCTAAGAAGAAAAAAGCTATGCTTACCTCAAAAGACACAATTCTACCATGTGATTAGTAATGCTTTTAAAATCAACACAAATCAGCTGGTTTGACTTAACATTAGGCTGTGGTGAGGTATAGCTAGAAATCTTAGGTTGGAGCAAGAGACTTGTAAAAGGAATCTAGTTACTGAATCTTCTTCCTCCTTTCAGATTAAAGATTCTTAGAGCCTTGAAATTTGCTTCGGCTAACCTAATTAAAACTTGTGGCTTGGTGCTCAAAATCTAGTCAAGAAAAGTAAGGATCTACTCTATGAAAACAGGGAAAGTGAAGCCAAAAGCAGTGTCACAGCTCAGAAGGCGGCGGTGGCACTCACCGACATAGTAAAGCAGGGCTTTCAAAGCAGAGTCAGCAGAGGAATTATGACAGACTTGAGGACTGGCATAAAGCTGCTGCCACTACAATCCTGCAAACCCTACAAACAACTGTTGGCCAAACACCAATTCTGAGTCTGAATCCTATACAAAGTCACAATGAAGTGCTAGCCCAGAGGATTATCAAAAACATGCCAAGAAATGCACTTACTTATAGCTTCGAAAGTAAATCTTTCCATTCAGCGCAGTGAAGTGCAGAACATACTCTAAACCAGCCAGCCGGATATTTGAAACAGTGGGGCCTCTGAAGAAATCTAAAAGCACATATGAGATGGTTTAAAAAAAAAAAAGTCTTGTAAGCCTTAAAATTCAATACACAGAAAATTTAAGCTGGAAAAAAAACATTTACAGAAGTCATATTCTATATGTTCCCATTATGTACCAAAACTTGTCTGAAGAGTGAAATAACCCAAGATCTATGACCGAGAACTGTATGAAAGCTGTATTTCCACATCATTTAATCTGTGATCTTATTACTAGGGTTTTTATTATTATTATTATTATTATTATTATTATGGTTCCCACCATAATGCTTAGCAAAGATACACCATGTTCTCAGGGAATAAAATTTTAAACTCAAAGACAGGTGTTTTATCTATCTATCTATCTATCTATCTATCTATCTATCTATCTATCTATCTATCTATCTATCTATCTATCAATCTTGGGCCACACCAGGCCGTGCTCAGAGGTCACTCCTGGTTCTGTGCTCAGAAATCATTCCTGGCAGACTCGGGGACCAAATGGGATGCTGAGACTTGAACCCGGGTCTGTCCTGGGTCGGCTGCATGCGAGGCAAATGCCCTACCGCTGTGCTATCACTCTGGTTCCTCAAAGACAGGTTTAGATGCAAATATCAAAAAAAAAAAAAGTGGGCCAGAGAGATAGTACAATGGGTAGGGCTCTTGCCTTGCAAATTGGTGACCCAGGTTTGATCCCCAATATCCAATAAGGCCCCCCTAAACTCTACCAGTACAGGTGTCAGAATTAGGCGTAACCCCTGAGCATTACCAGATGTGACCCAAAAACTACCCCCCAAAAGGAGTTGTTCAAGTTAGAAAACTGGGGGTAGTAGAATGAGAGGCAGCAAACCTGGCAATTCTCAGGGATCACTCATTCTTGGTGGGGCTTATAGGATGTGGCACAGGGATGGAACAAAAAGTAAAGCACATGCAAGGTAAGTGCTTACCTGTACTGTCTTTCCATCCTGAAGCTTAGACTATTTAACCAAACTACCTTTGTTTTATGGGAAGGTTAACAATGCAAGAAAATTTTACAAGAAATCTTAAGTATCTAAGTAAAAAATAACAAGCTTTATAAATTAATAAAGAATGGAATCACTGAAGTGATTAAGTAGACTATTTACCCAGTATGCAAACCATACCCTAGCGACAAAAAATTTTAAATTATATGCAGTCATGATTACTGTGTCCTTTTTAACGTTTTTATACACTATTTTCCACAAGACATAGTTTCCTTGTAAAAATGAGTCAACTTAGGAACTGAAAGGGATAAAGATCATGCATGTTATAGACGCTGGCTCAATCCCAGCATTACAGGGTCCCCCAAGAATCACCAGGAACAACCCTAGAACCCCCTGTCCCCAGCACCCCCAGGGTGACCTAGGTAAATGACACCATGGGGCCCAAGCAACAGAGGATCCTTGAGCACCAGCACTGAAATGTTGGCCAAGCTGGCCAAGGATCAGTGGGAAGGGACCCTGGGTCTCTGAGGACCACTTAACGATTTCCCAAGCCCAAGGAGTCAAGAGAAAAATCTTGTGATCAACACTATGATTACTAAATAAACTTGCTTAAAATTAGGAAGACAACCCCCCCCCCCCACACACACACACAAAAAGCAGGGAACTAATGAAGTTAAGGACTTGCTTTGCTTATGGCTGCAAGCTCTAGTGGGAGCAACCCCCAAGCACAGAACCAAAAGTAGCTCCTGAGCACTGCCTAGTGTAGTCCAATTGTCCAAAGAAAAATAACAAGTGAAATCAGTTTGAGGATGCAGCAATTGAGTTTGAGCCCCTCAATCTGTAACTAAAAAATATGAACCCCAATGAGACAAGTGGAAATACAAGAATACTTGGCTGAGAAAAAGGGCCGGAGTGAAGTACAACGGGTAGGCCATTTTTATGCCTTGCATGTGGCCAACTAGGATCTATCCCTGGCATCAATATGGCCCCAAACCTACCAGGAGTAACCCCTGAGTTCTGCTGAGTGTGGTCCAAAAAACAAAACCAAAAACCGAAAAGGGTACATGATACCAGAGCAATAGCATAGTTGGTAGGGTACTTGTCTTGAATGCAGCTCACTCAAGTTAGATTCCCCAGTACCCCATAAGGACCTCCAAGCCCCAACAAGAGTATCTCTAACTTTCAAGTAAGATTTGAACACTACTAGATGGAACAAAAAAACAGAAGCAAAAATAAAAATTGAAAAATTAAGTAAACCTGCATACTGAGCTGGAGACATAATCATACCAAAAAAAGAACTGTTTGAAGTCACTTCAAAGCAGTCATTTCTATCCTAACAGGATATAACTACAAAGAACTACAAGAACAAATTATGTTGAGAGTCATGGAGGAAAAGAGCCTTTGTCATAAGTCTGAATTAATAGTTCAATAGGAGCCCAAGAAATAATATGATGTTGAATTTAAGTATGTCCATCAAGTATGCTATGTCACTGAGTACAGTACTACCTGGAAATAAGTATTAAGATCAGGCTAATAGTGGCAAAGAAAGAAACTTATATCATATCCTGATATTGATATTATCAGTCCCTCCTATAAGCAAGTTATTTAATGGAAATCAATTTCTTTATTAACAACATCTTTATTAACAACGTCTTTATTATTTCCTATAACACAGGAATATTATCACAGTATTGTAAATGTTAGTGCCCTCCACATTTCTTTTTTTCTTTTTTTTTTTTTTCTTTTTGGCTTTTGGGTCACACCTGGCTGCGCTCTGGGGCTCCTCCTGGCTCTATGCTCAAAAATCGCTTCTGGCAGGCTTGGGGGACCATATGGGATGCTGGGATTCGAACCACTGTACTTCTGCATGCAAGGCAAACACCCTACTTCCATGCTATCTCTCCAGCCCCCTCCTTTCACATTTCTCAAATTCCTATGTTAACAAGGCCTATAGTCCCTAGTAAGTCTTTGTTTGAGATAATACCTCCTAAAAAAAATTACAGTTAAATGAGATGCTATAAGGATGAGTCCTCTAATCCCATAGAATTAAAGGGCTGTGTTGGAAGAGATACTACTGGGGCTGGAGAGAAAGCACAGATGAAGGCATTGAAGGTGGGCCAATCTAGATTCAATCCCTTGCATCCCACTCGATCTTCCTGAGTCCTGCCAAGAATAAACTCTGAGCCTTACCAGCCTTACCATAATCAAACTATTAGAAAAAAATCTTTTTTTTTTTTTTTGATCCCTCTACTTCTACTTGAAAAAGAAAAGCCTTATGTGCACACAGAAAAAAGAGAAGAGCCTTCTTGGTTAACTGGGCCTCGTCTTGCAATTCAAGTACCCAAGAATGCAGTGCTGTTTGGGCCCTGTGATGGCAGGAATTACCCAGTGCAACCCAACAGTGCTGGGAGTATCCAAAGCCATACTCTAGGGTACTTTGGCGGTCTCCAGAACTGCACTCGAGAATGCTGAGGAAGACCAGTTGGTGCCAAGAACCAAATCCAGGTCAACTTGCCTCACATGAACTCTAACTGCCATACTATCTCCTAGCCTCTTCACCAGAAAACTTAATCTTGGGATTTAAACCATCAAATCAGTAACAAAATAAGTTTGTTATTTAAGCTATCTGATATTTTGATATGACAACCCAAGAAGACTAATGTAATTGACTTTGTAGAGCTCTAGAAGGGATTGATTTAATATTATACAACCTAATCTAGGAGTTATTTTTATTAATTTATATATATATTTTTGGTTTTTGGTTCACACCCAACAGCACTCAGGGGTCACTCCTGGCAGGCTCGGGGGACCATATGGGATGCCGGGATTCAAACCACCGTCCTTCTGCATGCAAGGCAAATGCCCTACCACTGTGTATCTCTCCAGCCTATTTTATATTTCTTTTTTTTTTTTTTTTAATTTTTTTTTTTGGTTTTTGGGTCACACCCGGCGGTGCTCAGAGGTCACTCCTCGCTGTCTGCTCAGAATAGCTCCTGGCAGGCACGGGGGACCATATGGGACACCGGGATTCGAACCAACCACCTTTGGTCCTGGATCAGCTGCTTGCAAGGCAAACACCGCTGTGCTGTCTCTCCGGGCCCTATTTTATATATCTTAAGAAGAGTAAGAATTAGGGACCAGAGGGTGATGCAAGCAGTAAAGTGGCTGCTTGCCCACGCTAGCCTAGGACAGACCACAGTTCGATCCCCTGGCGTCCCATATGGTCCCCCAAGCCAGGAGAGATTTCTGAGCGCATAGTCAGGAGTAACCCCTTAGCATCACCAGGTGTGTGGACCAAAATCCAAAAAAAAAAAAAAGAGTAAGAATTAGAAAGTAAGGTTTAAAAAAGTAAAGCAATGAGGTTGGGGAGACCACAGAAGGGTCAGGACACCCTGATTCATTTAGCAGCACTGCACAGTACAAGGACTAAGATAGAATTATGGAGGCTGGTGTGAATCTGGTGGTGAATTTGTTGGTGGGTCCTAATATGGCAGTAAACAAGAATCATATATTGACTGTCTGGAGTGTTCCTCCTAACCCCTACTTCCTGATGCATTCTTGAGAGACCTACCCACTGCCCAAATAAAGAACAATGACCGCTACCATTAATAAAAGTCGTGGAGAAAATAACCCTGTGGACAGTTAAATTTTGGGCAGGCCTTAAAAGGAATATTTACAACTAATCTATAACTGACTAGTAACTTGGTCATATAAGATAATGTATATAAATATGTATAAAATATAAATATAAAATATAAAATATGTGGGGCCGGAGAGGTGGCGCTAGAGGTAAGGTGTCTGCCTTACAAGCGCTAGCCAAGGAAGGACCGCGGTTGGATCCCCCGGCGTCCCATAATGTCCCCCCAAGCCAGGGGCAATTTCTGAGTGCTTAGCCAGGAGTAACCCCTGAGCATCAAATGGGTGTGGTCCAAAAAACCAAAAAAAAAAAAAAATATATATATATATATGTATGTATCTGGCAATAAATACAGAAGTAAAGGAAACTAACTTTTCTTTTAGATCTTGAGGGTATTTTGTTAGTTTTGGGGCCACACCTGGTAGTGCTTAAAGATTACTCCCGGCTCTGTTCTCAGGGGACAGATGGAATGCTGAAGATCGAACCTGAGTTGGTCATATCCAAGGCAAATGTCCTAACCACTCTGAGCCCTTTCTGATGAATGTAAAAGAAAAACCTTTCTAGAAGAAAAAATTGTCCCTGTTGTTTAAATTCTCTTTCCTGGGGCCATAGAAATTAATTGTACAGTGGTTAGTGTGTATGTCTTGCATGCAGTCTACTGTTAAAAATCTCTTTCCCAGGCGGGAGAGATAGCATGGAGTAACCCCTGAGCGCTGCCAGGTGTGACCCCCCCCCCCAAAAAAAATTTTTTTCTTTCCCGATGAACAGACATGTCCTAAAATAAAAGAAATACAGATGGCCAAAAGGCACATAAAATTTTTTTCACATCATTAATCATAAGGAATATGCAAACCAAAACTACGAGGGGCTGGAGCAATACACACTGGGTAGAGTGTTTGCCTCCAATGTGTCTGACCCAAATTCAATCCCAGACATCTCATATGCCTGCCAGAGTAATTTCTTTTTTTTGTTTGTTTTGGTATGTAAAAGCCTACCTGGAGTAAAGGACCTACCCCCACCCTAGTGGGTGGGGTTATGGCCTTGGAGCTGGAGATTGAGCACTTGGCAGAGAATGAGCACAGGGCAGAGAAACGCCATAAGGCAAAGAGCAGACAAATGAAACTTTAACTGGGCAGCCTTATCCAACTCATGGATTATATATTTTTATTTTTATTTTACAGAGCGTCATGGATGTGGCCCCCAAAACACACAAACAAAAAACCTACAAAGGGAAAAAAAAAACATAATGAGATATCAATTCACACCAGTGATTGTCACACATCAAGAAGAATAAGATAGGGGCCGGAGAGATAGCATGGAGAATGCATGCAGAATGTTGATGGTTAGAATCCTGGCACACCATATGGTCCCCTGAGCCTGCCAGGAGCGATTTCTGAGCATTGAGCCAGGAGTAACCCCTGAGCACTGCCGGGTGTGACTCAAAAAAAAAAAAGAAGATAGGTGCTGGCATGGATGAAGGGAGAAAGGGACTCTCATTCACTGTGCGTAGGAATTTAGACTGGTCCAACCCTTTTGGAAAATAATTATGGATATTCTTCAAAAAACTGAAACTGGGCCAGAGAGATAGCACAGTGGTAGGGCATTTGCCTTGCACGCAGCCAACCTGAGATGGTCCCCAGGACCCCACATGGTCCCCCAAGCCTGTCATGAGTGATTTCTGAACCCAGAGGCAAGAGTAACCCCTGAGCACTGCTGGATGTGACCAAAACAAAAACAAAAACAAAAAAAACCTAGAAACTGAACTTCTATATAACCCAGTAATAATGCTCCTGGAAATATACCCTAGGGGCCTAAAAATGTAGAAAAGGCATCTGCACTCCTATGTTCACTACAGCACTATTCACACAGAATCTGAAAACAACCAAAGCACCTGAAAATAGATGAATGGATAAAGAAATTGATACATCTACACAATGGAACATCATAAGCTAGTAGGAAAAATAAAGTCATGAAATTAGCTTATACATGGATGAATATGAAGAATATTATATTGAATGAAATGAATCAAAGGATCAGGATAGAGAATTCTTGTGGAATATATATAAAAATATGTTAATATTACCCAAAGACAATAAAGATGATGACCAGGGAGACTGGTCCATGATAGAAAGCCTGCCACAAAAATTAGGGAGTGCAATTAGGACAGAGAAGGGACCACTATGAGAGTAATAGTTAGGAATAATCTATCACACTGGAAAGAATTGGGGGCTGAAAGAAGGTAAATTGATAAACATGATACTCCCTCAGTAACCATATTGCAAACCAGTGTTTAAAAAGGAAAAAAAGGAGAGGGAGAGAGGGAGAGGGAAAGGGGGAGGGAGAGGGGGACAGAGAGAGAGAGAGAGAGAGAGAGAGAGAGAGAGAGAGAGAGAGAGAGAGAGAGAGAGAGAGAGAGAGAGAGAGAGAGAGAGAGAGAGAGAGAGAGAGAGAGAGAGAGAGAGAGGGAGAGGGAGAGAGAGAGAGAGAAGAAAAATATCTGCCATATGTAAGAGGGGGAAAGAAGCAAACTGGAGACACTGGAGGCAGGAAATATAACTAGTGAAGGAATGGGTGTTGGATACTGTATGACTGAAACTCAAGCATGAACAACTTTGTAACTATCTCACAATGATTCAAAATTCAAAAAGAAAAAAGAAAGATTCTCAGGGCCAGAGTAATAGCACAGGGAATAGGGCATTTGCCTTGCATGCAGCTGATTTGGGTTAGATCCCTCGCATTCTATATAATACTCCAAGCCTGCCAGGTATGATTTTTGAGAACAGAGCCAGGAGTAAGGCCTCAGCACTACCAGATGTGGACCAAAAACAAACAAAAAATTTATCTTTTCCTGGGACTAGAGACATAGTATAGTGGATAGGGCATTTGCTTTACATATGGCTAACCTAGGTTTGATCATCAGCAGCCCATATAGACCCCTGAGCCTTCCAGGAATGATTCCTGGATACAAAGCTAGGAGTAATCCCTGAGCACTGCTAGGTGTGGCTCCAAAACAAAACAATAAAAATTTTCTATTTTACTACATTTCAAGACATCATGGGAATTAAAAAGCCTGCCACTAAATTTATAATGAGAAGATTAGGCTTCTTTTGCTGTCCAACAATCTCTATTTTTCTTTTGTCCCTAAACTGCTTTTTCCTTTTTCACTACTTTACTCCTCATTATTGCATTATGTGGTTATACTGCCATCTAGTGGAAGCAAAATAAATAAAATGAAAATATAATAATAAAAACTGTTCAGATGGTGCTCGCTTTGGCAGCACATATACTAAAATTTGGACCGATACAGAGATTAGCATGGCCCCTGTGCAAGGATGACACGCAAATTCATGAAGCGTTCCATATTTAAAAAAAAAAAAAATAACTGGGGCCGAGAGGTGGCGCCTGAGATAAGACGTCTGCCTTGCCTGTACTAGCCGAAGATGGACCGCGGTTCAATCCCCCGGCATCCCATATGGTCCCCCAAGCCAGAAGTGATTTCTGAGTGCGTAGCCAGGAGTAACTCCTGAGCGTCACTGGGTATGGCCCAAAAAAATCAAAGGGGGAAAAAAAACTGTTCAGATGGAGCATTAGTACAGCAGGTAGGTTGCCTTGCATGCAGCTAACTCAGGTTCAATCCCTGAAATCCCTGAAATATGGTCTCTCGAGCCTGCCAGGAGTAACCCTGAGCACAGCAGGGTTTGGCCCCAAACCCAAAAAAATCAAACAAACCAACATTTACGTTTTGGAGTCACAGTACAGTGGGTAGGGCACTTGCCTCACACATAGCTAACCCATGGTCCACTAAGCACCATTAGGACTAACTAAGCACCATCACTGCTGACTGCAAAGCCAGGAGTAACCCCTGAGTAAGACCAGGTGTGTTTCAAACTCCCCAAATTTTAGCTTTTTGTCTCTTCAAGATGTCAAAGCATTGACAAGGTAAGTCCTCTGGTACAAAATTCCAGATTTCCTTGGGTCGTGATCAACTATGCAGACAACACAAGAGCTAAAGATCTGTACATTATCTCTGTGCAAGGGACCCAGGAACAGACTTCCTGCAGCCAGTGTGGGTGACATGGATTGATGGCTATGGTCAAGAAAGGTAGGAAGAAGATTCATCCACCAGTGATAATTCAATAAGAAAGTCAAACCACAAAAAAGATAGCATCTTGTTCTGAAATAATATGGAGTCATAGTAAGAAATAAAAATGAAACGAGAGGTTCTGTTGTCACTGGAACAGTTAGTTGCAAAGAAGTGGGCCACGACTGTTTCCAAAATGAGTATCGTTGCATGATTCTTTAGTGTTTGTACTTGTTAAAAAGAATCCACTAAAAAAAAAAAAAAAAATAGTTTCCAGGCCAGGTATTTGGTTCAAGAGATTCAATCCCTATTACTAAAAAATAAGATAAAATAAAAATGCTGCCCATTCCCAAAAAAGTATGTAAAGGCCCAAAACATATGAGAGCTGGACTTACCCTCCAAATTTCTTGAATAGAATCATTAAATAATGTATGAATACCTCTCTCACTAACAGTAACTATGTGGAATAAATAAGGAGTAAGAGACAGGACATCTGGGGCCGGTCCGGTGGTGCAGGCGGTAGGGCATTTGCCTTGCATGCGCTAAACTAGGATGGACCGTTATTCGATCCCCCGGTGTCCCATGTGGTCTCCCAAGTCAGAGGCAATTTCTGAGCGCATAGCCAGCAGTAATTAACCCCTAAGTGTCACTGAGTATGGCCTACCCCCCCAAATAATTATAATTATAATAAAAAAAAAAAAGACAGGACATCTGGGTCAATGGAATACAATAAAAATCACAGGCCAGAGAGATAGCACAGCGATAGGGCATTTGCCTTGCATGCGGCTGACCCGGGAGGAACCTGGTTCGATTCCCAACATCCAGTGTGGTCCCCAGCCTGCCAGGGGTGATTTCTTTTTTTTTTTTTTGGTTTTTGGGCCATACCCGGCGGTGCTCAGGGGTTACTCCTGGCTGTGTGCTCAGAAATAGCTCCTGGCAGGCACGGGGGACCATATGGGACACCGGGATTCGAACCAACCACCTTTGGTCCTGGATCGGCTGCTTGCAAGGCAAATGCCGCTGTGCTATCTCTCTGGGCCCCCAGGGGTGATTTCTAAGTGCAGAGTCAGGAGTAACCCCTGAGCACGACTGGCGGTGCCCCCCCAAAAAATCAAAAAACAACAACAAAAGAGAGATGGGGGGGGCTATAGCGATAGCACAGTGGATAGGGTTTTTGCCTTGCACTTGGTTGACACAGGTTTGATCCACACATCCTATATGGTCCCCAAGTCTGCCAGGAGTAATTTCTGAGCAGAGTCAAGAGTAACCGGAATGTTGCCGGTGTGGTCTAAAAACATAAACAAACACTGGGGACTAGAGAGTATAGTAGGTAATGTGTTTGCCTTGCATGTAACTGGCCTGGATTCAATCTCCAGTATCCTTCATGGTCCCCCGAGCACAGCCAAGAGTTGAATAGCCCCCAACATAAAGGAAAGAAGTTGTTGATTCATTAGCTTCTAAGGAATTTGTTTGTTTGGTAAATATTCTTTTTTTTGGGGGGTGGGGTCTCTTTTTTTAACCATACCCAGCGGTGCTCAGGGGCTACTCCTAACTTTTTTCAGTCAGCCTTCCTGGCATGTGCAGGGGACCATATGGGATGTTGGTGACTGAACTCACGTCAAGCGTGTGCAAGGCAAGTGCCCTACCCACTGTTCTATCACTCCGGCCCCTGTCTGGTATTCTATCTATAAAACCTTCAGAGCAGACATGGGTGATTTCTGTGTTTTGGGGCGTTTTTCTGCTGATCTAGAGATAGCGCAAGGGTTATATCATAGACAAATTTTGGGTCAGGTCAGATTTATGATACATATATATTATAAAATGTTTTACATATATTATAAATTAATGTTTAACACATACATTACTAATGGGGTTGGGCATCTGGAACTCTATCCAGCAGTGCTTAGGAATCACTCCTGAAAGTGCTCATGGAACCACATAGAGTACTGGCAGTCAAGGCATGATATGTAAGGCAAGCACCCGAACCCCTGGAAATTATGTAAGCACCATGGCTTACAACTAAGGAATCTGATATCTCAGCAGACATAGCTGCACCTGACCAGCTTCATACTCACTCTGTTTGCAAGGAAATGTAAACCAAACCATGAAAAATTAAGGGTACAAAGGCCACAGATGAAAACTAGCAATCTGCACTGGTGAAGGGGGGTGTTCTTTACATGACTGTAATCATACAACTACAATTTATATTTGTAATCACAGTGTTTAAATAAAGATAATTTATAAAAAGAAAAGAAAAGAAAACTAGCAATCTAGGGAGAGCAGGTCAAGTCCTCACCCTGCCAAAACCATTTCTGAGCATCCATCACCCACAATTGATGCTTCTCCATCAATCTGACCAAAAACTCCAGGTATTTGGGCTGATATCACCAAGACTTTTTTTTTGAGTGAGTGTGGGTACCCTTCCCCTGCCTTCTCTTACCTCTGAAAGACCTACGGCCAAAATATTGCCCCACAAAAGCCACAGTATCAGTAACAGTGCTTTGAATTCCTGGACCACAGGGCCACATTCCCAGCTATGCAACAACTATTTTTAATACTGCCATCACTGTAGGAACATAATTTAAATGCCAATATGTTTCTAAAGCCACGTAATATTTAGAAACAAATGAAGTAACAGAACAGTCAACTAGCAACAAGAGCTCACTAAACCTGACAATGACTCAATGACCTCACTGGAGATACAATAATTGTCACAAATTTGGTTGTTGCTATACCCTCACTTTCTTCCTTCCTGGCAGAAATAGGGATAATATGCGATGCCGGGATTTGAACCACCATCTGTCCTGGATTAGCCCTACCACTATGCTATCTCTCTGGACCTCTTTTTTAATAATTTCTCTCCCACTTGGAAACAAATATATTATGATATATGCAAGCACTGAAACTTAAGAAGTGCAATACCCATGAGCAAAGTGACATATATGTAAGCACCACTTGCTATAAACCCCACCCCCCAGAACAACTCAACAAATATCTGTATGACTCTCACATCCAAGGTAATAAGAAATGAGACCAGAGAGAAAGCTTGCCTTGTATCCGAGCAACCTTGATTCAATCCCTCACACTTCCAGGCAAGATAACCATGTACAGAACCAGCTATAACCCAGAGCACCACTGGGTATGCACTGACTTGGGTATTGGGTATACCCCCCAGATTTTCTGAAATAAGGATCTATACTAAAGAGTGTAACATCCTCTTTTTTTTTTTTGGTTTTGGGCCACACCCATTTGATGCTCAGGGGTTACTCCTGGGTATGAGCTCAGAAATCGCTCCTGGCTTGGGGGAACCATATGGGACGCTGGGGAGATTGAACCGCGGTCCTTCCTACGCTAGCGCTTGCAAGACAGACACCTTACCTCTAGTGCCACCTTCCCGGCCCCAGTGTAACATTCTTTTGACTTACTCCATTGCAATAGGAAATAAAGAAAATAATAGAAAGGGAAAAAATGAAAGTGGAGAATTATACACCTGGAATGCCATGACAAAGTAGCACAAATAGCTATGTTCTATTATCTATCTAAGTTACCCCACTAGTAAGAAGTATTAACATTAAACTAAGAAGCTTCCTCTTTGCAAAAGAAACAAACAGAATAAAAAGACATGCTACAGACTGGGAGAAAATATTTTCCTTTTTTTTTTTTTTTTTTTTTTTGGTTTTGGTTTTTGGGTCACACCTGCAGCGCTCAGGGGTTACTCCTGGCCCTATGCTCAGAAATCACTCCTGCCAGGCTTGGGGGACCATATGTGATGCCAGAACTCGAACCATCGACATTCTGCATGCAAGGCAAATGCCTTACCTCCATGCTATCTCTCCAGCCCCGAGAAAATATTTTCATATCACTAATCTGACAAAGGGTTAATATCCAAAACACATAAAGCACTTTTAAAATATAACAGGAAAAAGTAAAAGTCAAATTGGGGAGAGGTAATGAGCAGACACTTTGTCAAAGAAAATACACAGGGGCTGGAGCAATAGCACAATGGGTAGGGTATTTGCCTTGCACACAGTCAACCCAGATTTGATCTGTTATCCCATGTGGTTCCGAGTCTGGTGGGAGTGATTTCTGAGCACAGAGCCAGGAGTAACCCCTGAGCACAGCCATCTGTGACACAGAAAAACAAAGAAAAAGAAGAAGAAACATAGATGGCCTTAAGTATATAAAAAATATACACTGGGCAAAAACCAAAACCAAAAAATAAAATAAAAAATTTAAAATAATCTGTATCACTGATAAGCAAGGAAATACAAATCAAAACAAGGGACTATCACCTCACACTAGTAAGACTGGAAGACATCCCAAAGAACAAAAACTACCAGTTTGGGGGTAGATGTGGGAAAAACTACCAGTGTTTGACTGCTAGTGAGAATTTGAATGGTCCAATCTTTCAGAAAACAAAATGGACAATTCTCAAATTGAGCCTCAAATTCCAGTTCTTGGGGGCCGGGCGGTGGCGCTAAAGGTAAGGTGCCTGCCTTGCCAGCACTAGCCTTGGACGGACCGCGGTTCGATCCCCCGGTGTCCCATATGGTCCCCCAAGCCAGGAGCAACTTCTGAGCGCACAGCCAGGAGTAACCCCTGAGCGTTACCGGGTGTAGCCCAAAAACCAAAAAAAAAAAAAAAAAAAAAAAAAAAATTCCAGTTCTTAGCTTCTATGCCAAGGGCCCCAAAATTCTATTCAGAAAAGACATTTACCACGTAGCCAAAATCTGGAAAAAAACCAAGGGTTGAAAAATAGTTAACTGGATAAAGAAATGGATATACATATAGATATATAGATATATATAGGCTTTATATATTTATATATGTATGTATGTATGTATATATATATATAAGTTTGATCCCCAGCATCCTGTATGGTCCTCTGAGCCTACCAGGAGCAATTTCTCAGTGCAGAGCTAGGAGTAATTTCCTCAGCACTTCTGGGTGTGTTCCGCACCCCACCCCCAAAATAAACAGATAAAATCATGCAAACTGCTGCTATGTAGGTGGATCTAGAGAATATCAGTCTGAATAAAAATTTCTGAAGGAGAAGGACAGATACAGAATAATCTTTCCTATTTGTGGATATAAAGAAATGAAAAAAGGTACTGAAAAACACAACCCAAGAACTGGTCTTAGGAAGGAAATAAGATGAGGGGGAGAAGAACACTGGAAAAATGGGAAAGGGAAGCAAACACTGGTGGTGCAGGAACCTGTGGTGCTAAGACATTATGCACTTGCCTTGCATACTATTAACTATTTTTTTTTTTTTTGGGCCACACCCGGTAACGCTCAGGGGTTACTCCTGGCTATGCGCTCAGAAGTCGCTCCTGGCTTGGGGGACCATATGGGACGCCGGGGGATCGAACCGCGGTCCGTCTCCTAGGCTAGCGCAGGTAAGGCAGGCACCTTACCTCCAGCGCCACCGCCCGGCCCCATACTATTAACTATTAACTGTACTTTAAGTCAGGTATCTAAAGTTAAAAAAGTACTTTAAAAAAATAAACTTTCAATGCTCTTACCAGTAAGCAGATTTTTTAACCTTCGGTAGTCTTCTGTTACATCAAAATCATCACCAGCAAATATTAGCATGGGCTTTGTTCCTTCAGGACATTTACTATTCTACAAAGTGAAAATATCAAAATATAATGATCAAGAATGAAAACTGTTCATAAGCTAATTTTTAAATATTCAATACTTAATATACACGTACTTGTTTTTGTTGTTTCTGGGTCACATTGAACAGTACTTAGCTGGTGGTACTCAAGAGTGTACAAAATGCTGAGGGCTGAACCAGATCAGTTGTGTGCAAGACAAGCATTCTACCCACTTTCATATTTTTCTCATAGCGCAAAACTATGTTCGCAAATATTACCTTTAGAGTTAAAACAAAAGTTGTCACTGTCAAATGGGTAAAGTTTTTAGTTTATATTAAAAGTAATTTTGGGGGGCCAGAGCGGTGCACAGCGAGCAGTAGGGCGTTTGCCTTGAACACGGCTGACCTAGGACGAACCACGGTTTGATACCCCAGCGTCCCATATGGTTCCCCAAGCCAGGAGCAATTTCTGAGCGCATAGCCAGGAGTACCAGGTATGGTCCAACCCCCCCAAAGTAATTTTTCATGGATTTCATAAAACAGTACAGTGAGTAGGACACTTGCCTTGTAAGAGGCAAACCAAGGTCTCATCTCCAGAAGCCCAAACGGTCGTCCCAAGCCTCACCAGGAGTGATCAATGAGCACAAGAGTCAGTCAGGTGCAGATGCTGAGCACAGTCAGGTGTAAAAAACAGGCAGCCAAAACCCACCCACCAAAATCTGTTTTTTCATTCCACTTCCTTACATTTCCAGGTTAGATTTCTAGGGTTGCTCAGTGTCTTTTTTGTTCCAGAAAAGAAGACAGAAGGGCTCCTATACAGAGCCAGGGATCAAATCAGGATTGACTATGAGCAAGGCAAGCACTATAAGTTCTGAACTATCTTGCTGGTCCTTAAAATGATGCTTAAATGTAGCTTATCTTTTTTTTTTTTTTTTTTTTTGGTTTTTGGATCACACCTGGCTGCACTTAGGGATTACTCCTGGCTCTATGCTCTGAAATCACTCCTGGCAGCTCAGGGACCATATGGGATGCCGGGATTCGAGCCACTGTCCTTCTGCATGCAAGGCAAATGCCCTACCTTCATGCTATCTCTTTGGCCCCCAAATGTAGCTTATCTTAGGGCTGGAGCAATAGCACAGCAGTAAGGGCATTTACACTGCTCATGGCAAAACCGGTTTTGACCCCCAGCATCCCATATGGTCCCCCGAGCCTGCCAGGAGTGATTTTTGAATGCAGATCCAGGAGTAAACCCTAAAAGCTGCTGGGTGTGACCCCAAAACCAAAAATCAATAAAAGTAGCTTATCTTTCTTTACTTACTTGGTTTTGGGGACATACTCAAGAGTGCTCAGAGCTTCCTCCAGAATTATTCCTCAGGGAATAATTCTTTTTTTTGGTTTTTTTTTTTTTGTTTTTTTGGGGTCACACCTGGCGGTGCTCAGGGGTTACTCCTGGCTGTCTGCTCAGAAATAGCTCCTGGCAGGCACGGGGGACCATATGGGACACCGGGATTCGAACCAACCACCTTTGGTCTTGGATCGGCTGCTTGCAAGGCAAACACCGCTGTGCTATCTCTCCGGGCCCGGAATAATTCTTGGTAGTGTTCAGGGACCCATATGTGGACTTGGGAATCAAACGTGGGTTAGACATGAAAGCAAGAGCCCTATCTACTGTATTATCTCTCTGCCCAAATCCTCAATACTAAAAGTTTTACCAACTACAGTGAGAACGCCTGGCAGATAGGAAGGTGTTTGTCCACTGAATCACATCCTCATATCACAGTTCTTATTTTCACATTGGTTTAGTATCTCTTTGAAATCAGTACAGATTATACAAATCCAGTAAAAGAAAATCCAACATGTATATCCACGATTCAGAACCACACAGCTCACCTAGTTCTCCATGAGTGTCTCACTGATGTTGATACTCTGCCTCCAAACCAGGAATATTGATCTGTCTCCACTTAGGAGACATGCCTAAGATCTATCACCTGACTGTGGACCCAAAAATGGGGCCAGAGCAAAAGCACAACAGATAGGGTATTTGCCTTGCACACAGCCTACCAGAGTTCGATCCCCAAAATTCTATATAGTCTCCAAGCTAGCCAGGAGTAATTTCTGAGCACAGAACCAGGAGTGCCAACAACAACAACAACAAAATGGACCTTCCAAATAATAAGCTTTCCAAATTCAGTAATTCTTCTG
Organism: Suncus etruscus; assembly: GCF_024139225.1. NCBI lineage: Eukaryota > Metazoa > Chordata > Mammalia > Eulipotyphla > Soricidae > Suncus > Suncus etruscus. The sequence goes on along the minus strand of NC_064851.1, from coordinate 80,793,346 downwards.
TGCTCTCCTGATGCTCATCACTGTACCTCTAGATCTTTATATGCTATTTAAGTACAGCAATTAAGGAAGTGTGAGAAGCCAACTGACTTCAACTGTGGCTCTCAAATAATCCTGACAGGGCTAGGGCTGGGGCTGGGGCTGGGGTGCAACTCAGCAACCAAGGACAGGACTTGCATATGTGGAGGCTTTGGATTCCGTTCCTGGCACTGGAGGAAAGAAAATCCACCCTGAACACAATGCATATAAATAAAAAATACTACTTTAAAGTCATGATCTAGACTGCAAATCAAATACATCAAATTACATAAACGTTCTTAGTATGTAGTCACAATGTTCATTCCAGCAAGATTCAAAATACAATTCAAAATACAGGGCCAGAGCGGTGGCACAGCAGTAGGGCATTTGCCTTGAACGTGGCTGACCCAGGACAAACCCTGGTTCGATCCCCAGGTGTCCCATATGGTCCCCCAAGTCAGGAGAGATTTCTGAACACACAGCCAGGAGTAACTAACCCCTGAACGTCAGCGAGTGTGGCCCCAAAACAAAAACAAACAATAACAAAAAATCAAAATACTCTAGTATGCAGTATATTAAAATATAAACATGTAGATAGCTTAGCCGTGTTTGCCTTGCAAGCAGCCAATCCAGGACCTAAGGTGGTTGGTTCAAATCCCGGCCCCAAAACAAACAAACAAACAAACAAAAAAAAAAATATATATATATATATAAACATGTAGACATCTTCAAGGAGGACACATCACTCTCCAAACAAGTGGAAGCAGAGATAAACAGATGGGACTATATTAAGCTCAGAAGCTTCTGCATCTCAAAGGAAATAGTACCCAGGATACAAGAGTCACCCACAGAATAGGAGAAACTATTTACCCAATACCCATCAGATAAGGGGCTAATTTTGAAGCTACACAAGGTACTGACAGAACTTAACAAGAAAAAAAACATCTAACCCCATCAAAAAATAGAGAAGGGGCCGGAGAGATAGCATGGAGGTAGGGTGTTTGCCTTGCATGCAGAAGTACGGTGGTTCAAATCCCGGCATCCCATATGGTCCCTGAGCCTGCCAGGAGTGATTTCTGAGCAGAGAGCCAGGAATAACCCAAGCACTGCTGGGTGTGAGCCAAAAACAAAAACAACAAAAAAAGGGGGTGGGGGTGGGGAAATGAACAGACACTTCCTCAAAGAAGAAATACAAATGGCCAAAAGGCACACAAATAAATGCTCCACATCACTAATCATCAGGAAGGTGCAAATCAAAACAACTATGAGGTACCATCTCACACCACAGAGACTGGCACACATCACAAAGAACAAGAACAACCTGTGCTAGTAGGGATGTGGGGAGAAAGAAACTCTCATTCACTGTTGGTGGGAATGCTGCCTAGTCCAGCCTTTATGGAAAACAATATGGAGATTCTGCAAAAAAACAAACAAAAAAAACCTGGAAATTAAGCTCCCATACAATCCACCTATACCACTCCTAGGGATATACCTTAGAAACATAAAAATACAATTCAAAAATCCCTTCCTCACACCTATATTCATTGCAGCGCTATTTACAATAGCCAGACTCTGGAAACAACCAAGATGCCCTCTTCAACAGACGAGTGGCTAAAGAAACTGTGGTACATATACACAATAGAATATTATGCAGCCATCAGGAGAGATCAAGTCCTGAAATTTTCCTATACATGGAATCTATTATGTTGAGTGAAATAAGTCAGAGGGAGAGAGATAGACACAGAATAGTCTCATTCATCTATGAGTTTTAAGAAAAATTAAGGCCATTATTGTAATAATCCCCAGAGACAATAGAGATGAGGGCTAGAAGAACCAGCTCACAATATGAAGCTCACCACAAAGAGTAGTTGTGCAGTTAGGGAAAAAAACTACACTAACAACTATCATGATAATCTAGATGAGTGAGAGAAGTTGAATGCCTGTCTCAAATACAGGCAGGGGTTGGGAAGGAAGGATGGGGGGCATTGGTGGTGGGAATGTTGCACTGATGAAGAAGGATGTTCTATTTAGGACTGAACCCTAACTACAATCATGCTTGTAATCATGGTGCTTAATATATATATTATATATATTAAAATATACATATAAACATGTGAAGTAATCTTTACAAGGAGAAAATTTATATATTTATATAACTATATGTGTGTGTATGTATGTGTACATGCAAGGCAAAAGCCTAACCCACTGTACCATTAATAGTCCCTGAACACATTCAGTCTTGCCTGACCCTAGAAGGCTTACTACATAAAGAATGAGATTCCCCAAAGTTTCACTGTCCTAGAAAACAGGCTCCTTAAAATGATCTGTTAAATTTTTTTAAAGCAGAGAATTTATTAAAGCAATAATAAAATCTCTTAATTTTCTGCAAGTCAGTAATTTGCTGCTTAAGAGTTACCAACAATTGGGCCTGGAGAGATAGCACATCGGCGTTTGCCTTGCAAGCAGCCGATCCAGAACCAAAGGTGGTTGGTTCGAATCCCGGTGTCCCATATGGTCCCCCGTGCCTGCCAGGAGCTATTTCTGAGCAGGCAGCTAGGAGTAACCCCTGAGCACTGCCGGGTGTGGCCCAAAAACAAAAAAACAAAAAAACAAAGAGTTACCAACAAAAAGGGAAAATGCTACAGCTTAGCAACAGAGAAACAGAGCCTTGGGAAGGGGGAAAGTGGGAAGGGAAAAAGAAGTGGAAGGTGGGGACGTGAAGAGACAGCACAGAGGTAAAGCATTTGACTTGCACGCAGCCAACACAAGACAGACCTCATTTCCCATATGGTCCTCTGAGACTGCCAGGAGCAACTTCTGAGCGCATAGCCAGGAGTAACCCTTGAGCGCTGCCAGATGTGACCCAAAACTACCATCACCTTCTCCAAAAAAAGAAGTGAAAGGGAAGAAAAAGAAGAAATAGCTATCAGAGAGACAGACAGCTGAAGAAATAGTTCAACCAGCTGAAAGCATGCTCTACATACAAGAGGGGAAAAAAATGAATTTCTGGCACTAGATGGTCTCCTGAGCACTATTAGGGTGGCCTATGAGCTTAGAGTTAGGTAGCCCGTAGCACTGCCAAATGTCCCCAATCTCCACGAAATAAGTAAATAAAAATTTAAAAATAAAAGGGAGGGAGAGCAAGAGGGTTGGTTCAAAGATTGGAGTTGCATGCTTTGTATTCAAGAGTGCCATATTTAAGTCCCAGTACTACAGAGTCCCCTGAGGAGTCAGTATTGCCCTCTATGGGCCAAGTCAGAAGTAGATCCTGAATAAGTCTGAATAGAGCCCAAAACTGAACACCAAATCAAAAAAGGTACCAGAGTAATGAGGCCTGGCAACAGAAGCAGGAAAAAAGTTACATACCTGAGGAAGATGACTTTATAAAGAAAACACTCTCATTTATTTCAGAATATTTCTCAAATATATATATATATATGATTATAACTTTTTTTTCTTTTTTGGTTTTTGGGTCACACCTGGCGGTGCTTAGGTGTTACTCCTAGCTCTGTGCTCAGAAATCGCTCAAGGGACCATATGGGATGCCAGGATTCAAACCACCATCCATCCTGTGTTAGCCATGTGCAAGGCAAACACCTTACCACTGTGCTATGTCTCCAGCCTTGGATTATAACTTTTATTTTGACATTCAAATGAAGATACACTAGGGCCACACCCAGCTGATGTTTAGGGGTTACTACTAGCTCTGCATGCAGGAATCACTTTGGCAGTGCTCAGGGAGCCATATGGAATGCCAAGGATTGAACCTGAGTATATCACATACAAGGCAAGCATCCTGCCCACTGTGCTAATTGCTACAACTCTCCAAATATTTCTTGTATTTATTTATTTTTAGTTTTTGAGTCACACCTGGCATTGCTTGGGGGTTACTCTTGGCTCTATGCTCAGAAATTGCTTCTGGCAGGCTCAGGGGACCATATGGGATGCCGGGATTCAAACCACCGACCTTCTGAATGCGAGGCAAACACCTTACCTCCATGCTATTTATGTTAGGAATCTTTCTTACCTTAATATCATTTAAAGAGGAAAACTTCTCAATTCCTAATTCGATCATATCCAGCACATGGTAGTCATACATACGACCTAGAAGAAAATTACATTTTAAGTTTGTTTTTTTGTTTTTAGGCCACTCCCAGCAGCACTCAGAAATCACTCCTGGGGCCGGAGAAATATCAGGAAGGTAGGGTGTTTGCCTTAGATGCAGAAGGACGGTGGTTCCAATCCCGGCATCCCATATGGTCCCCTGAGCCTGCCAGGAGCGATTTATGAGCATAGAGCCAGGAGTAACCCCTGAACGCTGCCGGGTGTGACCCAAAAACAAAACAAACAAACAAACAAACAAAAAAATCACTCCTCAGGGCTCAGGGGACTATATGGATGCTGGGGATCAAACGTAGGTCTGACCCGGTCAGCAGCATGTAAGGCAAATGGCTACTTAATGTACTATCAGTTTTATCACTACAGCCCTAAACTTTGTTTTGTTTTGGGGGTCACACTCAGCAGTGTTCAGGGCTTACTACTGGCTGTGCTCAGGAATCACTCTTAGTGGGCTCAAAGGAACACATAGACTACTAGGGGTCAAACGCAAGTCAGTCATCTGCAAGGCAAACACCCTACCAGATGTACTATCATTCTAGCCCCAGAAATACATTTTTTAATCATTTATTTTCCACAGATCTAATCTATTTACAAACTAGATCCTACTACGTGGCTCTTTTCTTTTCCCTTCTACTTCCAATTATCAAACCACCTTTCTTAAATTTTATTTGTCTATTTTTCATTTTTGGAGGAAAGTCATACCTGGTAGCTCAGGGCTTCTCTTGATGCAATGGTTGAGGGACTGTGCAATTGAAGCCAGGCAGTTAGCATGCGAAGTGTTCTGTACAGCTCATTCAACTATCGATCTAGTCCTTAATTTTTTTTTTTTTTTTTTTGGTTTTTGGGCCACACCCGGAGGTGCTCAGGGGTTACTCCTGGCCATCTGCTTAGAAATAGCCCCTGGCAGGCACGGGGGACCATATGGGACACAGGGATTCGAACCAACCACCTTAGGTCCTGAGTCGGCTGCTTGCAAGGCAAACGCCACTGTGCTATCTCTCCTGCCCCCTAGTCCTTAAATTTTAAGATGTACTAGAAAAGACTGTTTTAAGATCAATATTGAAAAAATCGTAGAGATCAGGGCCCGGAGAGATAGCACTGTGGCGTTTGCCTTGCAAGCAGCCGATCCAGGACCAAAGGTGGTTGGTTTGAATCCCGGTGTCCCATATGGTCCCCCATGCCTGCCAGGAGCTATTTCTGAGCAGACAGCAAGAAGTAACCCCTGAGCACTGCTGAGTGTGACCCAAAAATAAAAATAAAATTAAAAAAGTACCTACAACTTGAACTAAGATATTTACGTGTCATTATTTACCTGGGGGCAGGTGAATAACATTTTATTCAAATTTACAAGGAAAATAAAGGAAAGAAATAAGCTGAAGGCCAGAACATGGCTCAAATGGCATAGCAACATGCCAAAGGTCTTTGGTTTGATCCTGGCACATAAGAACCCCTGAGCACAGTAACAAAAACCAAAAAAAGATTAATTTGTTTAGAGTTTACTGGTTACTTCTGAATCCTCAACATCACTCCCCCCCCCCCCCAAAAGATGGGGGATAAGGTCTGTGTGTCTTATGGAGCGAATGCTGCTGGAGCTGAAGTCTGAGTGCAGGGGAGGAAAGCATACATATACTAACCATTTGACATCCATCCACAGTGTTACGCCCCTTTATTGTGCAGACATACCACATAGTAAGAGCAATCATCAGGTTAATGCAATTTCACTGACACATATACAGCTTTTGCTTAAGACTATTTGATCACTGCTGCGACTTTTATTTATTTTTGAGGGTTTTTGGTTTTTGGGTCACACCCGGCAGCACTCAGGGGTTACTCCTGGCTCTAAGCTCAGACATTGCTCCTGGTAGGCTCGAGGGATGGGATTCGATGCCACCGTCATTCTGCATGCAAGGCAAATGCCTTACCTCTATGCTATCTTTCTGGCCCTGATTTTTATTTTTTTATATTAACAAAAACGTATTTTAAAAATGTGGGGTTTTTTTTGGGGGGGGCAGCATGGAGGTAGGCTGTTTGCCTTGCATGCAGAAGGGCGGTGGTTCGAATCCCGGCATCCCATACTGTCCCCCGAGCCTGCCAAGAGCGATTTCTGAGTATAGAGCCAGGAGGAACCCCTGAGCGCTGCCGGGTGTGACCCAAAAAAAAAGAAAGAAAAGAGTGTTTTTTGTTTTTTTTTAATTTTCTGATGTAAAAAATAAAATTAGGTAAATCTTTAGCCAGCTGTGGACCAGCACATTGTAAATATACTTCAGCATCGCAGGCTAGTAGTTCCCAGCACTGTAGTCTAATGGCATCTTGTGTTGCACCATTTGCTTTAGAATTTGTTTTGTTTTTTGGGGGGTCACACCCAGTAGCGCTCAGGGGTTACTCCTGGCACTACACTCAGAAATTGCTCCTAGCAGGCTCAGGGGACCATATGGGATTCTGGGATTCGAACCACTGTCCTTGTACATGCAAGGCATGTACCTACCTTCATGCTATCTCTCCAGCCCCTAGAATTTTTTGTGTGTTTTTTTTTCTCGTCTAAAACCTATGTGCGCCTTTTTTTTTTATTATTATATGGAATGCTTCACGAAATTGCGTGTCATCCTTGCGCAGGGGTCATACTAATCTTCTCTGTATCGTTCCAATTTTAGTGTATGTGCTGTCGAAGCAAGCACCAGTGTGCATCTTATAGAGCAAAAAATACGGTAATTTGAATCACAGAGCTGACACCATAAGTAAGTTTTTAATTTTTGATTATGCTGTGCAGAGAACATGATGCTGGGACCAATCCACTGCTCCCACTTACAAAGCATGTGCTCTTACCCTTTGAGCAATATCTCAAGCTCTATAAATAAAAAAGTTTCTGTTTAGGGGCCACACCTGATAGTACTCATGGGTCACTCTTGATTATGCACTGAGGCATCATTCCTGGCAAGGCTTGGGGAACTATACAAGATGCCAGGGATCAAATCCAGGTCGGCACCTCTTGCTCTGCACTCAGTAATGACACCTGGCAGATCTTGAGCTTGGGCGACCATATGTGATGCCAGGGATCAAACCCAGGTCGGCTGGGTACAAGGCAAGTGTCCTACTCACAGTACTATCTCTCCAGACCCTAAATATATTTTCAGAAAGGTGAAACCAGGACAATAGCACAGCTGATAGTGCATTTGCCTTGCACATGAATAACTCAAGTTCAATCCCCTGATCCCATATTTCTGAATGCAGAGCCAGAAGTAACCTGAGTGCCGCTGGGTATAGCTTCCAAACAAAACAGCAACAACAACAAAATATATATATATATTCATTTATTTTTTAAGAAAACAATACATACCTATTACCAGGTTATTTGGTCGCTTCTTATTGTGGGAACCAAACATAAATAAAGAACAATCTGACTTCTTTGAAAAGAATTCCTATAATGCCAAAGAAATTCCATTTAATCATTGCATAAATATAAGAACCATAGAATTATAGCTCTGAATAGTCTGGAGAGATAGTACAGTGGGTAAGGCATTTATCTTGCATTTTACTGACACAAGTTCAAAACCCTGGCACTACACATGGTCACGAGTAGCATCAGGTGTCACTCCATAACACAGTCAGGACAAATCATTAGGTGTGGTTCAACCTCCCATTTGCCAAATAAAATGTCATGGTTCCAGCCTTGCTTTAGTTAGGCCACACCCAGGGATCACTCCTGGTGGACTGGTGGATTAAGGGGACCATATAGAGTACCAGGGATCAAAATGAGGTCTACTGCATACAAGACAAGCACCTTACTATTGTACTATAGCTCCAACCTTACAAATTTTCTACTTTTCTTTTCTTTTTTTTTTTTTTTTTTTTTGGTTTTTGGGTCACACCCAGTAGCGCTCAGGGGTTACTCCTGGCTCTGTGCTCAGAAATTGATCCTGGCAGGCTCAAGGGACCATATGGGATGCCAAGACTCAAACCACTATCCTTCTGCATACAAGACAAACGCCCCACCTCCATGCTATCTCTCCAGACCCTAGATTTTTGTTGTTGTTGTTGTTGTTAATGGCAGTGCTAGGAATTGAATCCAGGGTCTCTCACATACAAGTATGCTACTACAGTGCCACATCCCCAGCCTGATTAACTTTTCCTTTTTAAAATCCATAGGGTGAAGCTGGAGAGATAGCACAGGGGGAAGTGCATTCTCTTTGGATGGTACTAATCTGGGTTCAATCCCCAGAATCCTATATGGTTCCCAAAGACTACCAAGAGTAATCATGAATCACTGATGCTATATTTCCACCCACCCAGAGAAAGCGGGTCTAGAGCAAGGGTCACCACAGGAAATATGAGAGAGAAAGAGAAAGAAGAAGGACAGAAGGCCTATCCTGAGGCAGTCCTACCCAGGTTTGCTTGATTCATGCAAGTCAGGAAAATCTCTGTTTTGGGTAAAACCAAGTTGTAAACAGTTACAAAGAAACCAGGGATGATCTCTGTTTTGGGTGGAACCAAGTTGTAAGCCAATAAATCATATTACAATCACATTGTAATTAAAACCATATGTTCTCGGGACAGAGAGCACAGTATTGCACAGTACAGCAGGTAAGGCACTTGCATTACAAGCCAGTAACCATAGTTCTATCCCTGTTCTCAAGATCCACCAGGAGAGATCCCTGAGTGGGAACTAAGAATAAGTCTTTGAGCAGAGTGGCTCAAAAAACATCCTCCCCATCAAGTAAATAAAAATAATATGCACAAAAAATTTCTTTATACTTACCAGTGATGTCTGATCTTCAAATGGTCTTGTAATATTTTTTCTAAGATATTAAAAGAGATGGATTTAATTTTAATACCAAGTAATACATCCAGGAGCCAGAGAGAGAGCTCAAAGGCCTGAAAATACATACCCACAATTTGTTTCTTAGCACTGAATGGCTAAAAATACTATTATTATGTACCCGACTGCCCATGGCACTGTTGAGAACCTAAAGTAAAAATTAAAATAACTCATCCAATAACAAGTTAAGTAATATACTTAAGATATGTTTATGTCCAGATGATTATCCCAGATGGTCGGAGGATTTTCAACCAAGTATCTATTAGTTTCTAAAATGTGCAAAGAACTGTTCCATGTCTCAAGGATACTTTAATATTATGTCAAACAAGAGCTTTATTTTTAGGGAGCTCATGCTTGAGCGCCACTGGGTATGGCCAAAAACAAAATAAAATAAAACAGAACAAAAAAAAAAGAGGAAGCAGAGGTACAGTCCAGTGGGTAGGGCAGTTGCTGACAAGCTGAGCACCATTAGATGTGGCTCCAAATAAAATAGTTTCAAAAAGAGTAACTGTTGGGGCCGGGTAGGTGGCGCTGGAGGTAAGGTGTCTGCCTTGCAAGCGCTAGCCAAGGAAGGACCGCGGTTCGATCCCCCGGCGTCCCATATGGTCCCCCCCAAGCCAGGGGCGATTTCTGAGCACATAGCCAGGAGTAACCCCTGAGCGTCAAACGGGTGTGGCCCAAAAACCAAAAAAAAAAAAAAAAAAAAAGAGTAACTGTTGGGGCTGGAGCAGTGGCGCCAAGTAGTAGGGCATTTGCCTTTTTACATGCTAACCTAAGTCCCCCAAGTCAGGCGAATTTCTGAGCACATAGCTAGGAGTAACCCCTGAGCATCACCAGGTGAGGCCCAAAAACCAAAAACCCAAAAAAAAAAGAGCAACTGTTATGATAAATAAATATTTTTAAGTGGGGCAAAGAGATTAAGACCTCTGAAGTTAAGGTCTTGGTCAACCCAGGGTTCAATCACTAACGATGCACATGAACCCTGAGCACTGCCAGGACTGATCACTGAGCACAGACCAGAAATATGTTAAGAACCTCCAAAATTTTTTTTTCTTTGAGTTTTGGGACATAGTGGCAGCACTCAGAAATTACTCCTAGAATGCTCAGGGGACCACATTGGATGCCAGGAATCTAACCCAGGTTGGCCAGCCACATGCAAGGCAAACGCCCAATCCATTGTGTTGTTGCTCTGGCCCATCCAACTTTTTTAAAATCATGTATTTTGCTTAATATGAATGGCAGAAAATGAGTAGCTCAGAAAAATCTAGTAAGTTAGTTAGCCAGGGAAAACATTTAAAGTTAGGTATATCCTAAGAGGGAACAGAATAAGCTGGTTCTGCAATTAAAGAGAACATAGACTATACCAAGAAACAAAAAGCAAGTGTCATTGGTGCTTAGAAAATAAAAAGGGGGACCAAAGATAGTATGGAGGTAAGGCATTTGTTTGCCTTTCATGCAGAAAGATGGTGGTTCGAATCCCAGCATACCATATGGTCCTTTGTGCCTGCTGGGGCGATTTCTGAGCCTAGAGCCAGGAGTAACCCCTGAGCACTGCCGGGTGTGGGAGGGAGGGAGGGACGGAAGGGAGGGAAGAAGGGAGGGAGGGAGGGAGGGAGGGAGGGAGGGAGGGAGGGAGGGAGGAAGGAAGGAAGGAAGGAAGGAAGGAAGGAAGGAAGGAAGGAAGGAAGGAAGGAAGGAAGGAAGGAAGGAAGGAAGGAAGGAAGGAAGGAAGGAAGGAAATAAAAAGGGTTTAAGGGCAAACACACAAAAACTAGCTAAGTTATACAGGGCTTCACTGGTCAAGGTAAGGAATATAGAGATTATAAGAGTAGAAAGGGGCCAGAGCCACAGTACAGAGGGTAGGGCGCTTGCCTTGCACACAGCTGACCCAGATTTGATCCTCAGCATCCTATATAGTCCTTGAGCACTGGCAGGAGTAATTCCTAAAGTGCAGAGCCAGAAGTAGTAACTTCTGAGCACCGTTGGGTGTGGTCCAAAAATAAAAATAAAAAAGAGTAGCAGGAAGCACTGTAGTATTTTAAGCATGACAGTGAGAGGATCAGATTTACATTTCCCTTTTTTTTTTGGGGGGGGGGGTTGGGTCACAGCCGGCAGCACTCAGGGATTACCCCAGGCTCTATGCTCAGAAATTGCTCCTGGCAGGCTCGGGGAATCATATAGGATGTCGGGATTTGAACCACCATCCTTCTGCATGCAAGGCAAACACCTTACCTCTATGCTATCTCTCCGGCCCAGATTGAAATTTTCTTTTGAAGGACTGTTCTATGGTTATACAAGGTGTAGCACTAGGAGAAACTGGGTGAAAGAAATTGGAAATACTATTTGGCAACTTCCCTATAGGTTTGTAATCATTCCCAAGTTTTACACACACACACGTTACAATGTGAAAAAAGTTAATATAAATGATTTTAAAATATTATTATATTGGAAACCAGAAAGATGATTCAAACAGACTAGAGTATATGCTTCACATATGGAAGGACTAGTTCAAACTTATGGCACCACATATCCCCTCAAGCAATGTCAGAAGCAACCTCCAAACACTGCAGAGGGAGTAGCCCAAACCAACTCCCCACAAAAATAAAAATTAAATTAAAAATACTAATAGCAGGGCCCGAAGAGATAGCACAACGGCGTTTGCCTTGCAAGCAGCCGATCCAGGACCAAAGGTGGTTGGTTTGAATCCCGGTGTCCCATATGGTCCCCCCTGCTTGCCAGGAGCTATTTCTGAGCAGACAGCCAGGAGTAACCCCTGAGCACCGCCGGGTGTGGGCCCCCCCCCCAAAATACTAATAGCTGGGGCTTGAGTTGTAGCGCAGGCAGAAGGACATTTGACTTGCACATGCTAACCTAGGACAGACCACAGTTAAATCCTAGCATCCCATATGGTCCTGCAAGGCAGGAGTGATTTCTGAGTGCATAGCCAGGAGCCCGAGTGTCAAGGGTATAGCCCAAAAACAAAACAACAACAACAACAACAACAACAAGTGCTTATTTTTTACTTTTAAAATGGAACAGATAATTTAAAGAAAAAAATTTACTTACTTTTTATACAAAACACCATATGGCTTTTTCAGAGCATACTGTAAAACAGAATTTATTATTCCAAAACACATTTTGAAAAGCAGAGTAAAATAAAGCAGTATAGCAGTAATCATACATTACTATGTAAGATTTTAAATCCTATTCTGATCTTAGATTCTTATCAATCACTTTCAACTTGAAACACAAACATAATCATCTAACTTAAAGTGAACTTTCTGGGCCCGAGACATAGCACAGCAGTATGCCGTTTGCCTTGCATGCGGCCAACCTGGGAGGGACTCAGTTGGATTCTCATCCCATATGGTCCCCTGAGCCGACCAGGGGCAACTGCTGAGCACAGAGACAGGAATTAATCCCTGAGCAGTATGGCCCCCAAACCAATCAAATCAATAAAGTTTAAAATAAATAAAATAAAGTGGACTTTCCTAAGCAAAAGTTTTCGGCATGCCCTGAATAACCCAATCAACTTAAATTATTCTCTTCATATTTTTGTTTGTTTTTGTTTTTGGGTCACACCCGGCAGCACTCAGGGGTTACTCCTGGCTCTATGCTCAGAAATAGCTCCTGGTAGGCTCGGGGGACCATATGGGATGCCGGGATTCGAACCACTGTCCTTCTGCATGCAAGGCAAATGCCCTACCTCCATGCTATCTCTCCGGCCCCTCATTCTCTTCAATTCTTCTTTTTTTTTTTTCGTTTTGTTTTATGGGTCACACCCGGCAGAATTTAGGGGTTACTCCTGGCTCTAAGCTCGAAATCGCTCCTGGCAGGCTCAGGGGACCATATGGGATGCTGGGATTCAAACCACCATCCTTCTGCATGCAAGGCAAACACCTTACCTCCGTGCTATCTCTCCAGCCCCGAAAGTTGTTTTTTTCTTTTCTTTTTTTTTTTTTTTTTGGTTTTTGGGTCATACCCAGCAGTGCTCAGGGGTTACTCCTGGCTCTATGCTCAGAAATTGCCCCTGGTAGGCACGGGGGACCATATGGGATGCCAGGATTTGAACCAATGACCTTCTGCATGAAAGGCAAACGCCCCACCTCCATGCTATCTCTCCGGCCCCAAGTTGTCTTTTTCTAATTAAATATTTTAAATAAATAAGAAGCCAAAGTGATAGTACAACAGGAAGGACATTTGCCTTACACGTGGTGAACCTAGGATGCATGGCATCCCATATGGTCACCAAGCACTGCCAGGAATAATTCCTGTGAAGAAACAGAAGTAACCCCTGAGGACTGTTAGTTGTGTCCCCGCAAGCAATGAAAAAATAATTAGAAATAAATAAACAGACAGGGAACAAGAGTGATAATACTGCAGGTATGGTGTTTGCTTGCATGTGGCCAACTGGGGTTCAGCCCCCAGCATCCCATATGATTCCTCTTGCATAACAGAAATAATTCCTAAATGCAGAGACAAGAGTACACCCTGAGCTTCGTCAGGTATGCCCCCCACCCCATACAGTTATAGAAATAGCGCAACAAGCATGGCATTTGCCCTGCCTGGGGCCAACCCAGGTTGAAACCCTTGCACCATTTAAGGTCCCATAAGCACTACCAGGACTGATTCTTGTGCATAGGTGATATGGCCCGGAAAAAAAAAAAATTGTTCTGACATGCTAGAGATGTGAAATGAAACAACACTTGCTTACATGAATGAAGCCCTCAGTTCAATCCTGGTACTGCCAAAAACAAAGCAAAACAATTTAATATAGACCAGGCTGTAGAGATAGTATAGAAGATTGAGCACTTGTCTTGCAATCCCATTTGGGCTTCTGAGCACTATCAAGAATAATTCCTGGGGCCAGAGACATAGCACGGAGGTAGAGCATTTGCCTTTCATGCAGAAGAATGGTGATTCGAATCCCGGCATCCCATATTGTCCCCCAAGCTTGCCAGGAGTGATTTCTGAGCATAGAGCCAGGAGTAGCTAGGAGCACTGCCGGGTGTGACCCAAAAATAAAAACAAAACAAAACAAAAAGAAGAGTAATTCCTGAGGCCGGAGAGATAGCAAAGAGATACCCAGGACCATGGGGCCGGAGAGATAGCATGGAGGTAAGGCGTTTGCCTCTCATGCAGGAGGTCATCGGTTCGAATCCCGGCGTCCCATATATGGTCCTCCCGTGCCTGCCAGGAGCAATTTCTGAGCCTGGAGCCAGGAATAACCCCTGAGCACTGCCGGGTGTGACCCAAAAACCACAAAAAAAAAAAAAAAAAAAAAAAAAAGAGAGATACCCAGGACCAATGGAGGTTCTAATCCAGGCATCCCATATGGTCCCCCATGCTAGCCAGGAGCTATTTCTGAGCATAGAGCCAGGAGTAAGCCATGAGCGCTCTACCAGGTGTGGCCCAAAAACAAACAAAAAACCCCACAGAGTAATTCCTGAGGGCAGAACCAGGAGTTAACCTCTGAGAATCATTGGGTGTAGTACACACAGACACACAGACACAGACACACACAAACAAACAAACAACTCATATTCTGATCCAGAGAAATAGCTCAACAGATCTGAGTTCTTGCTTTATATGCAGGAGACCTGATTCAGGTCCTTATACCACATGGTCCCAGCACCACCAGGAATCTTAGCAAGGCAGTATCGCCAACTTGAGTTCTTCTCTAAGACTGGCCATTCTTTGTTTTTGATTCCCCTCACCTTGGAGTTAGTGGTGTTGGGGCCCTCCAGACACTACCAGCAATTCTCAACCACCAAAACTGAGATTCCAACACAAGGGTCAAAGGATACAGAGCTATTTGGGATCTAATGTGCCAGAGAACACCTGAGATACCCCAGCAGTTATCAGGGCTACAAAATGTTAAGAGCTGAAGACCATGTGGTGCTGGGACTAAAACTCCAACATCCCAGCCACAAAGTTGGCAGTTCTTTTTTTTTTTTTTTTTTGGGGGGGGGCCACACCTGGCGGTTTTCAGGGGTTACTCCTGGCTATCTGCTCAGAAATAGCTCCTGGCAGGCACGGGGGACCATATGGGACACCAGGATTCGAACCAACCACCTTTGGTCCTGGATCGGCTGCTTGTAAGGCAAACACCGCTGTGCTATCTCTCCGGGCCCAAAGTTGGCAGTTCTTAAAGCAAGCTTATTCCTTCGACTACAAAACTTTCCAAAAATGATTCCAGAATCATTTTTATAAATTAGGGACATATATGTATATATACATACCATATCTCTAAGTACTTGGGTTACTGTTAAACTTGCATTTCCTCCTTTAATCAGCATGGCATTTTTAATATTTTCATTGAGCTTTGGTTCTCTCTTCTCAAGAAATCTTTTGGCTCTTTTTGTTTTTGGTTTCCTGGTAAGAAAAATTACAATTCAGAACAACTTAAAACATTCTACTTATATTATACAAATCATGACTTACATGCAATTCTTGAATTTATTTAAAGACATTAATATTTTTCAGTTAGGATGCTACCACAAAATAAATCTCATTTTTATTTATTTATTTATTTTTGGTTTTTGAGTCACACCCCGTGACGTTCAGGGGTTACTCCTGGCTCTGCACTCCGAAATCGGCCCCTGGCAAGTTGGGGGACCATATGGGACGCCGGGGATTGAACAGAGGTTCACCCTGGATCAGCAGCATGAAAGGCAAATGCCCTACCACTGTGCTATTGCTCCGGCCCATAAATCTCATTTTTAAGGATGCTATTAGTTAAGATATATATAACTACTGCATTAAATAAGTGTTCATTTTTTACTAACTTTAGGGTTTAAGGCTTTCATTTAATTCTTAGCATTCTTTTTTGGGGGGTTCACACCCAGTAGCACTCAGGGGATTATTCCTGGTTCTGCACTCAGAAATTATTCCTTATAGGCTCAGGGGACCATATGAAATGCTTTGGAATGAACCCTGGTTGGCTGTGTGCTTTTCTATTGCTCCAGTCCCCCAGCATTCTTTTATTGGCGGTTTCTTTCCCTTTTTATTTTTAGTTTTGGGGCCACACACAATGACACTCAGGGGTTACTCCTGGCTATGCACTCAGAAATTGCTCCTGGCTTGGGGGACCATATAGGATGCCGAGGGATCGTGGTCCGCTCTAGATTAGTGCGCGCAAGGCAAACACTCTACTGCTTACGCCACCGCTCAGGCCCTGTTTTATTGGAGGGTTATTTAAAAAAAAAAGAAAGTTAAGTAGATAAGAGTACTTTCCTTGCTCCTGGTTGTCACAGCAGGTTCAATCCTCAGCACCTAAGCCCAACCAGAGGCAGCCAGCCAGCCTTCCTTCCTTCCTTCCCTCTCTTTTTCTTTCTTTCTCTCTCCCTCCCTCCATCCTTTCTTCTTTCTTTCCTTCCTCTCTTTCTCCCCTCTCCCTTCTCTCCCCTTCTCCCTCTTCTTTTTTTGGTTTTTGGGTCACACCCGGCAGTGCTCAGGTGATACTCCTGGCTCTGCGCTCAGAAGATGCTCCTGGCAGGCACGGGGGACCATATGGGATGCAGGGATTCGAAACACTGTCTATCTTGAATTGGCTGCATGCAAGGTAAACTCCCTTCCACTGTGCTCTCTCCAGCCCAAAAATTATTTTTATCTTTAAAAAAAAAATCATGAGATAGTATAGTAAGTAGGGCACTTGTTTGGCATGCCAAAGCCCTAGCCAAAGCCCTAGCATCCCATATGGTTCTTTGAGCCCACCAGGAGTTATTCCTGAGTGCAGAACCAGGAGAAACCCTTAAGCACAGCTGGTGTGGGTCGGAAACAAAAGCAAAAAATCATAAATGGAGGTTGGGGGAGTTCACATCCTGAAACACATACTTTTTATACACTATCACACAGAACTAGAAATAGCCCCTGAAGACTAAAGAGTGACACCCCCCCCTACACACACACACACACACACACACACACACACAATAAAAAGAGCTTCAATTGGGCCAGAGAAATAGGATAAGTAAGGCATTAGCCTTGACATACCTGATCCCTGAAACCTAATATGATCCCCCGAGCCAGTCAGAAGTGATCCTGGAGCACAAACCCAAAAGTAAGCCCTGAGCATAGCTAGATGTGTCTCTCCCATTCACCCTAAATAATAAAATAGCTCAGTTATGGAACCAAGGAGCTAGCACAAAGGGCTAGGATTAGGTAAATGCACAGCAGGTTGAAGGCCCAGGTTCAATTCCTAGTACCACAGTCTCCTGAGCATCACAGAGGGCAAACCAGGAGCAAAGCTTGAACATATGTGTGATTAAAAAAAAAACAAAACCCTGAAATAATCACTCTAGCTATTTACCCCATTATTTTCCCCTCAATTCTTTCATAAAGCAGGACATTAATACAAGCGTCCACTAACCCAAACAAGTACACAGGAACCGCTGATAAACCTGTGAGCATCTGCTAAACACAAGAGGATATTATGATTATTATCCAGGTGTAAGATGGCAATGCCTGTCAGGAAGCCTGATTTCCCTTTCCCACAGCACTGAGCTCTAGCCAAAATTTTCTGTCCCTAAGGAATGCAGTATGACACTTTTATTATTTTTTGTTGTTGTTGTTTTTGGGTCACACCTGGCAGCGCTCAGGAGTTACTCCTGGCTCTACGGTCAGGAATCGCTCCTGGCAGGCTCGGGGGATCATATGAGATGCAGGGATTCGAACCACCATCATTCTGCATGCAAGGCCAACAGCCTACCTCCATGCTATCTTTCCGGCCCAAAGTCACTCTAATAGAGTGACTTAATGTTAAGGCTTATACAAAGACCCTACAAGACAGGGACAATTTTGTTTTTCCTATAAACATCAAGAAGAACAAATACTGCAAGTAGCAATGTTTCAACCACACAATTTTGCTTCAGTGTTTGGTCCAGACGTGAAAAGACAGGTAGAGTTCTCTTTAGAGCAGAGACAACTGAGGCCAATGAGGAACTTGTCTCTTGCCCAAGGTCATTCAGTTTTTTGTTTTTTGTGTTTTTTTGTTTTGTTTTTGGGCCACACCCGGCGGTGCTCAGGGGTTACTCCAGGCTGTCTGCTCAGAAATAACTCCTGGCAGGCACAGGGGACCATATGGGACGCCGGGATTCGAACCAACCACCTTAGGTCCTGGATCAGCTGTTTGCAAGGCAAACACCGCTGTGCTATCTCTCCAGGCCCAGGTCATTCAGTTTTTAAGCCAATGTTGGAAAAGGGCTATGTTAAACCCATCTATACCAATCACCACACAAAACATAAAGAAAAAGCAAGTCAATCATTCTGATTTTATAATGGGACAGCAGGAGGGACTGTTCCTATTTATTTGTCCAGAAAAGGCTCTTCAGCCCTGTTTCACTGCCTTTCCAAGAGTTCCCAAATGTTGTTTAAATATATATGTTAATGAGTCCTAGAGTTGGTGTGGAAGGTAAACAAAGTATTTAGAAAATTCTCCAAAGTTTAAAAAAAAAAGAGAAAAACTTTCCTTTCAGATAAAATGACAACATTCATATAACTTCAGATCACTGACTGCTACAGATATACATTAAAGTCAAAGCAAGAAAAATGTAGTGTCTATTCCAAGTACTTTGTTACTTTTTACTAAAGAGTAACAAATGCAAACATAAACAATCCCTTTGGTGTTTCATCAATTTCTTTTCTGCCTCTGCCCGACCATACCTCGTTTGCAAGAAATCCCTATACCAAAAGGTTTACAGTTGGAATATATAAATCAGCAGGTGGGTGGGCATCAAAAAACTTAAACCAAGACACATTTTTAACACATTAAAAACAGACATCTCACTAAAATCAGAAGCGCACGTAGCTGAGAGGCCAAGAAAAAGCCAACGAGCCTTTGGTACTTGTTGTCAAAAGACTTGATCACCCATCCTCGAGAATAAATCCCCCCCCACACACACACACACGTTCTGGAAGAAGGTGATGCTGCAGAGTGAGGGGAGACTGGAGGACGAGTCGATCTGTCAGATTTCAGCGACCAGAGCGACGATGCATTTCAGTTTTGGTTTTGGGGTCACACCCGGCGGCGCTCAATTAGGGGTCCCTCCTGGCTTTGCGCTCAGAAATCGCTCCTGGCAGGCTCAGGGGACCATATGGGATGCCGGGAGTCGAACCACCGTCC
Organism: Suncus etruscus; assembly: GCF_024139225.1. NCBI lineage: Eukaryota > Metazoa > Chordata > Mammalia > Eulipotyphla > Soricidae > Suncus > Suncus etruscus. The sequence goes on along the minus strand of NC_064851.1, from coordinate 80,774,276 downwards.
TCCTGCATGCCAGGCAAACGCCCTGCCGCCATGCTCTCTCCGGGCCCCCTCCTCGCATCTCAACTCCCATCTCAGCAGCCAGGTCGCTTCTACTCGCTCTGATACGGTAAAGCCTCCGCCAGCGGGACACCCAGACTTCCGGGTGCCGGAGCGTGGCATCGCGAATGACAGACAACCAGGAGCAGAAAGCGGAGGGAGACGCTGCCACCCACGCAACTGCCTCCCCTCGAAGCTCCCTCCCCACGGCAGCGGCGACCGGCGAGCGCACTTACACGACTCGGTCCAAAGCGTCCATGGCCGGCAGCAGGCGATGCAGAGTGGCCAGGGGACGAGACACGTGCCTCTCGCGAGCCCGGCGCCGCAGAGGCGGAACCGGAAGTCCCGGACTGACGTCACTTCCTGGCGCCACGGCGCCGTCCCAGCGGCGGGGCCGGCCGCCATTTTGGTGGCGTGCCGCCGTTTCCTGGTTACGGGATCTTTGTTTTCAAGCGTGCTGTCTGATGTTCTCTTGCCAGTTCTGATGAAGGGATCTTTGTCTTGACTACCCGAGATTTACAGAAGTAGCGCCGTCACCTCAAGAAAGCTGCTGTGCAATCCTGTCTGCTGACTCGGAAGCACTGTTCTTCTGAGGTTTCCCCCAGAATGTTAGAGATGTCGCTGGCAGTCACTTGATAGTTTGATCAAGTTTGATCAAGGTGAGACGCCATGCACGGCCATGGAATTGTGAGAGCTCAATGAAGTTAACAGCTGCCACAGCGTTTAGCAAATAAGAGGTGGAGGAAATACAAATTGTCTTGACATTTACCCAACTTTCTTTAAAAAAAAAAAAACAACTTTATATTGTTTTGGGGGCCACACCCAGATCTCAGGGGTTTCTCCTGGCTCTGCACTCCGAAATCGGCCCCTGGCAAGTTGGGGGACCATATGGGATGCCGGGATTCGAACCGGGTCCCTTCCCGGTCGCCTGCTTTCAAGGCAAACGCCCTACCGCTGTGCTATCTCTCCGGCCCCTTATTTCCTCAACTTTAAAACTGCCATATACTTAGCATCATAAATTCTACCCCTCTAAAATGTACCTTTCAAATATTTTTTCAAATGCTTTTCAATGTTTCAAAGACATCAGTAATCTCTTAAACATTTTGTTTGTATCACCCCCAAAGGAAACAGCTCCTAGGAGGCTGAGTGATAGGGTTGGGCATTTTCCTCGCACCCAAATTTGCAAACCAAATCCCAGAGGCTGCCAAGAATAATCACTGGGGGCCGGGGAGATAGCATGGAGGTAGGGCGTTTGCCTTGCATGCAGAAGAATGGTGGTTCGAATCCCAACGTCCCTTATGGTCCCCCAAGCCTGCCAGGAACAATTTCTTGAGTGTAGAGCTAGGAGTAACCCCTGAGGGCTACTGGGTGTGACTCCCCCCCAAAAAAAAACCCAGTATGATCACTGAGTGCAGAACCAAGAGTAAGCCCTGAGCATAGCCAGAGTGCCCCCTGCCCCCCACAAATGGAATGGGAATTTAACTCAATAAGTTGTTTCAATTAGGTAGACTCAGTTAATCCCAGCATTGTAAGATTTCCACAATCACTGCCAGGAATAACTCCAGACACTTTACTGGGAATCATTCACTGAGCAACATGGAGTGTGGCTCAGTAACCAAAAAAATAGAAACTAGAATGGTATATTTGGATTTACCTAGAAATGCCATTTATCAAGATGTTTTCCAGGCCCGGAGAGATAGCACAGTGGCGTTTGTCTTGCAAGCAGCCGATCCAGGACCAAAGGTGGTTGGTTCGAATCCCGGTATCCCATATGGTCCCCCATGCCTGTCAGGAGTAAACCCTGAGCACTGCCGGGTGTGACTCCCCCCCCCCCAAAAAAAAAAAGATGTTTTCCAATAAATAGTAAAACACTGTGAAATGAAGTTTTATAATTGTACATGTTTTAGTTGATTGTTCCATATTATGGGGGGGGGGAAGTCATTGGAATTTTAATGGCTATTGCATTGAGTCCGTGTAGTATTTTGGGTAAGATTTATTTTGGGGTCAGAATATAGCAGGTAAGGCGTTTGCCTGGCCAACCTGGGTTTGATTCCTGACATCCCATATGGTCCCCTGAGCTTGCCAGGAGTAATTTTTTTGAGTACAGAGCCAGCACTGCTGGGGGTGTCCACCCCCACTCCCCAAAGAGTCATTTTATTTTTTTACTTTTCAATATTTGGGTTACATCCAATGCTCAAAGGCTGACTCCTAGCTCTGCACTCATGGACCACTTCTGGTAGGCTCAAGGAAGCATATGGGACCAAACTTGGGTTGACTGTGCAAGGCAAGCATCCTACCCACTCAACTGTCAATCCAGCATTTAACAATGCAGATTCTTCCTATCCATCAACTCAGGAAATGACTTCCCATGTCACTTGAAATTGTGAGACTAACCAGGTGAAGACAATATAGTCCGAACAACATTTTAAAAACAGAATTAAGATGATAAAAAAAAGGCAGGCGATTCAAAGAGCTAGAGTTTGCTGGCCCTGAAGGGGATCATAGCCATGGAAAACAAGAAATGTAGAAGCAGAACATAACCACCAGCCACAGACAAATAAATAGGACTTAGATCCTTTGAGTAAAAAAATTTTAATTCTGTCAAGTAAATGAACAAGGAAATGGGAAACCTGTTACACCAGCCCCTCATACTGCAGAAAAGAATAAAATCCTGCAACACCACATGGCAGCTCAAATGAGACACTACCAAATGCTAGGACAATATTTCAAGATTTATGTTTGAATTTTGTTTTTATTCCCTCCCACGCCCTTTTCATCACAGAAACAAGGTAGGGAATGAAGTTGCTTGCACACTCAGCGCTGGAGTTTGCACAACTGTAGCTGTGGTGCTTATATGCCTGCTTAGAACCCTTGCAGTTGATGCAGTGTTGGCTGTAATGCTCACACCATGCTCACCACAGGTGAGCCTTGGTTCTGATATTCTTAGTTTGGGTTCTTAACAGGGTTATACCTCATTACTCTATTCCTCAAGGCCTGGCACTTGTATTGGTGTAAGTCATTACATCTGTGGTCATTTGTGACAGTTTCAAAAGAAAATATATACCTCCCTCAGTGTTTAAAGAACTCAGAAAGGACTTCTGATAATAAAACATTAATACCTGGGGCCGGAGAGATAGCATGGAGGTAAGGTGTTTGCCTTTCATGCAGAAGGATGGTGGTTCGAATCCCGGCATCCCATATGGTCCCCTGAGTCTGCCAGGGGCGATTTCTGAGCATAGAGCCAGGAGAAACCCCTGAGCACTGCTGGGTGTGACCCAAACACAAAACAAAACAAAACAAACAAAAAAAAGCCAAAAAGCAATACCTATTTATCTGGTCCTTAATGATATAGGTATACTAAGTTGTGCTATAAACAGAAATATGAATATAATCAACAAAACAGTAATGAGAAATTAAGAGAAAGCTACAAGTAATTCTTCTACATAAAAACTAAAAAGGTGGGGCCAGAGGGTGGCGCGGAGCGGTAAGGCATCTGCCTTGCCAGCACTAGCCTAGGACTGTGCTGTTTGATCCCCCAGTGTCCCATATGGTTTCCCCAAGCCAGGAGCAATTTCTGAACGCATAGCCAGGAGTAACCCCTGAGTGTCACCGAGTGTGGGCCCAAAAACAAAAACAAAAAAACTAAAAAGGTGGGCGAGAGCAACAGAAAGTACAATGGGTAGGGAATTTGCCTTGTATGTAGCTGACCCAAGTTCGATCCCTGGCATCCTATTTGGTACCCCAAGCCCTCCAGGAGTAATTACTAAGCACTGCCAGGTGTGGCCTAAAATGAAATCAACACAAAAAACTCTAAAAAGTTATGAGTCTTATGAAAACATTTCATCTTGGGGTGATTTCTAAGGCAGTACCATGAGTTTCCATAGAAACAGAAGCGTCTGTCTCAGAAGACAGAGCAGTAAGAGGACCAGAATCTTCCATTTCCAAGTTCGATGGTTTTCCCTGTTCATAATCCAGGTTTGAATCATCTTTCATTTGAGTCTCTTGCTCCTCCAATTCGAAAGATTTATCTGAGGTGGGAATTACAACTTCTTCAGCTTCATTTTCATGCAAAAAACTACAAATCATATTGGGTCTATAGGAGAAGTTATTTTCCTTGATTTGGAGCCATTCCGCGACACCTAATGGAAGAGAAGTGAAGGTAAACCACAAAGGAGTATCAGTTCCTTTATTCATGTTTGTTTGTTTGGGGCAGGGTTATGGCCCAAATGGTCGAGCACATGCTTAGTATGATCAAGCTCTTAAATTTTGAGCCCTCTACTACATGCACCCTTCCCCTTCTCCAAACTGTCACAACGACTAGGTATAGCACCAGTAAACCTCATTTGTACAGAGACCAAAAATAAAGACTGAGGACCAACTATTGTAGTTCTAGAGTCCTTCCCCCACTTCTCACACATAAACTCAATTTCTTCCAGTTTTGAGCTTCTATGCAGCAGTTGCTACGAGTGCCCAAGACCACCTCTGAGACTATACACCTTGGCCTACTATTATTTTGAAGTTTCTTTGGATTTTGAGCTACACCTGACAGTGCTCAGGGTTTATTCCTGGTTCTACACTCAAGGATGACTCCAGGAGGGCCTTGGAGGGCCAAAAGTGATGGTAGAGATTGAACCCAGGTTGGCTGCATGCAAGGCAAGCACCTCCATTTTACTATTGCTTATTTTTTACTATTACTATTTACTATTTTAAACCTTAAATTTTAAAGTTTTTACTTTAATAAAAAAGTGGCGAGACCGGAGAGATAGCATGGAGGTAAGGCATTTGCCTTGCATGCAGAAGGACGGTGATTCGAATCCTAGCATCCTATATGGTCCCCCGAGCCTGCCAGGAGCGATTTCTGAGTGTCGAGCTGGGAGTAACCCCTGAGCGCTGCCAGGTGTGACCCGAAAACCAAAAAAAAAAGGGGGGGGGGAGGGGACTAAAGAAATAGTACAAGACATTTGCTTAGCAAGCAGTTTATCCTAATTCATTACCTCAAGCACCACTAAGAATGAGTGGCCCTTAAATTCAGAGTGAGGAATAAACCCTGAGCACAGCTGAGTGTGGTACAGAAACAAACAGGAGGGACCGGAGCAATAGCACAGAGGTGGGGAATTTCCTTGCACATGGCTGACCTGGGACAAACTTGGGGTTCCTTCCCTGGTACCCCATATGGTCCCCCAAGCCTTCCAGGAGCAATTGCTGAGTACAGAGCCAGGAGTAACCAGAGTGCTGCAGGTATGGCCCTCCCCCCCCCAAAAAAAAGGGAGGGACTGAAGAGATAACACAGCGGTAGGATGTTAGCCTTGCATGTGGCGATCCAGGACAGACCTTGGTTCGATCCCCGGTGTCCCATATTGTCCCGAGCCAGGAGCGATTTCTGAGCGCATAGCCAGGAGTAACATATGAGCATCACCAAATGTGGCCCAAATTAAAACACACACACACACACACACACACACACACACACACACACACACACACACACAAAGAAACAAACAGGGAAAAAACAAAAACAAAAAAACAGAAAAAAAAGTGCTGACTGAAACTAAGGTTTAGAAGTCATACTAAGTTCCTCTGCAACCCCCCCACACTTAGCTCAAATGCAGAGGAGACAGAGATTCTACTATGTCCTAATACCCTCCACTTATAAGAATGAATAAAATTCCAATTAATTTTAAATTATTTGGTTCTCTTCATAGAGCACTCTCAATTCAACATATTTCACACTTTTAAAAATATATTTTCAATATATTTAACAGTTTTTCTTTCAGAATAAAAGGAAACTCTTAGCAGCGATGCTACTGGTAAAATCAATACTGAATCATCTATTTTCCTTTTTTTTTTTTTTTAGGCCACATCCGGCAGCACTCAAGGGTTACTCCTGGCTCCGCAATCAGAAATCACTCCTGGCAGGCTCAGGGGACCATATGGGATTCCAGGGATTGAACCCGGGTTCTTCCTGGGTTGTCTGCATGTACAAGGCATACACCCTACCACTGTGCTAGCGCTCAGACCCCTGAATCATCTGTTTTCAAAGAATTACATGTTTTCTCACCTATGTTTTCTTCTCCTTCCTTCTTTTCTGTCAGAAGAGTTCTTGTCATGCTGAGCTTCTTCATTGTGTGGCATTTATATTTTAATACTGTTTTATTGCAGCCTTCTGCATCTACTAAAATATAAAATGAAATCCATTATCTTGTGGATTTTTTTTTTTTTTTTGGTTTTTGGGTCACACCCGGTAATGCTCAGGGGTTACTCCTGGCCGTCTGCTCAGAAATAGCTCCTGGCAGGCACGGGGGACCATATGGGACACTGGGATTCGAACCAACCACCTTTGGTCCTGGATTGGCTGCTTGCAAGGCAAACACCGCTTTGCTATCTCTCCGGGCCCATCTTGTGGATTTTTTGTTTTGTTTTGGGCCAGACCCGGCAGCATTCAGGGCTTACTCCTGGCTCTACACTCAGAAATCGCTCCTGGCAGGCTCAGGGATGCTGAGGATCAAACCCAGGTTGGCCACGTGCTATTATAACACAGGCCCCTGAAATCAATTATTATAATGCTTAACACTACAAAATAAAATAATCATGTTAAGTTTCAATAATTCCAGTTTAGTGAGTTAAATTAAACCACTTCCTATCAAGAAAGTATTATTAAAGGCCAAAGCAGATAGGACAGTAGAAAGGACACTTGCCTGGTCACTTGCCAACCTAAGTTAGATCCCTGACACCCATATGGTTCCCTCAGCACCACCAGATTCACCCAACGAAAAATTGTATTAAGTACAAAACTGAACTCTCTCTCCTGCTGCAAATACCATAAATGACAAGCAAAATACATGAGTGAAATGCATATGGACTCAAAACTTCAGAAGAAAGAAATACAAAGTTATGAGTATTCTCAGCTCTGTGCTCAGTAAGGCCAATAACTACAGGACCAGCAATTACTGGTAAAAAAAAAAAATCATGGGCCCGGAGAGATAGCACAGCGGTGTTTGCCTTGTAAGCGGCCGATCCAGGACTAAAGGTGGTTGGTTCGAATCCCGGTGTCCCATATGCCCGTGCCTGCCAGGAGCTATTTCTGAGCAGACAGCCGGGAGTAACCCCTGAGCATCCCCGGGTGTGGCCCAAAAACCAAAACAAAAAAAAAAAAATCATTTCCTGGAGTCAGAGCAAAAGCATAGTGGGTAGGCTGCTTACCTTGTATGCAGCCGACTCAGGTTCACTACCCAGCATCCCATATGGTCCCCAGAGACTGCTATCTCTCCCACCAAAGGGAATAAATTTGAAGAAAGGGAATAAAGATTTGAAATGTATCTGGAATGTTTCATTATATTTCTTTCTTAGGCCACAGCAGGCAGTGCTCAAGGGCTACTCCCAGGATTACAAGGAGCTTTGTAGACCCAAGAACTGAATCCACATCTCCCACACACAGAACACTGGCACTAACCCTTTCCAGTATCTATCCAGCCCTAATATCTGAAATGATTCTTACCTATGTGGCAATCCTAGACAGATAGGTACACAAGATGTTTAACTTTTTTTTGGGGGGAGCACACCTGGTGACACTCAGGGGTTACTCCTGGCTATGCGCTCAGAAATCGCTCCTGGCTTGGAGGACCATATAGGATGCTGAGGATTGAACCGAGGTCCATCCTGGATCAGCCGCGTGCAAGGCAAATGTCCTAAGGCTATACTATCGCTCCAGCCCTGATGTTTAACTTTCTATTCTTTTCGGGTTTTTTTTTTGGGGGGGGGGGGTTTGGGTCACACCTGGCAGTACTCAGGAGTTACTCCTGGCTCTATGCTCAGAAATCCCCCCACCCCGGCAGGCTTGGGCAACCAAATAGGATGCCGGAATTCGAACCACTGACCTGCATGCAAGGCAAATGCCTTACCTCCATGCTATCTCTCCAGCCCCTCTATTCTTTTTTTTTTTTTTTTTTTTTTTTTTACCACACTGGGCCATGCTCAGGAACTATTACTGGTTCTGTGTTCAGGAATGATGCTAGCAATTCTCAGTGACACTGACCATATACACGTGATGCTAAAGATTCTAACCAGATCCAGTTACAAGCAAGCAGCACTTTACTCCCTATACTAATTCTTCTGCCCAAGATGTTTAATTGTAATGTTAACTGTTCTCAAGTGTTTGAAATTATAGTGAGGGACTGGAGTGACAATACAGTGGATAAGGCATTTGGCTAGCAAGTGGCTGATGCCCAGATTGATCCCCAAAATCCCATATGATCCCCTGAGTCTATTAGTCACTAGGAGTTATTCCTGAGATCAGAGCTAGGAGTAATCCCTGAGCAGGGGTGTGACCCAAAAACAAATCCAAAACCAAAGGAGAAATGGTAATAAAATACATAAAGCGGTTAATTTAGGGCTAGGACTGTTGGGAATGTGGCTCAGAGCAATTACTTTGTGTGTACGAGTACACAAGCCTTATGTTTGATTCCTCACACACACACACACACACACACACACACACACACACGTGTCAATTTATCATTGTAATTACTTACCATGTTCAACGTCTTCTTCAAATATAACACAGGTCCCAAGTGCATCTACAGGAAAATTTGAAGGTAGCTTATTAAAAAAATACAGAGCTGGGGCCAGAGCGGTGGCACACGCAGTAGGGTATTTGCCTTGCACATGCTAACCTAGGACAGACCATGGTTCGATACCCTGGTGTCCCACATGGTCCCCCAAGCCAGGAGCCATTTCTGAGCGCATAGCCAGAAGTAACCCTGAGCATCACCAAGTGTAGCCCAAAAAGAAAAAAAAAACAACAACAACAGAGCACTTTCTATGAAAATCTTAATTTGGGAATGAGGGCTGGGGCCTTAACTGGTGATATAAGGCTATTTCCTGGCTCTGTTCTTGGGAGCCATTCCTGGCAGTACTCAGAAGACCAAGTAGTGCCGGGGGTCAAAGTCCTGCTAGACAAGTGTCTTAACTTCCATACTAATTCTTCAACCCTAAAAAGCTAGGGTATACCTACCTACCCATACATACCTTATCTATATATACCTAGCCATGCTCAGGGGCTATTACTATGTATTTTTATATATAGTATACGTATGTTATAAAACATACTTGTTATATATTTAAAAAATATAAATATGTATTTTCTTTGTTTTCAGGCAACAGTGGTGCTCAGAGCTTACTCCTAACATTACTCATACAATCATATATGGTGTCAAAGATCTAATCTAGGTCAGCCACATGCAAAGAAAGCACCCTATCTGCTGTACTATATCCCCAGGTCCCTCAAAAACTCTTTTTTTTCTTCTTCTTCTTTTTGGACCATACTTAGTGACTGCATTCAGAATTACTACAGAATTACTCCTGCTGGTGCTTCGGAGACCATACAGGAAATGGAATATTAGGGATCAATCTCAGGTTGACATGTTCAAGGTAAATGCCCTACCCACTATACTACCACTCCATCTCCTGAAAAGATTATTTTTAAATTGGTGTAAGGACATGATTTGCATGCAGGAGACCCAGTTACTATTACCAGCACCACATGATCCCCTAAACTCCAGGAGCAACCCCAGAACACAGAACCAGGGGTAGTCTTTTAGCACCATCAAGTACAACCCAAAAGCAAAAAACAAAACATTATTTTCAGTGCCAAAGACAAAGTACAGCAGGTAAGGCACTTAACTTACACACAACTGACCCAGCATCCTATATAGTGCTCTGAGCATAATCATAAACACTGACTTGTGTGACCTCCAAAGAAATTTTTTATTTTTGTTTTTGGGTCACACCATGGCAGCGCTCAGGGGTTACTCCTGGCTCCATGCTCAGAAATCGCTCCTGGCAGGCTCGGGGAATCATATGGGATGCTGGGATTTGGACCAATGACCTTCTGCATGAAAGGCAAATGCCTTACCTCCATGCTATCTCTCCAGCCCCCCAAAGAAATTTTTGATAACCATTTACCTTCATACTCTCCAGCAAAGATATAGTTATCCACTTGCAGAATGGGCCTCTCTGTATCAATTCCCTAAAAAATAAAAAATTATAAGATGGGATGTGATTCAGCTAATAAAACACATATTTCTTTCTCCTCTCTCCTCTCTCTTCTCCCTCCCTCCCCAGAAAAGTGATTTCTCCATGAAACCTTGCTACCAAAAAGACAACTCTCTCCAAAACCTGGGACCAAGTGCATTATTCTCACAACTACCATATGTTTCAACTTCTCTGTATCTGTAATCTACAAATTAACAAGATCTGTTTCAATCAACTTCCTCTTCGGAAGTGTGTCAACAAAAATTTGAGGAGAGGGATTTTTTGGGTCACATACAGAGATGCTCAGAGATCACTCCTGTCTCTGCACCAGAAATTACTCCTGGCAGGTTTGGGGGACCATGTGGGATACTAAGGATTGAACTCAAGTCGCTATGTGCAAGGCAAACATTCTCCCCATTGGACTATAGCTCCAACCTCCATATATATAAAAATATATAAAATATATAAATATATTTTGCTTTTAGGGCCACACCCGGTGATGCTCAGGGTTTACTCCTGGCTATGCGCTCAGAAATCGCTCCTGGCTTGGGGAACCAAACGGGACACCAGGGGATGGAACCGCGGTCTGTCCTAGATTAGCACATGCAAGGCAGGCAGGCACCCTACCGCTTGCACCATTGCTCCAGCCCCTATATCTTTTGTTTTGTTTGGGGGCCACATCCCACAGTGCTCAAGGCTTATTCCAAGTTCTGTGCTTAGGGATCACTCCTGATGGTCCTCAGGGACCATATGGGGTGCCGGGGACTGGATTCTGGTTGACCACAGACAAGACAGTTACCATTGTACTATCTTTATCTGGTATCTCTCTAGGAGGGCAAGATTTCTTAAATTATATAACTCATGATACCACAGCTTCAGTGTAGTAATGCAGTGGATACTGAGAGAGTAAGGTCCTGGAGCCTGACTGTTCACCTCTCTCCATCCTTCTACCTTCCCCTCTAGAGATCTAGGTTGGCTTTTCCCATTCGCTTCATGTTTCTTTCCCTCTTACTTTCTCCAGTTTTTCAAACAAAATCTATCATACTATTTCCTATGAAATATAGGAAAATAGGGACTATTTTCTATATATAGTACTATATAGCTGTACTATATAGTACAGCTATATAGCACAGTGGGTGTGTTTGCCTTGCATGTGGCAGGCTTGGGCTCAATTCCCAGAAACCCATATGGTCCCTGAGCCCACCTGGAGAGATTCCTGAGTTTCAGCATCACCGGGTGTGACCCCACCAAAATAAACATACATATATATGAAAATATTACCTATAGGGACACAGAAATAACACAGCAGGTAAGCCTTAACCCCCACACCCAAAAAAGACAGACTACTTCTTCCGAATCTTTTCCATTCCTCTCTTACCCACACAGACTCAAACATTTAGAAGTGTTAAGTCTCCCCACCTGAGCAGGTGTTGGATGCTCTTTACTGCTTTGTAACTAACTGGGCTTATGTCAATATCTGGGGCGAGGTACTTCTCGAGTTTGCCTGGCAAGCAGCCGATCCAGGACCAAAGGTGGTTGGTTCGAATCCCGGTGTCCCATATGGTCCCCCGTGCCTGCCAGGAGCTATTTCTGAGCAGACAGCCAGGAGTAACCCCTGAGCAACGCTGGGTGTGGCCCAAACAAACAAAAAACAAAAAAAAAAAAAGAAGTCGCTCCTGGCTTGGGGGACCATATGGGACACCGGGGGATCGAACCACGGTCCGTCCTAGCCTAGCGAAGGCAAGGCAGGCACCTTACCTCTAGCGCCACCGCCCGGCCCCCCCCCCTTTTTTTTTTTTTGTCGATTCACTCTTAGGTTAAATTCTGCACCCATCTGCAAATCGAGGACTCACCAGAATCTTGCATTTATTTTCACATTTTGAAAGAAAATCCGAATCAATAATTCCTGACAGTTCCACCAGAACCAACTGCTCCTAGGAGGAAAAGTGAAAGAAACTAGCAATTAACACAGGCCTCAAATCCCCCATGCCACAGAGCCCACCTTGGTTAAAAAAAAAAATGGGTGCTGCTTCTAAAGACAAGCGATCGCCTTGGATAGTTTCCTTTTTTTAGTTTGATTTTGGTTTTGGGGTCACACCCTGCTGCGATGAGGGGTTCCTCCTGGCTCTGCGCTCAGAAATCGCTCCTGGCGGGCTCAGGGGACCATCTGGGATGCTGGACTGCCTCCCTCCCGCCGGGCTCCCGCCTTCCAGCTTCACCCGCCCGCCTCCAGCTAGCCGCCTGGGCATAGCGGCGCAGGCTTTCCGAGTAGCATTCACAACCTCCTCCTCTTCCTCCGGACCCTCACTGCTCGGGGCCAACTCCGCCGTCGCCATGATCGGCAAGCTGCGCGGGGCTGGCGCGTCATTGACCACGCCCACGCGGGGGCCTCCATGTTGGATCCGGGCGGTAGCGCGGCCGGCGGTGCAAAAAATTTTTTTGCCCTTACGGAAGTGACGTAACACGCCCGCGTCCGCTTCTCGCGCAGGATTTTGCCCGTCTCCTCTCTTTTTACCTGTGCGCAGCTAAGAGGGCCTGGCTTCGCCGGGTTCGATTCCCCCGGCGTCCCATATGGGCCCCCAAGCCAGGAGCGATTCTGAGCGCATCGCTCAAAGTAACAAAAAATACAGATCATGGGGCTGGAGAGATAGCATGGAGGTAAGGCGTTTGCCTTTCATGCAGGAGGTCATCGGTTCGAATCCCAGCGTCCCATATGGTCCCCCGTGCCTGCAAGGAGCAATTTCTGAGCCTGGAGCCAGGAATAACCCCTGAGCACTGCCGGGTGTGACCCAAAAAAAAAAAAAAAAAAAAAAAAAAAATACAGATCATCTTGTTGACTCAAATGCTGTAAAACAATCTTGACAGGGACAAGAAGTTAATGAGTTTCTTATTGCTACACTTTTCCAAGGCCAGCTTAAATCTATAATTCAGTGCTTTATCTGCCACCAAGAATCTCAGACATCAGAGATCTTTACTCATTTATCCTTGCCTTTGAAATCTACTGATAAATGCAGGTTGCAAATTTGCCTTAAAGTGCTTTTTAAAGAAGAACTTAAAGACAAGGGTTTATTGCACACACTAACACACAGCAGGATTCCTTAAAAAAGACAGAAATTTGGAAAGTACCACCTGTGCTCTTAATACATTTGAAACCGCTTTTTCTATGATGGCAAGAATATGAATAGGGCCGGAGCGGTGGCACAGTGGTAGGGCATTTGCCTTGCATTTGGCTGACCTAGGACGGGTCTCGGTTCTATCCCCTGGCATCCCATATGGTCCCCTGAGCCAGGATCTATTTCTGAGCGGATAGCCAGGAGTAACCCCCTGAGCGTCAGTGGGGTGGCTCAAAATGACAAAATAAATAAATAAATAAATAAATAAATAAATAAATAAAGTGTTTTGTGGGAAATTATCTGAGACTGAGATTATTTTTATTAGTAATTTATTTCACAAGGAACCAGTTCTGGGTCATAGTTCTGGGTCATCTCCCTGCCCTTAAGGATAAGAATTTCAGAAGGAGAGACTGGAATGATAGTACAAGGGAGTAGGACGATTGCCTTACACCTGGCTGACCGGGGTTTCATCACTGACACACCCTATGGTTCCCAGAGCCTTCCAGGAGTGATTTCTGAGCGCAGAACAAAAGTGCAGAATTGATCCCCCAATAATTCATTTCACACAAGTTGGCTATGGTGTAATCAATCAGAACTTTGAGTGACTATTGTGCCCCCATTCCTTCCTGACAAAGGGATACTGGGATCAAAGAGGCAAAAAGCTGGGGACATATGCCAAAGCCCTCCCTAGAAGACTTTTTTCTCTTTTTTGGGGGGAGGGGAAGGGGTTGGGCTCCATCTGGCTGTATTCAGGGGTTACTCCTGACTCTGCACTCAAGGATTACTCCTGGTGGGCTTGTAGGACCATTTGGGATGCCAGCCATCACACCCTGGTTGGCTGCTTACAAGGAAAGTGCTTTCTTTACCTGCTGTACTATTTCTCCAACCTAGATATAGCTCCTGTCTTTTTTGTTTTGTTTTGGAGCCACACCCGTTGACTCTCAGGGGTTATTCCTGGCTATGCGCTCAGAAATCGCTCCTGGCTTGGGGGGGACCATATAGGATGCGGGGGGATCGAACCGCGATTCGTCCTAGGCTAGCACGGGCAAGGCAGGCACCTTACCGCTTGCACCACCACTCCGGCCCCATTCTTTTGGTTTTGATTGAAAAGACTTACAATATGTAGTTCTGATGAGGACACCAGGCCATTGTTTAAGCAGAACTAGTCCGCAGAGACAGACAGGAGAGCTATGAAACTCTCCTTGACCTCTCTCCTCAACAATATAACCCCAAATTCACCCCAGTGACCCTTCTCTGCCATTTTGTGTACAGTCGATACATAATTACATATATTCATTCTGTTGCAAACACTTAGTTACCCCCCATCCTCCCAGAGTGTACTTTTTGGGAAATAATAAAGTAATAAGTCACCTGGCTTGCATGTGAAATAATAAAATAACAAAATTAAAGATAATGCCTAGCCCTAAAGTAACCCAAAGGCATGACTCATCCTTTTCACACTTAAAAAATACTAAACTAGGGGCCGGTATGGTGGCGCTAGAGGTAAGGTGTCTGCCTTGCCAGCGCTAGTCTAGGACGGACCGCGGTTCGATCCCCCGGCGTCCCATCTGGTCCCCCAAGCCAGGAGGGACTTCTGAGCGCATAGCCAGGAGTAACCCCTGAGCATCACCGGGTGTGGCCCAAAAACCAAAAAAAAAAAAAAAAAAAAGAAAAAGAAAAAAAATATTAAACTTTTTAGAGAAGAGAAACTAAGACACTAGACACAATCCAAGTCCCTACCAGAGACTTCATGTTGCCTCCTAACCACTGTATTTTGCTTGCTGTCTGTTTCTTTCCTTGCATATTTTTACTCTGGCAGAAGCCTGTGATCTCTCTTAAACATATTTCCCCTCTTGCATCTTTGGGGGGGGTTGGGTCACACCCAGATGAAATGCCATGTTCATTCTGGATCAGCTGAGTGCAAGGCAAAAGCCCTACCACTTCTGTCCCCTCTTACATCTCTAAGCATCTATTAAAAATTACTTTACTAGCTTAGCTTAGGACATTTGCCTTGCACACAGACAACCTGGGACGGATCTGGGTTCAATCTCTGGTATCCCATATTGTCCCCTAAGCCTGCCAGGAGCAATTTCTGAGTGCAGAGCCAGGAGTAACTCCTGAGCATCACCAGGGTGACCCCCCCCCCAAAAAAAAAAAACTACTGGAGCAATAGATAGTACAGCTGGTAGGATGCTTGCCTTGCACGCAGTCTACCCAGGTTCCATGGGCAACATTCCTTAAGGTTCCCTGAGCTCACCAGGAGTGATTCCTGATCTTAGAGCCAGGAGTAACCCCTGAGCACCGCTAGATGTGGCCCAAAATTAAAAAAATAAATAAAACTTGGGGGTTAGAGCAATAGAACAGCAAGCAGTAGGGCGTTTGTCTTGAATGCAGCGGATCCAGGACAGCCCTAGTTCAATCCGCAGCGTCCCATATGCACCCCCATTTCTGAGTGCCTAGCCAGGAGTAACCCCTGAGCGTCACTGGGTGTGGCCCAAAAACAAAACAAAACAAACAAAACAAAATACCAACCACTATCACCCCCCAAAACTACCTTACTGGTGGGGCCTCATGATAATACAGTGGGTAGAGTATTTGCTGGGTTTGCGAGGTTCAATACCTGGAATCCAGGTCTGACCCCAAGTGTAGAACCTGAGCCCTTCTGGGTGTGGTCTAAAAACCAAAAAAGAAAAGAGAAACTACCTTGCTTCATTATTCTGATTCTTCCTGTTTTTTTAGGTATTTTTGTTTGTTTGCTTTGAGGCCACAACCGACAGTGCTCAGGGGTTACTCCTAGTTTTACTCAATAATTACTCTTGGCTGACTTGAGAGGGACTATATAGGATGCTCAGGATCAAACCAGGTCAGCTTTGTGGAAAGCAAGTGTCCTATCTGCTGTACTATTTCTTCAGCTCCTCCTCCTGAAATTCTTATACTTGAGGGCAAGGAAATGACCCAGAACTCTAGTGCTTGGGTTAAGACTAATTAACTTTCCTGCAAAGAACAATCCCCTGGTCAAGCCTGAGTCCACGGACACCTGAGTCATTGGTTGACAGAAACTATCTTCCATGTCATGCAGAGAACAAGAAGACTCAGGTGCAGCTGACTCTTGCCATATTGGGCTGGTAAAATGTAAAATTTCTGGTTCTTCCCCCCCCCCCCTCTTTTTACCCTGTAGGTTCTTACAGATGACTTACGAGTTCTGGCCCAAGCCAGGCACTTCCTGGAGAACTGGTGGCTGAGTGAACTGGCGGCTTGTGGTTGGGTCAAGAGGTGAAGGCACTCTTGAGTGTAGCTCCCTCACTCCCCACTTTATGAGCCACTGGCAATAGAAGCAGGTATCCCAGTTTGAACCTTTTGCAACAAATATGGTCCAAAGAGCACCTCCAGGTATCATTCCTGAGCACAATCAGGTATCATTCCTCCAGTAAATAATAAAAATAAAGCAGGGGCCAGAGAGAGCGAGAGAGCATGGAGGTAGGGCATTTGCCTTGCATGCAGAAGGACAATGGTTTGAATCCTGGCATCCCATATGGTCCCCTCAGCCTGCCAAAAGCGATTTTTGAGAGTAAAGCTAGGAGTAAACCTGAGTGCTGCCGGGTGTGACCAAGAAAGAAAGAAAGCAAGAAAAGGAAGGAAGGAAGGAAGGAAGGAAGGAAGGAAGGAAGGAAGGAAGGAAGGAAGGAAGGAAGGAAGGAAGGAAGGAAGGAAGGAAGGAAGGAAGGAAGGAAGGAAGGAGGGGAAGGAGGGAAAGGAGGGAGGGAGGGAGGGAAGGAAGGAAGGGAAGGAGGAAGGGAGGGAAGGAGGAAGGGAGGGAGGGAGGGAGGAAGGAAGGAAGGAAGGAAGAAAGGAAGGAAAGGAAGGAAGGAAGGAAGGAGGAAGGAAGGAAGAAAGAAAGGAAAGAAAGAAAGAAAGAAAGAAAGAAAGAAAGAAAGAAAGAAAGAAAGAAAGAAAGAAAGAAAGAAAGAAAGAAAGAAAGAAAGAAAGAAAGAAAGAAAGAAAGAAAGAAAGAAAGAAAGAAGAAAGAAAGAAAGAAGAAAGAAAGAAAGAAAGAAGAAAGAAAGAAGAAAGAAAGAAGAAAGAAAGAAAGAAAGAAAGAAAGAAAGAAAGAAAGAAAGAAAGAAAGAAAGAAAGAAAGAAAGAAAGAAAGAAAGAAAGAAAGAAAGAAAGAAAGAAAGAAAGAAAGAAAGAAAGAAAGAAAGAAAGAAAAGAGGAAGAAAGGAAGGAAGAAAGGAAGAAAGGAAGGAAGGGAGGGAGGGAAAGGAGGGAGGGAGGGAGGGAAGGAAGAAAGGAAGGAAGGGAGGGAGGGAGGGAGGGAGGGAAAGGAGGGAGGGAGGGAGGGAAGGAAGGAAGGAAGGAAGGAAGGGAAGGAGGGAGGAAGGGAGGGAGGGAGGAAGGAAGGAAGGAAGGAAAGGAAGGAAGGAAGGAGGAAGGAGGAAGGAAGAAAGAAAGGAAAGAAAGAAAGAGAGAGAAAGAAAGAAAGAAAGAAAGAAAGAAAGAAAGAAAGAAAGAAAGAAAGAAAGAAAGAAAGAAAGAAAGAAAGAAAGAAAGAAAGAAAGAAAGAAAGAAAGAAAGAAAGAAGAAAGAAAGAAAGAAAGAAAGAAAGAAAGAAAGAAAGAAAGAAAAGAGGAAGAAAGGAAGGAAGAAAGGAAGAAAGGAAGGGAGGGAAGGAGGGAGGGAGGGAAGGAAGAAAGGAAGAAAGGAAGGAAGGGAAGGAGGAAGGGAGGGAGGGAGGAAGGGAGGGAGAGAGGGAGGAAGGAAGGAAGGAAAGGAAGGAAGGAAGGAAAGGAAGGAAGGAAGGAAGGGAGGGAGGGAGGGAGGGAGGGAGGGAGGAAAAGGAGGGAGGGAGGGAAGGAAGAAAGGAAGGAAGGAAGGGAGGGAGGGAGGGAGGGAGGGAGGGAAAGGAGAGAGGGAGGAGGGAAGGAAGGAAGGAAGGGAAGGAGGAAGGGAGGGAGGGAGGAAGGGAGGGAGGAAGGAAGGAAGGAAGGAAGGAAGGAAAGGAAGGAAGAAAGGAAGAAAGAAAGAAAGGAAGGAAGGAAGGAAGAAAGGAAGGAAGAATGAAAGAAAGAAAGAAAGAAAGAAAGAAAGAAAGAAAGAAAGAAAGAAAGAAAGAAAGAAAGAAAGAAAGAAAGAAAGAAAGAAAGAAAGAAAGAAAGAAAGAAAGAAAAGAGGAAGAAAGGAAGGAAGAAAGGAAGAAAAGAGGAAGAAAGGAAGGAAGAAAGGAAGAAAGGAAGGGAGGGAGGGAGGGAGGGAAAGGAGGGAGGGATGGAGGGAGGGAAGGAAGAAAGGAAGGAAAGGAAGGAAGGGAAGGAGGAAGGGAGGGAGGGAGGAAGGGAGGGAGAGAGGGAGGAAGGAAGGAAAGGAAGGAAGGAAAGGAAGGAAGGAAGGGAGGGAGGGAGGAAAAGGAGGGAGGGAGGGAAGGAAGAAAGGAAGGAAGGAAGGAAGGGAGGGAGGGAGGGAGGGAGGGAGGGAAAGGAGAGAGGGAGGGAGGGAAGGAAGGAAGGAAGGGAAGGAGGAAGGGAGGGAGGGAGGAAGGGAGGGAGGAAGGAAGGAAGGAAGGAAAGGAAGGAAGGAAGGAAGGAAGAAAGAAAGAAAGAAAGAAAGAAAGAAAGAAAGAAAGAAAGAAAGAAAGAAAGAAAGAAAGAAAGAAAGAAAGAAAGAAAGAAAGAAAGAAAGAAAGAAAGAAAGAAAGAAAGAAAGAAAGAAAGAAAGAAAAGAGGAAGAAAGGAAGGAAGGAAGGAAGGAAAGAAAGAAAGGAAGGAAGGAAGGAAGGAAGGAAGAAAGAAAAAAAGAAAGGAAGAAAGGAAGGAAGGAAGGAAGGAAGGAAGAAAGAAAAAAAGAAAGGAAGAAAGGAAGGAAGGAATGGAAGGAAGGAGAAGGAAAGAAGGAAGGAAGGAAAAAAAGAAGGAAGGAAGAAGGAAAAAGAAAGGAAGAAGGAAGGAAGGGAGAAGAAGGAAGGAAGGAAGAAGAAAAAGAAAGAGAGAGAAAGAGAGAGAGGAAAAAGAAAAAGAAAAAAAATGCCTCAAAATTTAAAGAAGAGGGCCGGGCGGTGGCGCTAAAGGTAAGGTGCCTGCCTTACCTGCGCTAGCCTAGGACGGACCGCGGTTCGATCCCCCGGCGTCCCATATGGTCCCCCAAGCCAGGAGCGACTTCTGAGCGCATACCCAGGAGTAACCCCTGAGCGTCACCGGGTGCGGCCCAAAAACCAAAAAAAATATATATATATATATATTAAAAAAATTTAAAGAAGAGAGACCGAGCAGGTTGTAGAAAGTCAGTACCGGGAGTAAATCACTTGGCTTGCATGTGAGAGTATTCCTGAATCAGTTCTTAGCATCACACAACCCTCTGAACATTGCCAGGCATGACTCCCAACCCAAATACAGATCCAGACACTACTATATGTTGTTCCCCTGAAAAATATAAAGCAGAATGGGGCAGAGAGATAATACAGGGCTTAACCTGTTGCCTTCCATGTGCAGATCCCAGTTTGATCCTGGTTCAATTCCTGGCACCAAAAATAACCCTAGGATCAAACCAGGGAAATAGTTTAAGAGGAAAAACATTAAGAAAACTGATCAGGGAATAGCCCCAGCACTAATAAGTGTGACCTCCAAAACAAATAAAATATAATTAAAAATTAAAATATACTATATACAATGGAATCTTATTTAGCAATATAAAGTAATGAGGCACAGATACATGCTACAAAATGGGCAAATTTGAATGAATGCCAGAGCCTTGGAGCAAGGGACTGCACACTACTGCTGGATATTTTTTTCAGGAATGATGAAAATATTCAGGAATTAGTCATGGTAATCACAAACCTAAGTGGCAATACTAAACACCACTAAATCATACATTTTAACTCTCTTTTAGAGGGTGAATTTTACAGTATGTAGAATTGTAAGTGCTGTGCCCGTGCTATTTGAAAGCCTCCAAGGCTGCATACTGGGGGTGCTGGCAGACGTCATGTGGACTGGGGATCACACCTCAAGCAACCTGGAAAATGTGAGACATGTACTCTACACTTAAGCTACATCTCTGACCTATAAGTTTTATTTGGTGGTGGTGAGGGGGTATCTCTTTTGGACCATACCCATGGTCTATTCCTGTTTCTGTGCTCAGGAGCAAACCTTGAAGGTACTCATGGGATCATGTGCAGTGGGAGAGAAAAAAAGTGGATTCTGTTCCTGAAGGGCAAGCTCCTTATCCACTTTACCATCTTTTGAGCCTTGTGGACATTATTTTAATAAGACTATTGCTATCTATTCTGTTTTGTTTTAAGTCCACATCCAGTGGTACTCAGGTGTTGTATATGAAAACATTTCCATAAGATTATTCTTTGCCTGTTGTCCCACCTTGACCTTCCAGGTGGGGGTGCTGTTGAGAGCCGAATAAATAGTTTGGGAGCGAGGTGTTCAGGGTCTTTTGCCAGAGTTTACTGGCTGGCTCCAGGTGTTTTTTGGAGCTGGTAGTAGGCTGACAAAGGACTCTCTGTGCCCAACCTTTTTACCCCTTTACCCTCCTGTGGATTATTTGCTATGGATAAATATTACCAAGATCTCTCCCACTAGGGGATAAGGGAATGGGAATCAATTTCTCATTCTGGGAGCTCTTTGAGGATACCCAAATAACCAATAAAGGAGTAAACGGGACCCAACACTCAGAAACTACTCCTAGTTCTGTGCTCAGAGGTTGCTCTTTTTTGATGGTCAGAGAACCATATTGGCTACAAGGGATTGAACCTTATACCTTGGCTAAACAGGGTCAGCCACACACAAAGCAAGTTTCTTAACCCCAGTGCTATCTCTCCAGTTCCAAAGTTATTATTAAAAACAAAAACAAGGGGCCGGAGAGATAGCACAGCGGCGTTTGCCTTGCAAACAGCCAATCCAGGACCCAAGGTGGTTGGTTCGTTCGAATCCCGGTGTCCCTATGGTCCCCCGGGCCTGCCAAGAGCTATTTCTGAGCAGGTAGCCAGGAGTAACCCCTGAGCATTGCCGGGTGTGGCCCAAAAACCAGAAAGGGGGCGGGGCTGGAGCAACAGCATAGTGATAGGGCATTCGCCTTGTATGCAGCAGATTCAAGATCCACCTGGGACCCAACCGAGTTTGATCCCTGGCATCTCATGTAGTCCCCTGAGTCTGCCAGGAGTGCCGCCCAGATGTGGGCCCCTCCCCCCAATAAAAGAAACAGATAATATTTTGTTTGTTTTGCCAAATATGTACACATCTCCCAAAAGAAAATTGCTTGAGGTGACTGTGGAAAATTTTTTTGTTTGTTTGTTTTTTGGGTCACACAGAAGTGCTCAGGGGTTACTCCTGGCTCTATGCTCAGTAATCACCCCCGGCAGGCTCGGGGGACCATATGGGATGCCGGGATTCGAACCACTGTCCTTCTGCATGCAAGGCAAATGCCCTATCTCCATACTATCTCTCTGGCCCTGGAAAAAAATTTTTGAATGAGCTAAATGATTTCTGGTTTACATTTATTACTTATTTTCTTTTATTCTTTTTTTTTTTTTTTTTTTTTTTGTGATTTTTTGGGTCACACCCGGCAGTGCTCAGGGGTTATTTCTGGCTCCAGGCTCAGAAATTGCTCCTGGCAGGCACAGGGGACCATATGGGACACCGGGATTCGAACCGATGACCTCCTGCATGAAAGGCAAACGCCTTACCTCCATGCTATCTCTCCGGCCCCATTTTCTTTTATTCTTTTTTTTTTTTTTTTTTTTTTTTTTTGTGGTTTTTGGGTCACACCCGGCAGTGCTCAGGGGTTACTCCTGGCTCCATGCTCAGAAATTGCTCCTGGCAGGCACGGGGGACCATATGGGACGCTGGGATTCGAACCGATGACCTCTTGCATGAAAGGCAAATGCCTTACCTCCATGCTATCTCTCCAGCCCCTTTTTTCTTTTATTCTTTACTTAGTTTTTAGAATACACCCAATAGTGCATGGGATATACTCCTAGTTCTTTGTACAGGTATCACTCCTGGTGGTGCTGGAGGGCCATTTGTGGTGCCTGAGAGCAAACCTAGGTTGACCAAATGCTGAGCAAATGACTTAAACCCTGTGGCTTATTTGACTTAACTGGCTCCTAATTTATTTGATTTAACATGATGCCTGCCAGTTCCTTTTTCTTTGACTTAACTAGCTCCTGGCTTAATTCGATTTAACTTCCAGTTCCTTCTAACCCAAAAACCACAAAAAAAAAAAAATAGCATGATTGCCAAAAAACAAAAACATACACAACAAACAACTTTGGGGGCCAGAGCAAGGGATTGAACCTTGTACCTTGGCTAACCAGGGTCAGCCACACACGAAGCAAGTTTCTTTTTTTTTTTTTTTTTTTTTTGGTTTTTGGGCCACACCCGTTTGACGCTCAGGGGTTACTCCTGGCTATGTGCTCAGAAATCGCCCCTGGCTTGGGGGGGACCATATGGGACGCCGGGGGATCGAACCGCGGTCCTTCCTTGGCTAGCGCTTGCAAGGCAGACACCTTACCTCCAGCGCCACCTACCCAGCCCCCGAAGCAAGTTTCTTAACCCTAGTGCTACCTCTCCAATTCCAAAGTTATTATTTAAAAAAAAAAAAAACAACAACAACACAGGGCTGGAGTAACAGCACAGCAGGTAGGACTTTTGCCTTGCATGCAATAAACCCAGTTAAACCCCAGTATCCCCTATGGTCCTCCAAGTCTGCCAGGAGCAATTCCTTTTTTTGATTGTTTTTTGGTTTTGGGTTTTTTTGTTTGGGGGGGGGGATTACACCTGGCAGCGCTCAGGGGTTACTCCTGGCTCTGTGCTCAGAAATCGCTTCTGGCAGGCACAGGGGACCATAAGGGATGCCAGAATTCGAACCACCGTCCGTCCTGATTGCGTGCAAGGCAAATGCTATACTGCTGCGCTATCTCTCCGGCCCCCAGGAACAATTTCTGATTGTAGAGCCAGAAGTAACCTCTAAGCACAGCTGGGTGTGGCCCAAAATCAAAAACAAAAAAAGCATAGTTTAATATTTTCTTATAGCTGTATAGTATTCCATTGTGTATAATGCCGTAACTCCTTTATCCTTTCATCTGTAATTGGACATTTCGGTTCCTTCCATATCCTGACTGTTGTTCTAAGCATCACAATGAACATAGATGTGAATTTATCTTTTTGTGTGTGTTTTTTGGTTCTTGGGTCACATCCGGCGGTGCTCAGGAGTTACTCCTAGCTCTATGCTCAGAAACTGCTCCTGGCAGGCTCGGGGGACCATATGGGACACTGAGATTCGAACCACCATCCTTCTGCATGCAAGGCAAATGCCCTACCTCCATACTATCTCTCCGGCCCCAGAGATTTGTTCTTAATGCTATAACAACTCTCCATGATTTTTACCATAGAATTCAGTGGTTACCAGTGAGATTCCTGTGATTGAAGGACCCATGAAACATAGGGATTCCATTTTGCAAAGTATGGGGTCCCTTGATGTTTAGAGGCCCCTCCTTTCTAAATCAAGCTAAGAACTGGGCATTTCTGCAGAATATTGCTATGAGAGTAACACTCTAACTTACACTCCTCTGATTTAGGAAATCTTCATTCTCTCCGGTGTTGTGTTTTGGTTTGGGGGCTATTCCTAGTTGTGCTCAGGGCTTCTTCCTGACTCTGTTCTCAGGGATCAGTCCATTGTATTCCTGGAGGACCATATTCAGTGTCAAGGGTTTGATTCCTGGATTGTTGCATGCAAGGCAAGTACTTTAACCCCTGTACCTCTCCAGCCCTCTCCTCCAGTATTTAATGAAAAAACTCCTTCCCTGTACCCTTGTAGACATCTAACATCATTCCTTCAAATGCCCTCAGACTCTTTTAACAACAGGCAGGAAAGGGCATGGTTTTCAAATAGTTCAGCTTCCCATTCTTTTAGCTGCTCACACAAAGAAATACAAAGGGCCTGGCTCCCTGCTTGGCAAGGATAATGGGAAAGCACAGGATGTTACTATTTCCATAAATTATCCTGCAGATCAATAAAATTGGAGAGGTGTGTGGCCAAACCTTGTCTTGTAAGTTTCTAGAGCAGGAGTTGGCTCCCATCCTAAGTCACTGTACCTGGGAACCAGAAGGCTTAAGGTGCTCATTCAAAGGAGATTTAGAAAAAAGAAAAAACAAATTGAGAACAAACTCAAAAAACACACAGGAGAATTGGTGGCAGCAGCTATCCAATACCCTGGAAGCTTTATGTGATTCCTGAGCCATTGTGAATAATCCGAGAGCATGGGTGGATGACATAAACAGCAGGTGCTGTTGAAATCTGATAAAAGAAGAAAACAGGGACCGGATAGACAGCCGACCCAGGACCTAAGGTAGTTGGTTCGAATCCCGGTGTCCCAAATGGTCCCCTGTGCCTGCCCCTGAGCACTGCTGGGTGTAGCCCAAAAACAAAAACAAAAGCAAAAAAATAAAAATAAAAGAAGAAAACACATTTCACAGTGCTCTGAGGTTTAAAATGCCTTGCATGTATGGCACCTGAGTTTGAGCCCTAAATCCATGTGCCCCCTCAACCAAGTACTGCCAGCTATAGCCCCCTCTCCACCTTTCTTGCTGCAACAACTTTTAAATGTCTTCTAAGTAATAAAGTCGATATTTTGTTTTGTTTTGTTTTGTTTTGGGTTTTGGGTTACACCTGGCAGCGCTCAGGGGTTACTCCTGGCTCTATGCTCAGAAACCACTCCTGGCAGGCACGGGGGACCATATGGGATGCCAGGATTTGAACCACCGTCCTTCTGCATGCAAGGCAAATGTCCTACCACTCCATGCTATCTCTCTGGCCCTGATGTTGATCTTTTGTTGTTACTGTTGTTAGTTTTTGTTTTTGCTTTGCTTTTCTTGGTTTGGGACTACACGTGGCTGAGCTCAGGACTTATTCCTGACTCTGCGCCCACGGATCACTGCTGATGGAGATCAAGAGACCATTTGAGATGCTGGGTATCAAACTAGGGTTAACTGCATGAGAGTCAAGTGTACTTAACCCTGTGCTATTTCTCTAGTTTTGAAGTTGTTCCTCTAGGAAGTTAGAGATAACAAATGAGAAATGTTTCACAAGTTAGTTTAAAATGATCTGTACTAAAAAAATAACTAATAATAAAATGGTCTGAACTTACCGGTATAAGAGACAAATTTTGCAGCCACAATTGGAGATATTTGTGGGGAGATAGATTTTTGTTATTTGAGAAAAGTTGATTTTGATTGTAAGTAGTAAGAGGAAATCATGAAAAATATTTAAAATATAGTTGCTGAGAAATGGAAATGGGAATATTCGGTTTAGTTTTTAAAAGCCTACCACTAGGAGGAGACAAATGAATTTTAAAAGTTTAATTCTGTTCTTCAAAACACATTTTCCAAATTAAGATTAAAGAGTCTATATTAGAAATAATTTAGCGGGGCCAGAGTCCCAGTGAATAAGGAGCTTGCCTTGCATTTGGCTGACCAGGTTTGATTTCCAGCATCCCAAATGGTCTCCTAAGCACTACCAGGAGTGATTCCTGAGTTGAGAGTCAAGAGTAACCTCTGAACATCGCCACTGTGGTTCCCAAACCAAACCAAACCAAACCAAACCAAACCAAACCAAACCAAACCCACATTTAGTAACAGAACTCTTGTAAAAGAATATTTCTAGGTTTGCTCTGTGTGTGTGTGTGTGTGTGTGTGTGTGTGTGTTACTGTATTGAACCCAGGGTCTCACATATGTGAGGCCAGTGCTCTACCACTGAGCCATAAAAGAGTATTTAATATACTGGAAAGATAGATGCACTCCAATGTTCAGTGCAGCACTTCTGGAAATAATAGCCACAATCTGGAAATAATCCAAAAGTCTAAGAACTAATGAGTGGATAAAGAAACAATGGTATGGGGGCAGAGCAATAGTACAGCAGGTAGGCCTTGCACGCGGCCAACTCGGGTTCTATCCCTGGCAACCATATGATCTCCTGCATTGCTCAGGAGTGATTCTTTTGCACAGAGCCAGTAGTAACCCCTGAGTAACTGCTGGTGTGATGGAAAATCAAACCAAGCAAACAAATAAAGAAAACAACAACAAAGAAATATAAACACAATGAAAAACTACTTAACTAGAAGAAAAGACAAAATCTTACATTTTTATCTCTATATGGGTGAAACTAGAGTGTAAATCTGAGTGAAATCAGCCGGAAGGAGAGGAACAGTCAAAATGATCTCTCATGTGTGGGATATAAAGAAACCCAGTAAGGGGTATTATAGGATGCCTGTGTGCGAGGTAAATGTTTTACCTTCTGAAAAATTTTTAAATGGTAACATGTTTATTAAAAATGAATATTTTAGGGGCTGTAGCAATAGCACAGTGGTAGGATGGACCTTGGTTTGATCCCTGGCGTCCCATATGGTCAAGAGCAATTTCTGAGCACTTAGCCAGAAAGTAACCTCTGAGCATTACAGGGTGTGGCCCCCAAAGCAAAATAAAATAAAATAAAATAAATGAATATTTTACATTTTTATAACAGTTTGTATTCTAGTAAGGCCTTTTAAAATGTATATTTTGGGGATTGGAGAAATAGCACAGCGGTAGGGCATTTGCCTTGCAAGCAGCCGATCCAGGATGGATGGTGGTTTGAATCCCGGCATCTTATATAGTCCCCTGTGCATGCCAGGAGCGATTTCTAAGCTCAGGGCCAGGAGTAACCCCTGAGTGCTGCTGGGTGTGACCCAAAATAAAAATAAAAATAAAAATAAATGCATATCTTGGTCCAGAGAGAGAGAGTACAGAGATCAAGGCACTAGTATTTTGACCCTGGATTAAATCCTTGAATTATTTATGTTTCTTCTGAGCACCACCAATGAGGCATCCAACACAGAGTTAGGTGTGGGCCCTGAGCACCACAGGTGTGTCTCTCTGCCAAAAAAATAATGATAAAGGGCCGGGCGGTGGCGCTGGAGGTAAGGTGCCTGCCTTGCCTGCGCTAGCCTAGGACGGACCGCGGTTCGATCCCCCGGCATCCCATATGGTCCCCCAAGAAGCCAGGAGCAACTTCTGAGCGCATAGCCAGGAGTAACCCCTGAGCCTCACAGGATGTGGCCCAAAAACCAAAAACCAAAAAAAAAAAAAAATAATGATAAAAATGCATATCTGGGAGCTAGAGAAACAGTACAGCATTTAGGGCATTTGCCCTGCACACAAACAACCCAGATTTGAGTCCTGACATCCCATATAGTTCTTGGAGCCCAAAGAAATGATACCTGAGCACAGAGCCAGGAGTAAGCTCTGAGCATATCCAGTTGTGCCTTGCCCCTCCACAAAAATGCATATCTACGACCAAAGAGATAATACAGGTGGTAAAATGTTTGCTTTGCATGCAGCCACCCCCACTTTTATTACAGGCACTATAGATGGTACCCTGAGCACCTCCAGGGGTCACTATTGAACATAGTACCAGGAATGGACCCGTAGCACCTCAGTGTGACCCAACTTGTCCCCAAATACATATCCTGGAAACAACCCAAAGGTCCACT
The DNA here is from genome assembly GCF_024139225.1 of Suncus etruscus. Classification (NCBI taxonomy): domain Eukaryota; kingdom Metazoa; phylum Chordata; class Mammalia; order Eulipotyphla; family Soricidae; genus Suncus; species Suncus etruscus. The sequence goes on along the minus strand of NC_064851.1, from coordinate 80,746,576 downwards.
GAAAGATGAATGAATAAAGAATTTGTGGCATAGGGTAGGAGCAATAGGATACCTAGTAGAGCACTTGCCTTGTATGCAGTCAATCCAGGTTTGATTCTTACCAACCCATATGGTCCTGCAAGCACCACTAGAAGTAATTGGTTTTGTTTGTTTGTTTGTTTGTTTGTTTGTTTTTTGTGATGAGGTGCAGTAACTACTTCAAAACCATAAACACTATTGTAAACATGTTACCTAAACTATAATAATTTACCACCTCTCCCATTTTTGTTTTGTTTTGGAGGCACACCTGCCGATGCTCAGGGGTCACTCCTGGCTCTGCACTCAGGAATCACTCCTGAAAGTGTTCAGAAGACCATATGCCAGGGATCAAATCAAATATGGCTTGGCTAAGTGCAAGGCTAGCACCCTACTCACCATATTGTCTCTATGACTCCTAACAAAAAATATTTCAATCATATCTTACCCTATTTCAGATGTAAAAAAAAAATAAACACTAGTCACTGGCTCTTAACTTTAGTTGCTTCAAAGCACTTGGAAGCTGCTCAGCCCAGATAGCAATACTGACTCAGTGGGTCTGTATGAATCAGGAAGGAAATTAACATTTCAAGGGAATAGGGAACTTGCCTTGCAAGGGCTCACCCAGGTTTGATCCTGAAAACTTCATATGGTTCCCCTAGCATACCCAGGAGTGATCTATGGGCACAGAGTGGGAAAAGCCCTGAAGAATGCTGGGTGTGTCCATAACCCTCTCCCACGCCCAATAGCAATAAAAGTAACATAAAACCTCCTATTATGAGCTTCAGCGCTATTTCACTCTTAGAATTGAGGGGACATCAGTTAGGCCACAGCTGCATTGTCCAAATGGATGCGAGATGGATCAAGCAGGCCAGTGGGCTTCAAGTGTGTGCCCTCGGCCAGCATGACCTGGAATTTGGTTACAAATGCAGATTCCCAGGCCCTGCCATCAGCACTGAGTCAGAAACACTGGGCAAGGGGCTCAACAACCTGTAGCTGCAACTAGCTCTCCAGGTGATTCTCCCACACACCTGCAGCTGAAAACTGAGCTAAGCAAAGTTGTTGTTTTCTTTTCCCTTGAGAATTTGAACTGGGAAGCACAGTAAGCAATGATCTGTTATTATGGGGAGGGAATTTAGGAGTTGGTCATAAACAATGAATAAAACCAATTGCTGAGTAAGTGGACACTGTAGCTAGAGAAGGTTGCTGAACCCCCGCATTTTTGACCTATGGTCGTGGAACCCCTGTCTTGTGCCTTCCAGCACTTCCACCTGCATCTATGTGTGTGGGGAAGTGTCCCATTCAGGGCTCTTTGGCTTCCTGGCCAAGCCCACTGCTATTCTTAGGTACCTGTGATATTATTATCATGTTTATTGTCATGTGTGTCCTTTAAATAGACTTTCCATTACTTGAGTCAAGCTGTGTTCCAAAAATATAAAAGCTGAAATAACTTCAAAGTAGACTTGAGTCAAAATTCAGGTGAATAAAAGGAAGATCTTTTTAAAGATCGGCTTCTATTTCTTATTCTTTTTAGAAAATAAAATGTACCAAAATCACTATTTTTTGTTCGTTTGGGAGGTCACACCCGGCAGTGCTCAGGGCTTATGCCTAGCTCTGTGCTCAGTGATCACTCCTGGTTGGATTCATAGGACCACATGTGTCAAGGAGCAAACTTAGGTCATACAAGGCAAGTGTCTAAATGTCTTTACTTAAAAAAAAGTCTTTACTATATATCTGGCCTTGTAACTGTTTTAAATGAATGTCCTTGATCTCTTCTCTCATCACCCTCAACTACTGCCCTCATACACTAAATTCTATCCACTTGCATTTTGTTTTTCAAGGAAGGGTGGAAAATCATCCCGGCAATGCTCAGGGTTTACTTCTGGATTTGTATTCAGGGATCATTACTGGCTTGGGGGAACCATATGGGAGGCCAGGAATTGAACTTGGAAGAGGCCAACCTTGCAATTATGTGCAGCCAACATTGCATTATCACTCTGGCTCAACATAAACTAATTATTCTGATGTGAACTGCTCAAGATCTGAAGAGAGGTACAAGTGTTAAGGGCTCACCTTGAATACTGCTCATTCGGTCCAATTCCAAGCACCACACATGACTACCAGGCACTCCCAGGAGTCCTCCCTGAGCACAGAGCCAAGAGTAAGCCCTGAATATTGCTGGGCGTGGTCCAAAAACAAAATAAAGGAGCCAGAGAGATAGCATGAAGGTAGGGCATTTGCCTTGCATGCAGACGGATGTTAGTTCAAATCCCGACATCCCATATGGTCCCCCGAGCCTGCCAGGAGCGATTTCTGAGCAGAGAGCCAGGAGTAACCTCTGAGTGCTGCCGGGTGTGACCCAAAAACCAAAAAAATAAAATAAAATAAATTAAAAAAAAATATTTCAGAAAGGGGCCGAGAGATAGCATGGAGGTAAGGTGCTTGCCTTGCATGCAGAAGGATGGTGGTTCGAATCCCAGCATACCATATGGTCCCCTGAGCCTGCCAGGAGCAATTTTTGAACATAGAGCCAGGAGTAACCCCTGAGTGCTGCTGGGTGTGACCCAAAAACAAGCAAACAAAAAATATTTCAGAAAAATAAGTCAACTTTTGGGGCTAAAGCGATAGCACAATGGGTAGGGCACTTGCCTCGCATGCAGGTGAATCACGTCCAATCTCTGGCATCCCATATAGTCCCCTGAGCCTGCCAGGCGTAATTTCTGAGTACAGTGCCAAGATTAACCCCTAAGCAGTGCCATGTGTGGCCCCAAAACAAACAAACACAGACAAAAATAAGTCAACTTATTTATATATATACATATATATATATTTAAACAGCTTGATTACAAATATGATTGTAGTTAGATTTTAGTCATGCAAAGAACACTCCCCTTCACCAGTGTGAAGACAAAACTAAGACAAAACTGTTCCACTTAGGAGTTGCAAATATTTTAATTTGTCATGACATTTCTCCTGGTCCTGGTATCAGAATTTACTGAAACTTATCAGACCTCACACTCTTCCTTCTCTTCCTTTTCACCCACCAACCAACCCTTTTGCTTCAATAAGACAATCTGCAGAAATTCTTTATCTCATTTTTTCTCCCATTTGGCCACTAAACTTTTGCTAGTCATCTGCTCCACCAGGCTGACTTTGGTATCAGTCCATACCAAAAACTTTTCTTACTCAAGAAATGTTTCCTGAATAGCCTCTTGTACTTTTCTTTCATTCTTTCAACCTGATCTACCCAGGATTTTTTATTTGCCTGAAGCTCCTTCCATTTAAACAATAAACTCCCATAAACAACTTTACATCAAATTGTGCATTTACTTTGGATTTGCTACTTCACATGTATGTGTGACAGTTCATTTCTTAATCTTTCTGGGTATATATCTTTAATAAGGTCATCAAATGAATGAAAGAATGAGTGTAAAACTAGTATAACTTAAAGGAACCTGAGGGGAAACAGAATTTAGAAGCCATTCTTAGTTCATATTTATGGACTATGGTGTAGTTTAGTGTTTCCCAACCTGGGTGATATCACACTCTGGCAGGGCACGGGAATGATGCTGAGCAGATAATTTGAGTGCAATTGTAAGATTCTTTATGCTTGGTCACTTATAGAATGTGGATTTCTAGGGGATTGCTAATTTTTTTCTGAAAATGGGGAAATAACCCAATAAATTTAGGAACTTCTGAATGCATTGCATGGCCCAATATACTGAATGCTTCATTCCTCCAGACCTACTTTATAACAAATCACTCGTTTTTGACACTCATTCACAGATATATTCAATTTGCTTTTCTTTTTTTTTTTTTTTTTTTTTTTGGTTTTTTTGGGCCACACCCGTTTGATGCTCAGGGGTTACTCCTGGCTATGTGCTCAGAAATTGCCCCTGGCTTGGGGGGACCATATGGGATGCCGGGGGATCGAACCGCGGTCCGTTCCTTGGTAGCACTTACAAGGCAGACACCTTATCTCCAGCGCCACCTTCCCGGCCCCTCAATTTGCTTTTCTAAAGCAGTGAATTGATCTAAAGATTCACACATGTTAATCATTCAAAAAGTGATAGTTAAATTATTTATTTATTTATTTATTTTGGTTTTTGGGCCACACCCGGCATTGTTCAGGGGTTAGTCCTGGCTGTCTGCTCAGAAATAGCTCCTGGCAGGCACGGGGGACCATATGGGACACCGGGATTTGAACCAACCACCTTTGGTCCTGGATCTGGTGCTTGCAAGGCAAATGACGCTGTGCTATCTCTATGGGCCCAATAGTTAAATTATTAAAAAAAATTAGTGTGTATTATGTTTAGCTTTTCTAATAAGTATGGCAGGAGCCATACTTGTAACATGTAAACAGGCTTTAGAATTAATACAATTCTGAATGTACAGGAAGGTGCTTTATTAGCAAATACTTCATGAAGATGGTGAATAAATTGCCAAGAAATATGCTTTTCTCTTAGATGAATCTTCTTTCCCTGTTTATTTCTTCTTCCTCTTCCTCCTTCTCTTCTTCTTTCTTCTTCTTCCTCTTCTTCCTCTTCCTCTCCTTCCTCCTCCTTATTCTTTTCTTCTTCCTCCTCCTCTTCTTTTATCTTCTTCTCCTTCTTCCTCTTCTTCCTTCTTCTTTCTTTTCTTCCTCTTCATCTTCCTCCTCCTCCTTCTCCTCCTCTTCTTTTTATTGTTTGGACACACCCAGTTGTGCTCAGAAATTACTCCTGGTGGTGAGCAGACCAAATGGGATGCTGGGGAACAAACCTGGGTTGGTTGTATCAAGGCAAACACCTTACTATTATTCTATCACTTCAGTCCCTACCTTCAGTATTTCTTATTGTGGGCTGGACTCCTTTTATTTTATTAACAATTTGATTCTGGGGCCCGGAGAGATAGCACAGCAGCGTTTGCCTTGCAAGCAGCGGATCCAGGACCAAAGGTGGTTGGTTCGAATCCCGGTGTCCCATATGGTCCCCCGTGCCTGCCAGGAGCTATTTCTGAGCAGACAGCCAGGAGTAACCCCTGAGCACCGCTGGGTGTGACCCAAAAACTAAAAACAAACAAACAAAAAACAATTTGATTCTTCAGTGGATAAAGATACAGCAAATAAGGCCCTTGCCTTGCATGTAACCAGCCCTGGTTCTATCTTCAGTACCACATACAGTCTCCCAAGCACTGCCAGGAATAAGTCCTGAGCCAAACAAGCCAAAACAAACATACATACAATTTTTTTTTTTATCTTTGGGTCAGACCCGGCAGTGCTTAGGGGTTACTCCTAGCTTTATGCTCCTGGCAGGCTCAGGGGACCATAGAGGTTGCTGGGATTCGAACCACTGTCCTTCTGCATGCAAGGCAAACACCTTACCTCCATGCTATCTCTCCGGCCCCAAACATACATACAAATTTTTATAAGGCACTTGCCTTGTATGTAGCCAACTGTTCAATCCCTGGCATGCTAGGAGGGGGATATATATGTATATTATACATACATATATATATGTATATAGTGCTAGAAGCAACCTGAAGGTATAAAAGCTATGTATATGCTTGTCATTAGTAGAATTAGTAGAATTCTAAGTCTCCACTTTCCAACAAAAATAATCTTTCTATATAAAGCCTGTCTGTTGTAAGCCACTAAACCCATCCAGTTTGTCCTTTTGTCCATTCCGCTTTACCCAACTGGGTGCCTTATTTTAAGAGAAACAGGCATGCTGAAAGCTTGGCTCTTTTACCACCTGCTGATGAGCCAGTAGCAATCACTACTCAACCTGCTCCATAATTAAAATCACATAAAAAGGGCAGGAATTCGAATGAGTCTAACATGTTTTCTCACTCAGCCAGCAAGTGGGCAGCCACGGAGGCGCCCAAACACAATGTCTATTGTAGTAACGATCAGATGACCAAATCCTCTCCTGCCCCAAGTATCCACACAGTCTGGACGTCAGGGTGGTGCCTTTCCCCCTGCCTCCGGGAGGTGAGCTAGAAAGAAGTGGACTCTGGAAAACAAGAGCATGGGTTCTTGCCTTTACAGACTGAGAGGAGCTGGGCCGTGTTTCTACAAAGGACTCCTTGTCTGCATCTGTACCCACACTGAATATGATTCATGGATTTTTAACTGGATACTTTCACTTTATCATATGACTTCTAAAAAGTGACTTGAGATTAAACATTTTATTTCCTTATTTGCAAAAAGAAATACAGTAAATTTTGGTGCTAAAAGGAACTTTAAAAACAATTTGGTACAATTCTTTAAATTTTGATAAAGGCATATTTAAGCCAGAGAGTAAGTGGTGGGTCAGGAATAAAACTTGAGGGTTTGGCTATTAACAGGATAAAGAAGAGACCAAAGTGATTGTATAGTATGCCTTGCATGTGGCTAACCCAGGTTTGATCATCAGCACCCCACATGCTCTTCTGAGCTCTGCCATGATGATCCTGAGCACAGAACTTGGAGTAAGCCCTAGGCACAGCCAGGCGTGGCCCAAAAACAACAGCAGCAAAAACCAAACCAAACAAAACAATGGAATTGGAGCGGTGGCGCAAGCGGTAAGGCGTTTGCCTTGCATGCGGCTAACCTAGGATGGACTGCGGTTTGATCCCCTGGCGTCCCACATGTTCCCCCAAGCCAGGAGCAAATGATTTCTGAGCACATAGCCAGGAATAACCCCTGAGCATCAGTGAGTGTGGCCCAAAAGCCAAACCAAATCAAAACAAAAACCCAGCAGCAACAACAAAGAGACAATACAAAGATTGGTGGATGAGGATGGGGCTTTGCTTACATTTATTTTATGTATTTATTTTTGTGTTGGGGGCTGAGGGACAACCAAATCCAACAGTATTCAGAGGACCATTTTGCTGGGGCTGGAACTTGGATCTCCTGCCTGCAAACATTCACGCTAGCACTTTGAGCCTTCCCTGCATCTTTTTTTTTTCTTTTTTCCCCCCGCTTTTGTTTTTGGTTACACCCACTAGTGTTCAGGGCTTACTCCTGGCTCTCTGCTTAGAAATTACTACTGGCAGGGCTTTGGGGACCATCTTTGTTGCTAGGAATTGAATCTATGTTGGCTGTATATAAGGGAAGTGAAGTTTTTTTTGTTTTATTTTGTTTGTTTTGTGGGCCATACCCAGTGGTGTTCAGAGGTTATTTATTCCTGCCTCTGCACTCAAGAATCATTCCTGGCAGGTTCAAGGCACCAGATGGGATCCTGGGGCTTGAACTATGATCAGCCACATGCAAAGCAAGCACCCTACCAATTCTACTCTCAATCTAGCCCCTAATTAAAAATTTTGAAAAACAAAATATTGAGGAGGAGCTGAGAAACACCGAGCGTAATTCCCCTCACACAAAAAAATATAAGGTTAGGGATGTAGCTTTGTGGTAGAATACTAGTTATACATGTTTGAGATTTGGGTCAATCCACAGCACCACTAAGCCAAAATAAATTTTTTTTTCGGTCACACCCAGCAATGCTCAGGGGTTACTCCTGGCTCTACACTCAGATATCGCTCCTGGCAGGCTCGTGGGACCTCATGGGATGCCAGGATTCGAACCACTGTCCTTCTATATGCGAGGCAAATGCCTTACCTCCATGCTATCTCTCTGGCCCCCAAAATAATTTTTAACTAAATTAAATTAAACTATGATATCAAATACCAGAAAAGTTGCAAGAGTTATGCAGAGAATCTCATCTTAACAGTATACATTAAATATAAAGCTGGGCATATGAATCATTATTACTATTTTTTTGCTGAGCCATTTAAGAGGAAGTTGCAGACATGATGCCTTTATTACCTTAGCTCCTAGTTGGAAACAAATACGCTGTACACAATAGCTGTAAAGTAATCTAGCACTGGTCTTTTCAGCAACACCCACTCAGACACATAGTAATCAGCATTGAGAGCATCACTTTCAAATTCTAGCATCATCTCATCTGGCTTGGAAAAGGGTAGATAAAAATCTAAGTTTAAGAACAATTTATAGGGGCCAGAGAGATAGCACAGCTGGAGGACGTTTGTCTTGCAAGAGGCTAATCCAGGATGAACAGTGGTTCAGATCCTGGCATCCCATATGGTCCCCTGTGCCTGCCAGGAGAGATTTCTGAGCGCAAAGCCTGAAGTAAACCTGAGTGCTGAGGGGTGTGACCCCCCAAAAAAAATTCCAAACAAACAAAAAGAACACTTAATATACTTTTTCCCTACTTCAATAAGTATTTATTAAAAAATAGTCTAGTTTTGGGCCGGAGAGATAGCATGGAGGTAGGGCTTTTGCCTTGCATGCAGAAGGATGATGGTTTGAATCCTGGGATCCTGTATGGTTTCCTGAGTCTGCCAGGAGCGATTTCTGAGTGTAGGTCAGGAATAACCCTGAGAGCTGGGTGTGACCCCCCCCCCACCAAAAAAAAAAAAAAAAAACCCAAAATAGTCTAGTTCAAGAGACAATAGAGATGAGGGTCAGGAGGAACAATCTGTGATAGGAAGACTGCCACAAATAGTAGAGCAGTGCTGTTAGGTTAGAGAAGGAGCCGCTATGGCAATGATAGTAGGAACCGATAACTGGACAGAGTGATTGCTTGACAGAGATAAAGTGATATGCATGGTACCCCCTCATTAACAATAGTGCAAAACACAGTGTCTAAAAGGGAAAAAATGGTGGTGGTGGGAAAAGAGAGAGAGGAAGAAGACAAAGAGGAGTATAATGCCTGCCCTATAGGCAGTGAGGCGAGGGGGAGGGAAACTGGGGGCATTGGTGGTAGGAAATGTTCATAAGCGAAGGGTGATGTACATTGTCAGACTGAAACTCAATCATGAACAACTTTGTAACCATGGTGTTTAAATACAAAGAAAAAATAAATTTAAATTAAATTTTAAAATACCCCACCCCCAATCAAAGTAGTCTGGTTAGAAACCGGGCAGGTAGGCTGTTTGCTTGCACACATCTAACCTGAGTTTGGATCACCGACATCCCACATGGTCTACCAGCACCACCTGAGGTAATTCGTGAGTGCAGAGCCAGAAGTCAACCTTGAGCATTGCCAAGTTTGACCCCAAAACAAAACAAAACAAAACAAAACAAAAAAGACTGGTTTGTTTTTCAAAACCACATGATCCCTGAGGATCACTAAAAGCAGCTCCTGAGCACTGAGCCAGGAGTAGCTCCTTAGAACCATCAGGTGTGACCTCAAAACAAAATAACAAACGCTTATTCACTGCTGGTGGGAATGCTGTCTAATCCACCCTTTAGGGAAAACAATATGGAGATTCTGCAAAAAACTGAAAATTGAACTCCTATATGATCCAACTATACCACTCCTAGGGATATACCCTAGGAACACAAAATACAATCCAAAAATCCCCTCCTCACATCTATATTCATTTCAGTGCTATTTACAATAGCCAAACTCTGGAAACAACCAAGATGCCCTTCAACAGATGAATGGCTAAAGAAACTGTGGTACATATACACAATGGAATATTATGCAGCTGTTAGAAGAGATAAAGTCATGAAATTTTCCTATACATGGATGTACATGGAACCTATTATGTTAAGTAAAATAAATCAGAGAGAGAGAGAGATAGACACAGAATAGTTTCACTCATCTGTTGGTTTTAAGAAAAATCAAACACATTATTTCAATACGGCTCAGAGACAATAGAGTTAAGGGTTGGAAGGACTGGCTCACAATTTGAAGCTCACCACAAAGAGTGGTGAACTTTGTTAGGGAAATAACTACACTAACAGCTAACATGACAATGTTAAAGAATGAGAGAAGTAGAATACCTGTTGCGAATACAGGCAGGGGTAGGGAGGAGGCAGGGTATTGGTGGTGGGAATGTTGTACTAGTGATGTGGGGTGTTCTATTTATAACTGAAACTCAGGGCCAGAGAGATAGCATGGAGGTAAGGCATTTGCCTTTCATGCAGAAGGTCTTTGGTTCAAACCCGGCATCCCATATGGTCCCCTGAGCCTGCCAGGAGTGATTTCTGAGCATGGAGCCAGGAGTAACCCCTGAGAGCTGCCGAGTGTGACCCAAAAACAAAAACAAACAAACAAACAAAAAAAAACAAGAAACAAGGGCCCGGAGAGATAGCACAGCGGCGTTTGCCTTGCAAGCAGCCGATCCAGGACCAAAGGTGGTTGGTTCGAATCCCGGTGTCCCATGTGGTCCCCTGTGCCTGCCAGGAGCTATTTCTGAGCAGACAGCCAGGAGTAACCCCTGAGCAATGCCGGGTGTGACCCAAAAACCAAACCAAAACAAAACAAAAAAAACAAGAAACAAGCAAACAAACAAACAAACAAAAAACAGAAACCCAACTACAAACATGCTTGTAATCATGGTGCTTAAATACAGATTTATATTAAAAATAAATAAAATAAAATAAAATTAGAAAAAACAAAGCAACAATAGAAGTAAGCTGATGTCCTACTAGGTGTTTGAAAATTTATAAAAATGCACTCATACTTTCTTTATTTGAGAATTGCTGAACTCAACAAAGTTTCACTTTACCCCCTGTCTTCCTTTCTTTCTCTCCCTATATTCTACCTTATACCCTGAGTTATTTTCTTTTAGAGTAAGGAGAAGACTTAAAATAAAGGTGCAGGGGCCCAAGTGATAGCACTTTGGGTAGGGAGTTTGCCTTGCATGTGGCTGACCTGGGATGGATGTGGGTTTGATCCCAGCATCCCATATGGTCCCTTTAGCCTGCCAGGAGTGATTTCTGAGCACAGAGCTTAGAGTAACCCCTAGAAGCTACTGGGTGTGGCCCAAAATCCAAAAATAAAATTAAATAAATTAGTAAAGTGTAGGGCTGGAGTGATAGCAGAATGAGTTGGATACTTGTCTTGCATGTGGCTCCCAGCACTGCATATGGATTCCTAAGCACCTTCAATAGTGATCCCAATCATAGACACAGTAATTAACTCTGAGCATTGCTTGGTGTGGCCTATAAAACAAAAATAAAATAAAGGTGCAGATAAAAATCTATAACTCGGGGCCCGGAGAGATAGCACAGCAGCGTTTGCCTTGCAAGCAGCCAATCCAGGACCAAAGGTGGTTGGTTCGAATCCCGGTGTCCCATATGGTCCCCCGTGCCTGCCAGGAGCTATTTCTGAGCAGACAGCCAGGAGTAACCCCTGAGCACTGCCGGGTGTGGCCCCAAAACAAAACAAAACAAAACAAAAATCTATAACTCAAGGAGCTGGGGACACACTTTGTATTCTGGGGCTTAGATAAGTTACCTAGTACCACAAGATCTCCTGAGCACTGCTGAAGCAGCCCCTAAGCAGAACTGACAGCAACCTCCAGTCAGTGGCACCCACCCTACTCTACCCCCATCATTAAGTAAATAAATAAATAAATAAAATTAAGTTACATGCATTTGCTTAGAGACAAAAGATTGTTTTTGGTGTGTTTTTTGTTGTTTGTTTGTTTTTGTTTTGTGGTCACACCCGGTGATGCTCAGGGGTTACTCCTGGCTATGTGCTCAGAAATCACTCCAGGCTTGGGGGATCATATGGGATGCCAGGGATCAAACTTTCGTCTGTCCTAGGCTAGTGCAGGTAAGGCAGATGCTTTATTGCTCTGACAAAAGATTGATGAAACAAATCAGAGATCTAAAGAGACCAGCTTGGGGCAGAGGGGATAGTTTAGTGATGAAGCACTTGCCTTGCATGTATAAGTCCTGGATTCAGAGACAAAAAAAAAAAAAAAAAAAAGATAAAATAACCAATTTTGCTCTTGTCAAGATTCAGTTTTTTTCTTCTCTAGTTTCTTTACTATGTGAGCTGTTTGTTTTTCTTTGCTGGAGTTAAAATAGAATCCATGGAAGTGGGAGGGGGGTTGTCAAATTGGTCCAGAACTCTTTCCTGTGCCTATTGTCTCCAAATAAGGAAACAGTCCTGAAATACACCAAATATTCAATTCAGCACTTGTGTACAATTCTTTTTTGGGGCGGAGTGGGGGTTGTTTGTTTTTTTGTTGTTTGGTTGGTAGTTTTGAGCACCCAGCAGTGAACAGGAATTACTAATGGGTTTGCATTCAGAAATCACTTCTGACAGACTTGGGGGATCATATGAGATGCTGGGAATCAAATCTGGGTTGGCCATGTGCAAGGCAAATGCCCTACTGCTGTGCTATTGCTCAGGCCCCCCCCCCCCCCTCTCTCTCTCTCTCTCTCTCTCTCTCTCTCTCTCTCTCTCTCTTTCTCTTTCTCTGTTTTGTTTTGGGGCCATACCCAAGAGGTCTCTGGGTTACTCCTGGCTCTGCACTCATGAATTTCTCCTGGCAGTGCTCCAGGAATCATGAGATGCCACGGATTGAACCTAGGTTGGCCCTGTACAAGGTAAGCTCCCTGCCTGCTGTACTATGATTCCGATCCGTATCAGCCTTTTATTCACCTGATGTCACGCCCATAGAGGACATTTTTCCTAGCTTCCCAGGACAGGGTCTTGCTACATGCTAGAGATAGACTGCAGAGTGTGGCTGGCAAGAAAGAAGCTTCTAGCTCAGCATTCTAACATTTGCCTGTTATTAGCTAGGTATTACAAGGTATTATTTTATTACATTCGCCATTATGCTAGAATCCTTTAAAGGGTAGGCATCACCCTCCCTCACAACCTCGTTCATTTTTTGTTGTTGTTTTTGGGTCATACCCAGCGGCATTCAGAAATCGCTCCTGGTAGGCTCGGGGGGGGGGGGGGGGGACCATATAGGATGGGATGCTGGAAACTGAACCACCGTCTGTCAGCCGCAAGACAAATGCCTTACTGTTGTGCTATCTCTCCGGCCCCTTACCACCTCATTTATTACTTTAGCTTTACTCTATTTTTCTACAGTGAGGTGCAGATAGTAAGTACTTAATAAATGACATTTGAGTAAACTCTGTAAATTGGGGGGGGGGGGGAATTTAACCACACTCAGCAGTACTCAGGGCTTATTCCTGGCTCTCAATCATTCCTGGTGGTGCTTCAGGGATCTTGTGGGTGCCAGGGATTGAACATGGGTCTCACAGAAGAAAATGTCATAGGAGTTGAGCAGCTTGTTGGATCTTACTGAGCCAGCCACTCTTTTAGCTCTCTGCTGCTTTCCCTGCCACTTTTATTAGCCAGAGTTTAACATAAATTATCTGAGGGTAAGAGTTAACATAATTAAGGATACTTGTGCTAATTACCTCAAAAAAAGGTGAAAGGAATAAACAGTGATTTTACAGGTGTATGACAAGTCCACATCTGGCAGTGCTTGGGATTTCTCCACTAGGGAACACTCCTGGTGGACTGAGAACTATATAGAATGCTTTTAAAAACAGCTTTATGGGGCCCAGAGAGATGGCACAGTGGCGTTTGCCTTGCAAGCAGCCAATCCAGGACCAAAGGTGGTTGGTTCGAATCCCGGTGTCCCATATGGTCCCCCGTGCCTGCCAGGAGCTATTTCTGAGCAGACAGCCAGGAGTAACCCCTGAGCACCGCTGGGTGTGACCCAAAAACTAAAAAAAAAAAAAAAAAAAAAAACAGCTTCATGAAAAAAATAACAGCTTCATGGGGGGGCCGGAGAGATAGCATGGAGGTACACCGTTTGCCTTGCATGCAGGACAGTGGTTCGAATCCCAGTATCTCATATGGTCCCCTGAGCTTGCCAGGAGTGATTTCTGAGCACAGAGGCAGGAGTAACCCCTAAGCACTGCCGGGTGTGACCCAAAAGAACCAAAAAAAAGAAAAAAAACAACCCACAAAAAACAAAAACAGCTTCATTGAAGTATAATTATTCACAAAATAATACAAATAATACAAAATACAAAAAAAATAAAAATAATATACAAAATCATATACTTGGAGACATGTATACCTATCACCACAGTCAAGAAAATGAACATGCCCTTCATCTAAACAATTTTTCACACCCTTTCATTATTCTTCCCTTCTGCCTCTCCTAGGCAGTTACTCGTCTGATCTCTATCATTCTACAATCATTTACATTTTGTAGAATTTTCTTTAAGTAGGGCCCGGAGAGATAGCACAGTGGTGTTTGCCCTGCAAACAGCCGATCCAGGACCAAAGGTGGTTGGTTCGAATCCCGGTGTCCCATATGGTCCCCCGTGCCTGCCAGGAGCTAATTCTGAGCAGACAGCCAGGAGTAACCCCTGAGCACCGCCGGGTGTGGCCCAAAAACCTAAAAAAAAAAAAAAAAAAGAATTTTCTTTAAGTAGAAGAAATCATAGTATGCATTACTTTTTTCTTATAGTCAGCACATTTATTTAGTGTTCTTTCTATTTTCCTGTGCCATATATATAAAAAAATATCTCATCCCCGTTAAAATTCTTTACCCAGTGAAAAAATAATATGTATGTATTTTGGTATTTGGGCTATACTTGGAGGTGCTCAGGGGGTTACTCCTGACTCTGCACTCAGAAATCGCTCCTGGCAAGATTGGGGGACCATATAGAGTGCCAGGGATGAAACTGGGGTCCATCCTGGGTCGGCTGTGTGCAAAGCAAATGCTCTACCACTGTGCTATCGCTCTGGACCCCCAGTGAAAAAAAAATTTTTTTTTTTTTTTTGGTTTTTGGGCCACACCTGGCGGTGCTCAGGGGTTACTCCTGGCTGTCTGCTCAGAAATAGCTCCTGGCAGGCATGAGGGACCATATGGGACACCGGGATTCGAACCAAGCACCTTTGGTCCTGGATCGCCTGCTTGAAAGGCAAACGCAGCTGTGCTATCTTTCCGGGCCCCTATATTTTTTTAAAACACTTAGTGAAGAGCCAGGATGTGACTCAGTGATAGAACACTTCTTTGCAAATGGGTTTAATCCCTGCAACACAAAAATGAAACAAAACAGGGACTAGAAAGATAAAACAATGGGTAAGCTCCTTACATTACATGTAGCAGACCTGTGTTTAGTCCCTGGCAAACCATATGGTCAGAGTTAAATTAATCCTGAGCTTATCCTCACTGCCAGGTGAGTCCATTCCAAACAAAACAAAAATAGACATACACCATTATTAATCATTTGGAAATCTCCAACTTTATAAGAAACATGAGTTGTTTTAAAATTTATTTCTATAATGTAATTTATAATTCACATTGGAAATAATTAAGATTATACCTTGGAGAACTTTAATTATTGGGTTTAGGAGATCGTGTGGTTCTGGGAATCATGTATGCCCAAGAATCTTAAATCCCACATTAAATTTTCAGCCTATCCAAGGCTACTTTATTAATGCTCAAATCATGCCTAATAATGTATTCATGCACTCAGGTTTCAGACATAATTGGCAATAAAAGATGGCAGAAAATTTCAGAGAACATAACTTTTCTCTTACTAATCGAACAGTAGTTAATGCTCCATCCTAGTCTATACCTCTCTCCTTAAAATTTATCTACCAATTTTTTTGGAGGGGGTTCACACCCGGCAGCGCTCAGGGGTTATTCCTGACTCTATGCTCAGAAATCGCTCCTGGCAGGCACGGGGGACCATACAGAATGACGGGATTTGAACCACCGTCCTTCTGCATGCAAGGGAAATGCCCTACCTCCATGCTATCTCTCTGGCCCCAAATTTAACTACTTTCTTTTAGCCTGAGAAACTATTGTTTTGAGTTAAGTGACAATAGCCCTAAGAAATTCCAATGATATCCGCCATGCCAAAGGCCTCTGTAACCAGACCTAGGAAGGGGTGCGGGACATGGGTCACCCCAGCACCTCTCTACCTCCTTCCTCCAGTACTCTAGGGCTTTGCCTGGCCACATGGATGGGCAAGGCAGGGAGGTGGGAATAGCAGCACAATAGGTTCTGGCATTAGGATTTACCAGGGTATTTTTTTTTTCTTTTTTCGGTTTTTGGGCCATACCCGGCGGTGCTCAGGAGTTACTCCTGGCTGTCTGCTCAGAAATAGCTCCTGGCAGGCACGGGGGACCCTATGGGACACCGGGATTCTAACCAACCACCTTAGGTCCTGGATCGGCTGCTTGCAAGGCAAACACCGCTGTGCTATCTCTCCGGGCCCGGATTGCATATCTTTCACAGTAATTTTTTTGGTGGAGTTTGAAGCTTCTGCAGGCAACGCGTCACTGCAAGGTTCCATGCTGTAGGCTTTTTGGCCAAGATAAGGTGAAGATGCAGCCTCGGCTGCCCCTCACAGCCTTTTCTCTTCTTCCTCCTCGTTTCCAGGGTTATTCCTGGACAACTGATCAGGGTCCCAGCAAGTGGGATCCAGTGAGGTGCAATTTAAAAGAGACCCCAGGCTTCCTTGTTCCTGCAAGGGGCTGGGAAGGGACTGCTGAACTTTCAACTTCCGGCAATTAGGAAGCAAACGCCTCTCGGGGAGTCAGAAGCTTCAGCAGGCAACAAGGGGAGGGCATGGCTCCATGCTCTCCTCGCTTGTCCAAATCACAGACCAAAGTGGTGTCTCGGAAACACCCCCATTCCTCTTGACTATTTTTTTTTTATAATTTTTATTTTGATCATAGTGGCTTACATTTTTTTTTTTTGTGGTTTTTGGGTCACACCGGCAGTGCTCAGGGGTTTTTCCTGGCTCCATGCTCAGAAATTGCTCCTGGCAGGCACGGGGGACCATATGGGACGCCGGGATTCGAACCGATGACCTTCTGCATGAAAGGTAAACGCCTTACCTCCATGCTATCTCTCCGGCCCCAGCTTACATATTGTTGACAATAATATTTTAGGTACATATTTACATAAAATCAGGGGGGATTCCCATCACCAAATTGTCCTCCCCACACCTCCGTTTTTGTCCTACCTCCCATTTCCTCTTCCCTCACCCCAGGGCGGCTAGAATATGTGGTCCCCTCTGTATCTAACATACTACTTAGTAGTCTTGCACCTGTTTGGTCTTGATGCCTCCCTTATTTCCCCCTCTAACTGGAGGCAGGACTATCTAGTTCAAGTTGCGTGGTTTTGTTTGAAAAAGAGAAAAGTAATAAACTGGGGTAAGAGTCTAATACACCGAAAATGGGCAGAATCCTTCTAGAGGCTCTCATCATCGATTTGAGCTCTTGACTATTTTTAAAACATAAAAGGGTCACGTGTATCTCCTTTGTATATCTCAGATGTATTCCCTTTACATCTATAATTCTTTTCGAATATCCTCATATAGTGATAATTTTGCCTACTGAATTTGTTATTTGATTGTTTGATTTTCCCCCTTTGAGATCTGTTTTATAAGCAATACTGGTAGAAGAGTATCGCTATATAAATTTCATGTATGTACCAAGTTATGGGGAATGTTGGACTTTATTCGTTGGCCCCCAGATGCACCATCAATATCTTGTGGCATTGCTTCTCTTTTGCATAGGCACATTAAAATGGGAAAATAATACATATGCAAACAAGTTCTTATCTAATAGAAATGGGAACACAAATTTGGTAATGTAATTAGGCCTTTTACCCTGAACATTGGCATAATGATTTGGCTCAGGCCTCAGAAGAATGGGCATCGCCCACACACACCTGAACAATGGATACCATTTATGGAAACAATCACAATTGTCTATAACATTACCAGGATCCAAGCCTCTACCAGGGAAGACCTACCACTGCTTTGACATTGACTTACTCCAAAGAGTGCTCCCAGACGACTCAGCAACAGTCTGCATGCAGGGCAGATCGCTCCACATTGAATGGTATGCTGAAACTAGAGGATGCTCCTCATCAGCCCGACATCGATGAAAGAAATGCACAGAATTCAGAGTCTTTAAATATAAGAATCTGATACCAGGGCCCAGAGAGATAGCACAGCGTCGTTTGCCTTGCAAGCAGCTGATCCAGGACCAAAGGTGCTTGGTTTGAATCCCGGTGTCCCATATGGTACCCCGTGCCTGCATGGAGCTATTTCTGAGCAGACAGCCAGTAGTAACCCCTGAGCACCGCCGGGTGTGGCCCAAAAACAAAAAAAAGAATCTGATACCAACAATTGCTAAAGTGTGAAAAAGTTTCACCCGGACCTTGAGAATGACTGGAGTTGGATGGACTGGTATGCCTGGAACCCAGAGTCGGTCTTATGCCAATAAACTTCTGTGGTGAGGCCTTTTTGTAATCAGGTCGATTTTTTTCCATTTTCCTCATTTTTCTGGACCTATGCAAACAACAGCGATTGCCACTATCACACCTTTATTATATTTTTTTACTCTTATTCTTTTTTTTTTTTTTTTTTTTTGGTTTTTGGGCCACACCCGGTAACGCTCAGGGGTTACTCCTGGCTATGTGCTCAGAAGTTGCTCCTGGCTTGGGGGACCATATGGGACACCGGGGGATCGAACCGCGGTCCGTCCAAGGCTAGCGCAGGCAAGGCAGGCGCACCTTACCTTTAGCGCCACCGCCCGGCCCCTTTACTCTTATTCTTTAAGAAAAAAAATACAACTTACTGAACTTAAAAACAAATAACTGTAGTAGAATGCCTGTCTCGAATACAGGCAGGGGATGGGAAGGGGGGGAGGGGTAATGTTACACTGGTGAAGGGGGGAGGTGTTCTGGTTATGACTGTAACCCAATTATGATCATGTTACTTAAATAAAAAATATATTAAAAAAAAGGAATTCCGATGATAGTCATAATACTCTAGTTTTGTTCCTTCCTGGTTTTTTTTGTTTTGTTTTGTTTTGTTTTGTTTTTGGGTCACACCCGGCAGTGCTCAGGGGTTATTCCTGGCTCCAGGCTCAGAAATTGCTCCTGGCAGGCACAGGGGACCATATGGGGCGCCGGGATTCGAACCGATGACCTCCTGCATGAAAGGCAAACGCCTTACCTCCATGCTATCTCTCTGGCCCCTCCTTCCTGTTTTTTAAATGGCAACTCTGGGTAGTTCTTGATACTTGATAAATTAACTGTCTTACTACTCTCCAAGTTAGTTGCTTAAGTCCAATTTTCTCACAATTCCTTTGTTGTTGTTGTTGTTGTTTTTACAACAAAGAGGACTGGGGCATAACTGAAGTGTTAATGTGTGCAGTCTTTGCATGTGGGAGGCCTGGGTTATATCCCAAATACTGCAGAGTCCCAGCTCTGCAGGCTTTCACATCTGCATTCTTTCTTTACGCATATGTTTCTATTATGGGAATACTACAAATTTCCCATTGAAATCAGTGGGAAAACTCAATGTGCTAAGTAAGCAGCAGTCTTCTCTGAAACTACCACATGCATTTTTACCACATTAGGAGTAGTGCCTTTGAGCACTATAGGGTGTGGTTCTAAAACCAAAAAATAACAAAACAGGCTTGAGTATGTGCCCAGCAGTTGAAAATTAACTTATATACGTAAGGACCTGGGTTTAATTCCTGACACCCCAAAAAATAAAACAGGAAGGTCACAATATATCTTGTTGAGATATCTAAACATACAAAAAATAAAGTTGGCAAGTTGGACAGTATGGTAAGATATATAGCTGACCTAGGATAAATCCTTGGCAACACATATGATCCCTTGAACACTGGCAGTGATTCCTGATAAGGGACAAAAGGAGTAAACCCTGAACACTATGGATATGACCCCAAAACCAAAATAAAATTATGAAGTCGATGAGGGAGTAAGCAATAATAAATACTTGATATTTAATTTATTATTTAAATAAATAAATAGATACTAAAAAACCTTCCTGGACAGTTAGTGCAAGTATCTTGGTATAGAATTCTGCCCTGTTCTAGAAGAGGAAGGGGAAGGTAGTTAAGAGAACAGGAAGGAGAGGCCAGAGAGATAGCATTAGCCTTGCAAGCAGAAGGATGGTGGTTCGAATCCCGGCATCCCATATGGTCCTCCGCACTGCCGGGTGTGACCTAAAAACCAAAATCCAAAAAAAAATAAAGAGAGAGAGAGAGAGAGAGAGAGAGAGAGAACAGGAAGGGGACACCTAATGATTAATGTAGACTTTGGTTTGAAACTAAAATGGGGAACTAGTGAAAGACTCCCTTTCACTGCACTGCACTTGTGCTCAGCAAATATGTGGACTGCATTCAATAGAAACCATCTGTAACATGTGACAAACTGCTGAGGAGTCCGAGGCATACATTGGGCATGTTTTGAGGCAGAGGAAACATGGTGGAGTCTTCAGATTAAATAGCTAAAGCAATTTAGAAATACTTTTAAGGAAAAAAAAATTAAGATAATTCATTATGGGAAAATGTGACAAAAAAGTATTGCCACGCACGAGACCCAAGGCCTCCTATCTGAACTACGTATAGCAACTATCTTCAAAGATAACTTCATAACTTCCAATTAACAATTAACACCATTGTGTTCATTCTATTGAACAGGCTCTCTGATTTACTGAGCATACATGGCAGCTTTCTATTAAGTCCTTCATAAAATGAGCATCATTTAGTAATAAGTGCCTTTTCAGAGTTGAATTTGTTGTGAGAGGTTAGTGTGAAACTCCTTTAGGAGTCCTTATGCAATCTTGCCCCAGTATAGAAACAATTCAAGGGATGATATTCAACCAAGAATATTTGCTCTAGAAAGTAGCTGTTGTCACATTTCCAGATTACATGTCCTTTAAAGTTTAATAAAATCTAAAGATTTCTGCCTCAGAGTCCTTTTTTTGTTTTTGGGACACACTAGTGTGCTCAGGGGTTACTCTTGGTTCTTTTCTCAGGAATCACTCCTGGTGGGCTTGGGGGACCATATGGGAAGCCCAGATAGTATCTGATTAGGTGTATGCAAGGGAAGTGCCCTACATACTCTGGCCTCAGTGTTATCTTTCTTGGGATCACACCCAGTCACACTCACAGGTTGTGAGAGCGAACCTGGTCAGTGATGTGCAAGGCAAATGCTCTACCCTCTGTACTATCACACTGGCCACAGAGTGCCATCTTTGATAGGACCAGCACTCAAACTTTCTGAACAGTATGATCTAGAAGGCAGCACTAGCCCCAAATAGCACTTGAATTTTTTTTTTTTTTTTTTTTTGTGGCACCTAGGAACAAGTATATGGCTTCACATGTATGGCAGTTTGCACTAGGTCACAAACCTAGCCCTCAGTCCTTTTGGGGGTGCTATGAAGGACAAGGATCTGGACCACAACCTGTTGTACGCAGGCTATTCATGACAGCTCAGAAGTAGTGCAGTGCTTGAAAAACTCTATATGGTGCCAGAAACTAATCGGAGACAAGGCAATCAAGGCAAAGTATTTTATCTTCTGCTCTTCACCCCAAGGATCACTGCTTCAGTCAGGGATCACCTCAAGATAGGAAGACTCTCCTTTTCATTCCTTAAATTATGACTTTTGGGCCACAAGTGACTATGCAGTGGTGGGGATCAAGCATGCACCCAAGCCCTTCTAAATGTCTGAATGAAACTGGACATCCTTAAACCTATTTTGTTTTAAGGAGATCTTTTTTTTTTTTTTTTTTTTTTTTTTGCGGAGCAAATGAGGGGAGAGGAGGGGAGGAAGCTCCTTTTAAGATCTTGACCTCCATTCCACTTCACTGAGCCTGCTTCAAAAGCCCATTTTCTGCCCAGAGATTTTCCAACTCATTGTAAGGATTCCTTACTTGTAAGAATTGTGGTATCTGTCCATAATCAACACGATGCCCTTAGAACTTAGTTTTAATACATTTCATGTGCAATTTAAGCAATACTCTGCAGATATAGGTAAGAACAAAAAAATCATGAAAGGTGGGACTAGACATAGCAGCTGGCTTGGGTTCTAATCCTCCATATCCCATATGATCTCCAAGCCTGCCAGAAGAAACCTGATTGCTATTGGGTGTTGTCCCAAAACCAAACAAGAAATTACTAGCACTGTGGGGGAGCAGGGGGTGCCAAATGGGATATGGGAAATCAAACCTGGTGGTCCATGTGCTAGGCAAACACCCTATCCTCTGTATTATTGCCCAGCCTTTCACAAAACAGCTTAAAAGGGGGGAGGGGGCAATTTCTAAGCCTACTTATCCCCTCAAAGAACCTTCCAGCTTAATTCTGAGACATACCACTAATCGATGCCAGGTGTGACCCAGAAACCCGGCACTGATTAGTGGTTACTCCTGGCTCTGCTCAGAAATCGCTCCTGGCAGGCTCGGGATTAGAACCACTGTCCATCTTGGATTGAATGCGTGCAAGGCAAACACTCTCCCGTTGTGCTATCTCTTGGGCCCCCAGTAGGTTCTTTTACTTTTTCTTGTTGGTACTCCTTGTGCGGATGCCACACCAGGTAGCGTGCTGGGGTTATTTCTGGTTCTGCACTGAATTATTCCTGTTGTTCAGGGGACCATATAGTATGCCAGGGATCATACCTGGTTGACTGCATGGAAGTGCACTGCCCATTGTACTAGCTCTCCAGCCCTTTGATAGGGTTAACCCTACCTAGTTTCTTGCAATCCAACTGGTTTTCAGTAGCCAGCATCCCCACAAACCAGCTTTGATGGTCCAAGATTTGATCTTTTCAATTGTTTTGGAGCCACATCCAGCGATGCTTTGGAGGTACCAAATACTCACAGGGATTAAATTGGGTTCTATCTCATGCAAGGGCTTCCATTTCTGTACTGTGATCCTCATACAGCAATCTTTAGTTAATTCTAACCAGTTGCCAATTTCCCTGAAAAGGCAATCAAAACCAGTCTCCAAGGGCTGAAATCAACATAACCATAGCTCCATCTTCAGCTAATTTGTTGGTTCTGAAATTCAGTCACATATTAACATGTGTTCTACCTAAGTTATAACTTCAAACTGGCCGCAAGAGAATTTCAACAATTTGGAAGACAATTCACCCTGATCTCTGAAGATTATTTGGTTGTTTTTAAAAACCTCAAGCTAAATATTAGTCATAGGTAATCCCTAGGAACTATTTTTATGTTTTGTTTTTTTGGGCCACATCCGGTAGCGTTCAGGTGCTACTCCTGGCTATGCACTCAGAAATTGCTCCTGGCTTGGGGGATAAAACCATGGTCAGTCCTAAGCTAGCGCGGGCAAGGCAGACGCCTTACCACTGCCCCTCCCCCCCGGAACTATTTTTTATAAAGTGACAACGGCACAGGTTTTCACTGCTTTTTATTTTCCATGCCTAGAAAGCCTTTTAGGGCTGGTTAGGTCAACTGAATTTCCTTAGACCACAGGATCAAGGACTTTATGGAGCCAATGAAGGCTTCAACCTATTATCAAAAAGGATAAAGAAATACAGCTCATAGAAAGCATGCTATTTGTGCCAGCAGTTCCGTTTTCTCCGATACTGCAGTCATATGTCATCTCCTCACCCCCTCCCAAGTTTTGACATCAGCTGGTGTTCTACAGAGCAATTAACTCAAAAGGACTAACCTGAAACCCAAAACATACATTTGAGTATGTCTAATGCAGTGGTTCTCAAATAGTGGGGCACCCTGCCAGGGGGCAAGGCTCCATAAAGGGGGGCACATTTGACCTCGGCAACATTGTCATAACAAGCTAAGCCCCGGGTTTGTTTCTGGAGCTGAGTTGCTGTGTCCTGCTTCAAACCCCGCTTCAAAAAGCTATGCATTGCAAAACACGTTCATTGTAGCCATTAATCCATAGACATCACCTCTGATGATGAGCTCAAATTATTTTATATATTTTTGTTTTGTAGGTTAAATATTTTTAAAATAAAGATACTGTTTACAGTCGTGCAAGGGGTGCGAAAAATGTCTTCTTCCTCCTAGGGAGGCATGACAGAAAATAATTGAGAAGCACTGGTCTAAGGCAAGTCTTTAGAAAAAAATTTCAGCCTTCAGTTTGAAACTATTAGGATCTCAAATGGGGATGGGGACATTGGTGACAAGTGGCCACTGAAGAAAATGTTCCTGAATGCCTGAAATCTAGTCAAGAATAACTACTTTCAGGTGACTGTATATTACAAAAATCATTTTAAAATCCCTTTTCAGTCATTAAGATCTCAGTACCAAAACTTCCCACAGAACATTTTAACTTATGACCATAGTAACAGAAAAATAGAAGGGAAAAAAAAAAAATCACAGAAGGGGCTGAACACCCAACACCTGTTTGTAAGAAAAATACCACCATATAGAAAACTATGTCAAAGGCATCTATCTAGGAACTACACAATGAAGTAAGCAAACTTTTTATTGAAGCTTAAATTGTGGTACAGAATTACATTTCAACTGATTTAAGTCCAACACCATGAAGAGAAAATTTATGGCACCAGAAATTTCCCTCCTTGATCATACATAACCATACTAGAATTTTAAGACTATTCAATCTATAGTTTTCATTCTTCTAAGCTTTGTTCCATAAAAATCTGTGTAGTCTTAACATTAGATATAAATCTTAATTCTATTAAGAGAAAAAAATTAGACCTCATAGCCAACAATGTCATCAATTCAGCTGGGACACTGTCTTAAACAAAAATCCACTTTCAGCATTGGTCCTCAACAGTACCAAATTCGTGAGTACTGTGTACTAGTTATATAATCAAGCTCAAACTATTGATCAAAAGCTTCTTTAATGAAACTTTCCATCAACAATTTACTTAAAGCAAGCTCAAAGTGTACCACCACTTGATTTCACACCAAGTAGATTTTATGCTTAGAAACACTAAAAAAAAAGTGTTTCATTTAAAAATACGGAAGGAAAATACCATTGCATCAAATCCAGAAATATCAAATTCAGGTAACTCTACGTTTTCTCATTTGTTTAACCTCGGTATTTGCAAAAATACTTAAAAGTACCCGACCTTCAAATGCCTGTATTTCTAGTTATTTTCCATTGACCACTTGAACTTTTTAGGTTTTATAGACAGCATTGAGTAAACTGTGTATGTTGGAATAACATCAATAAATCCTCATTCTGGTCAATAATTAACTTAATTCTATGAACATGGTGAAGAAACACAACAACAGTCAGAAGAAAACTATCAAAAGAATCAAAGTCACAAGATGACAAAGAATGATCCTGCTTTAATCCAAAGTTTATATCGTTACTAATAGAAATTAGTTGAAATGGCTGCTAATGTGAATAACCTGTGCTGAGTTATTAAATAGAACCGTTCTCTTAAACCTCCCTAATGATAATTTTCTTACGTGTCAGAAATGAAACAGTATCTATAAAAGCTAGTATCTTTTCTAGGTGAGCACAGAATAGAATGTTTCCACACAGCTCTCACTGTAAATGAAAATCAAATCTGTCTTTCTTGCTAATCTATGATGATTTTCTGCTTTGTTTGCACTTTTGCTAGGTGGCCACACCCAGCTGAGGGCGTCACACCTAACTCTGAACTCAATGATTACTCCTAGTGGTGCAGGGGAATCCAATGCAGTACTGGAAAATGAACAAGGGTTGACCACCTGAAAGACAAGCACCCTACCTGCTGTACTATCATCTGGTAAATTTGTTTTGTACCAGCTTCCCAAAGAGTCAGTACCAATTAAAATAAAGTAAAAAAAAAAATCTCTTGACCTTGAAAATGAAGTTCAGATTCCAAGCCCTCCCCATCCTGGGTTGACATTAGTATATATCCACAGTGTAAAAGTGTATTGCTTTATTGGGGTGGAGGAGGGAAAAAGGAAAAGTGGTGGGGATAAAGAAGTCAAAGGAATACAAATATAGGAAGCAATGTTACAACAGTAATACACAATAGTCGGCAATCATTTTCTTAAGAGGACTCGATTCATGGAAAACTTTTAATTGCTGTTGCAAAAACATCTGTTTGAAGTAGAAACTGGTTTCAATATTAGTAGAGAATAGAAAGTGGAGGTAACTAGATGTAAAAATCCTGGCAGCATACTAAAACAGTCCCAGGCAGTTAGGCTGAGGCCAACACCTAGTGAGGACGAAAGCCTTGTCTGTGGGGGATTTTGGATGATATCTGGAGGAATATTACACTGTGCATAAACCAAATTGAATTGTTTCCACAAGTGTTGTAATGTTTTATATAATAAAAGTTTTCTACATGCACTTCAATTTCACAGCAAGAGTGGCATAGAATACCTAAACATAGGAGAGAGCATTCATGCAAGATATCTAACTCCTTGATATAATAATGCATACAATTCAAAATGATTACACTATCTTTACATCTAGGGCTTTCTGCAACTACAAGGTGGTGGTAATTGAAAGCATGGCCCCTGGTATCAACATCTAAAAAGCAGCCACCACCTTCTATGTGCGTTTTCTTTTTGCGTTTTTTCTTCATTTCTCTTAATCAACTCTGCTGTTGCTGCTTTTTAGCGAAACTGGTAAAAACAAAATTGTAATCATTAAACATAGCACTCTGGCAATCAAGACGTTTAAAACCTTCAATCTTCTGGGGCGAAGAAAGCACTGTGCGACATTTAGAACTCTGAAAAAAAAGAGAAAAGAACATTAATGGCTTCAATTTGCAAAAATAAATTAATCATGCAATAAGACTTTTACTTAATGGAGACTGGTAATTTGAGTTCCTTAGTTGTTTCGTATGGGAAAGAAGTTGGAGAGGGAAATTTATAGACTTCATATGCAGGTCAAAGTAAAGTGTGAAAACAGGTTCTCACCCATCAAAAGCCAGGGAAATACATTTCAGTAGTCCAGTACTTGCCCTGCATGCACATCCATACAATGTCCTGCCTTGATAATCCTCAACATCACACACAAAAACAAAGTCATAGACTTGAATTTTGAAGAATAGTTGAAGAATAATTCAATAGGCAGAATTCTTGCATGGCATGAAGCCAATTTGGGTTCTATTATTGGGACCTTATATGGTCCCCTGAGTATTGCTACATGTGATCACTGAGTGACAGGAGAAACTGTGGAGCACTACTAGGTGTGTATGCATTCCTACCCTCACAGCACCAATATGGTCCAAATCCAAAAAATAAATATTCAATAAAAATGTCTAATGGAGAGGCTGGAGCGATAGCATAGTGAATACGGCGTTTGTCTTTCGTGCCAGATCCAACATTCTATGGTCCACAAGTCTAAAAATTTCTGAGCCCAGAGGCAGGAGTGCCTCTGAGTGCCAAGAGTGCAACCCCCTAAAATATATTCTATGAAATATATAGCTTCTCATGTATGAGGTGCCTTAATAAGTAGCATATCTGTATATGTAATAGTGTGTGTCAGCATAGAACATACCCCATTTTATAACTCATGTCATAAATTTTACTTTGGAGGTGGGGGCCCACACCCAGAGATGCTCAGGGTTACTTCTGGCTATGAGCTCAGAAATTACTCTTGGCTTGGAGACCATATGGGACACCGGGGATCAAACCAAGGTCCATCCTAGGTCAGCTGCGTGCAAGGCAACCGCCATACCGCTGTGCCATCATTAGGGCCCAATGAATTTTACCTTTTTTTGGATAAATGAAGACTTTATTTTATAAAGGCCAATGAAAACCCATTTTTAAACTTAAGAAAAATCCAACACCAATGTCAAAATATGGTAACTATATTTACTCAAAAATTTAATATTCAGTATGCATTTTCTTATCTCAATGCAATAAACTCAAAGCTCATTTATTTTCATTGTGTAAATCATAGTGAGCTAATTTGAATCATCATAGAAATGAATTTTACTTTTTATTTAAAAAATTACCTGATTTACAAACAGGGTGGTCACAAATTTTCCTGGCTTGAAGACTTCCACCACTTTCCTAATCAGGTCATCATAAGAGGTCTGACTTAAGTTTGTTTCAAAGCTAACATAAGAGAATTCTGGTTCTGGAGTGATGTGAATAGTCCAGTAAGTTCCCTGAGAGAAATAATTTTGTATTAATAATGGAAAGGGTCCACATATTTAAGTATTTCTTTTTCCTTTGGTTTTTCGGCCACACCTGTTTGATGCTCAGGGGTTACTCCTGGCTAAGCGCTCAGAAATTGCCCCTGGCTTGGGGGGACCATATGGAATGCCAGGAAATTGAACCTCAGTCCTTCCTTGGCTAGCGCTTGCAAGGCAGACACCTTACCTCTAGCGCCACCTCACCGGCCCCGTATTTAAATATTTCTTACAGAACATAGAACTTACATCCGATTTCATTCCATTCATCGAATACCCACAAGGATTGAATAGTGTGGCATCAATGACAGAACCTGGTATCAGGTCACAAATTCCACTCTCCTGTAAGATAAGAGCATGTGTGGAAGATTTAAAAACTGAAATAACTAAGAATAAACTCATAGATGTGTTAAAGATAAGAACTTAGAAAGGTCATTGACAATCCTTACACGAGTGACATCCTTTGCAGTAACACCATCTTTCATGTAGAACTGGTCCATAACTGCTGGGTCAAGCTCACTCATCAGAATTTCCAGGGTTTGATCTGGCTGACTGATTACCCGACTCTCTGGGAAATCCAAAGTATATAAGTACCTACATAAAAGTAAAAATTCGTTTTGAAATAAAAGTACAGCAGGTAGGGCACTTGGCCTACATGTGGCAGACTCAGACTCAGATTCAATCACCAGTATCCTATGGTCCTCCAAACCCACCAGAATTAATTCTGGAATTCAGAGTCAGGAGTAATCCCAGAACATCATTGAGTGTGACCAAAAATTCATATTAAAAATGGTTATTTAAAACAAACAATGAAGATTCAAAAACTGTGCTAAAGCTTTGCAAGTAAATTGACCTGAGTTTGATCCCTGGCACCCTATATGGTCCCCAAAGCCTGCCAGGAGTATCCCTGAGCACTGTCATGTGTAGCCCAAAACCCCAAACAACAATAATTCATAAAAGTGAGTCAAACATACCAACAGTCAGAATTCATACGTCCCATACAATATGCTGCTCCATCTGTTTGGAGAAAGAGAATGCAATAAATGTTAAAAGGTGTATTTGACAAACTGATTTATTTTTACTATTATAGGTAGAATTCTACTACCTGCGTCGTATCAGATAGGAAAATTTAAGTGGGCAAATTCGAAGCAGAATCTTCCCTTTCTCCCCTAATCTTAAGAAACATGCTTTTTATTTTTTTTTTATTTTTTATTTTTGGTTTTTGGATCACACCCGGCAGTGCTCAGGGGTTACTCCTGGCTGTCTGCTCAGAAATAGCTCCTGGCAGGCACGGGGGACCATATGGGACACCGGGATTCGAACCAACCACCTTTGGTCCTGGATCGGCTGCTTGCAAGGCAAACGCCACTGTGCTATCTCTCCGGGCCCGAAACATGCTTTTTATTAGCGTTTATGACATTCAGGGGTCCTCAAACTTTTTAAACAGGGGGCCAGTTCACTGTCCCTCAGACCATTGGAGGGTCTGACTATAGTAAAAACAAAACTTATGAACGAATTCTTATGCACACTGTATATATCTTATTTTGCAATGAAGAAACAAAACAGATACAAATACAATATGTGGCCTGCGGGCCATAGTTTGAGGACCACTGTTTATGTCCTTTATAATTTTTAAAAATATAAAGGACGGTGGTTCGAATCCCGGCATCCCATATGGTCCCCCGTGCCCGCCAGGGCCTATTTCTGTGCATAGAGCCAGAAGTAACCCCTGAGCGCTGCTGGGTGTGACCCAAAACACAAAACAAAAACAAACAAAAAAAAATAAGCTGAAGAGGTAAAATAAAATTTATATTTCAAATATGGCGAAATAAATGATGTTAAGAAAACTAAGACTTCAGGCCTTCCCTGGGTGCCAGCTCAGATGGCCAGAAGTGGGTTCAGGTGCATGGGGAGGAGGGTGGGCAGACATTTGACTTCCGATTTCCTCCTTGATTCTGGAGACCAGCTCTTGCCAGGTATAGGGTTTTTCTCCCCTGGACTTCAGTCTTTCCCTGGGCACCAGTCTAGGTGGACTCTATAGGTGTCAACAGGCTTTCCCCCTATCTCTCCCTACACTAATGGGAATGCGCTCTGGGAGGAGGGCAGGCTGTTCTAGCACTGGTTTATGTTGGGACAGTCAGTGGAAATTCTTTCTCTTTGTTTTCATATTGATAGTATTGTGTGCATATATTCTATATATCCATAATATCCATCTTGTATTGGGACCTTGATACTGCCCTACAAAGCTCATTTCTAATATTTTACTGACTCAGTCCCAACCCTTACTTCCCCCCCATCCTCCCATGTAGGTACAGCTAATGACATGAAGCTCACCATATAGAGTGATAAGTGGTTAGAGAAATAACTACACTGAAAACTATCATAACAATGTGAATGAATGAGGGAAAAAGAAAGCCTGTCTCGAGTACAGGTGTGGGTGGGGTGGGGAGTAGGTAGATCTGGGAAATTGGTGGTGGGAATCCTGCAATGGTGAAGGGGGGTATTCTTTACATGACTGTAATCATACAACTACAATTATATTTGTAATCACGGTGTTTAAATAAAGATAAAAAAAAAAAAAAGAAAACTAAGACATGGACCGGGGAGATAGCAGAATGGTAAGGCACATGGTCAACCCAGGATGGACCTGGGTTCACTGCCAGGAGTGATTTCTGAGCACAGAGCCAGGAAGAGAACCCATGAGCACCACTGGGGTGACCCCCCCAAACAAAACAAAACAAAACAAAACAAAACAAAGAAAACTAAGATAGTAATTTCCAATTTGTTATTAAAAACTCAGCAGAAAACAACTGGTAACCATTTATATTATACGTCTAAGTATCTAAATTTACATATAATATACATATATAAAAAGAATTGATATAGGGGCAGGAGAGACAGCATGGAGGTATGGCATTTGCCTTACATGCAGGATGGTGGTTCGAATCCCATATGGTCCCTGAGCCTGCTAGGAGTGATTCCTGAGCACAGAGCCAGGAGTAACCTCTAAGTGCCACAGTGTATGGCCAAAATCAAACAAATAAATAATCAAACTTTAAAAAAAAAAAAGGGGGCCAGCGAGGTGGCGCTAGAGATAAGGTGTCTGCCTTGCAAGCACTAGCCAAGGAAAGACCACGGTTTGATCCCCCAGTGTCCCATATGGTCCCCCCAAGCCAGGGGCAATTTCTGAGCGCTTAGCCAGGAGTAACCCCTGAGCAAATGGGTGTGGTCCGAAAAAAAAAATCTGATGTTTCATTTTGAAATCATGTAATCTGGACCAGAGGGGAAGAAAAAGTAAAAAAGGTGCTGGGTTTGCTCTGCTCAAAGCTGTATCCTGGGCTTAATATCTCAATCTATCCTCCAGCACTAATCCTAGAGCCAGGAGCAATCCTAAGTACTACCAGTTGTGACCCAAACATCAAAATAAGATAAAACCATGTAACCTGTGCCAAGTTACTAAATCATGCTAGATGTCTATAAAATGTTAAGAGCAGGATTTAAGATTCATCTAATATAGAACACAGCGCAATATTAGAAAAGATTAGATAACCTTTAGTTCCCTTACCTGAAAAGCTCAAAATGTTCTATGTACTTACAGAATACTTAAAAAAAGGCAGAGGGACTGGAGCCATAGCACAGCAGTTGGGCATTTGCCTTGCACTCAGCTGACTCTGGATCGACTCCGGCATCCCTTATGGCTCCCCAAGCCTGCCAGAGATGACTTCTGAGTGCAGAGCCAGGAGTAATCCAAGCACTATTGGGTATGGGCTCCCCCACCCAAGAGGCAGAAATCTTACCAATTTGCTTAAACTGACAGTATGATGTTCATTTTTGAATCAACTCAAGACTTATATGGAATGTCAGTTTAGTTCTCAAACAAGCATTGGAAAAATTCACTGTAATTTTTATGAAGGAACTACATCTTTCAGAGACACTAATATGTATAAAGTGAAGCAACTGGCTAGATAATGATTAATTCTCTCCTAAGGAAAGTAATCAATCCTTGATTTCTTTTAATATGTGTGCTACATCAGGTGTGCAGGAGACTATAAACGCTACTGGGTATTGAACCTGGGTAAGCTGTGTGTAATCACTTTGCCAATTGCACCATCTCTCCAGTCCTCAATTTACTTTTCTAGTATCAATGACTTGAAGTACAGACATGAAATAAATATAGTGATATGCTATACTTACATTTTATTTTTACAACACACATACACATACCAAGAAAATACATTTTAATTCATCTAATCAAACTTACTTGGGAAAATTGCATTAAGAAACTCTATTTCTTCCTGGAAATTCCGGTGTGGGTACCCTTGGTGAGAAGGCTTCATGAAATTCTTACGAGAATAAAAGAAGCTCTTTAAAAAAAAAAAAAAAGGTTAAGTTGGTGTGTGTGTGGACAATCAGCTCTAAAGTTACTTCCTAATTTTATGTATTATCAAAAATAGAATTCTTGGGGCCACAGTAATAGTACAGCCAGTAGTAGGTGTTTGTCTTGCAGGTAGTCAACTCCCCAGACCCCACCAGGATTGATTCCTGAGCACCACTGGCTGTGATTCTTCAAAAAAAGAAAAACAAAAACAAAACCCCCACTAATATAAACTAGTACTGCCCATTCAAATTTTGCCTAAAGATATTACAATGTATTTACTTTGACATACTAAGTGGATATAAAGCTTTTTTTTGCTGGTTAAATAAAGTAAAATAAAGATTCACCATGTGAGAGAGCAAGTTTACCAAGAACTGGGCTGGAGTGAGCACAATGGGTAGGATGTTTGCATTACAGTACATGGCCAATCCAGCATGGATTTCTGGCATCCCATATAGTCCCCTGAATGTGTCAGGAGCAATTTCTTTTTTCTTTTTTTTTTTTTAGGAGCAATTTCTAAGCTTAGAGCCAGGTGTAACCCCTAAACACTCACTGCCGGGTGTGGCTTCAAAACTAAAAAGAAAACGAAGATTTCTAACTACCTATGAGATGGTTTTAAGTATTTTGGGGGGAGGGGTTTGAGTCACCCTCGGTAGCACTCGAGTTATTCCTGGCAGGTTCGGGGGATCATATGGGATGCTGGGATTCGAACCACCGTCTGTAATGGGTCTGCTGTGTGCAAGGCAAATGCCCCACTGCTGTTCTATCTCTCCGGCCCCAATGAGAGTTATATTCGTACTGGATAAGCATATTCAGTAAAACTGTTAAGTTATAGGGGCTACAGCAATAATGCACTTAATTTATGTGGCCAATCCAGATCTTCCAGAAGTGATTCCTGAGCATAGAGCTAGGAGTAAGCCCTGAACACTGACAAATGTCGCCCAAACTCCTCCCTCAAAAGGAAACGATAGATATAGCCCAGATTTAGTTCAGCAGTGGATCACCTACCACCTGAGTATTAAATTCAATCCATGACCCTGCTGGAGATGAAAGGGGAGGGAACCCAAGAAGGCAAGGAATCTGGTTCATTGCAGAGCTCATGCCTCATGGTGCATGCCTCAAGTATGGCTGACCCAGATATGATCCCAGCATCCCATATGGTCCGGAACCTGCCAGAAGTTATCTCTGAGTGCAGAGCCGGGAGGCAAGTCCTGAGCACAGTAGGTATTAGGTCAAAACAAGAAGGAAATAAGTCCTTTGACTTGATTCCCAGCTTTTTCAGGCTAGGCAATACTGCTTTTTCACTAAGCTACATGTCCAGAGTCAGGGAGATAGATTTACCGGGAGTAACTCAAGAGTGCTGCTGGGTATAACTCAAGTAAGGTAAATGCATAAGCAAAACAAAAACAAAAACAAAAACAAACACCCACCCCCATTTTTAGAACTGTACATCGAGTTAGTAAAGAGTGATCCATGGCAAGGGAAATAGCTCAAACTGATTATTGGCATCATACAGACCCATTGAGTACTGAAGGGTGTGGTACCATCCCTTCTTAAATAAATGCACAAATCAAAGTAACATAGGATCAAAGATATAGTTCAGAAGCAGAGCACTTCATGTGTGAAGCTGGGTTTGGTCCCAGCACTGGCCCACCCCCCAATAAAATGTGCTTGATAAAATATAACATCTGGGGCAGAAGTGATACGCAGGGGTCCTCAAACTTTTTAGACAGGGGGCCAGTTCCTCAGACCATTGGAGGGTCTGACTATAGTAAAAACAAAACTTATGAACAAATTCTTATGCACACTGAATATATCTTATTTTGCAATAAAGAAACAAAACAAATACAAATGCAATATGTGGCCCTCGAGCCATAGTTTGAGGACCACTGGTAGAGCATTACAGCATACACTTTGCATATATATATATATATATATATATATGTGAGTACCAGGTTCAGCCCCTAACAGCACTGCACACTCAGTACCATCACCTGGTATGACCCCAAACAAATAAAATTCAACATCTGCTACAATTATTTTGACATAAACACTGTAATTCTTCATTGTCCAAGACAGTTCAAGCCAATGGTGACTTGCAGTTAATTAACCTTCTTAGCATCTATCAATAATAGCCAACAATGAATTAACCTGATCTCTAAATGTCTTTTTATCTTTCTTGTTTCATACTTGTCTCTGCTTCTACCAAATTTTCCAATGTTCTTAAGCAACAAGCAGAATATTCTTTCATAAGCATACCACATTACCAATAAAAATAAATTTGTGCCTTAAATATGCTTTAATACTTACTTGAATCGAGTCAAACCCACTGTAATCCCTAGCAAGTTTCAACAGGGGAACCAGTGCTTTCAGCAAGAGGGTGGTACCACATGTCTTCAAAATGAAACGTCTCTTGGAGACAAACATGCTACTCTCACTGCAGTTGGGGAAAAAAGGGCATTTTTATAATAAAGATGCCTATGTTGTACTGGACTTTCGTTCACAATATAAATTTTTGTCGTACATAATTTTAACCACAAATACTTAAAGCAAATAACTGTTAACAATGTTTCTCAAAGAACTAGAAACAGAACTCCCATGACCCAGTAATACTGATCCTAGGAATATATCTCCTAGACCTAGGTAATTAAATACAACTCTCCCATAATGGCATCAACCCACATATTTGCAATACACATGTGACATAAAATCCATAGCAGTCATGTAATGAAACACAGAACAATATTTCCTTTGAATAAATTACTTTCTTTTTTTTGCGGACCACACCCGTTTGATATTCAGGGGTTACTCCTGGCTAAGCGCTCAGAAATTGCCCCTGGTTTGGGTGGACCATATGGGACGCCGGGGGATCGAACCGCAGTCCTTCCTTGGCTAGCGCTTACCTCTAGCGCCATCTCACCGGCCCCCGAATAAATTACTTTCTTTAGCTTAGTCTAAGAATGCATGATATAATATTCAATTTAAATGTTCATTACCCAATTATAAGATTTTCCTGGCTGAATTAGTGCAGGAGGTCAGACACTTATATTGCATACAATCAACAACCTTGGTTTGCTCCCTGGACCACAAATGGTTCCTCAAGAACCACCAGAAGTGATACCTAAGCACAGGGGGCAAGACCCCAAAATGCCCCTCCCCCAAAATAACCCACCAAATCCATTAGCTAAAAATACTTTAACAAGTCTTACCTGAGTACATAAGCTTCCTGCTTGTCAGTTTTTGTCACACTTATGATTGAACATTGCACATCCTTCAAAAGTATGTCCCACTCGGATCTATTATTTAATAGTGATAACAAGTGATTAATTGATAACAATACTTTGCCTACTCTCAAAAAAAAAAAAAAGCCCTAAAGTCTAGTTTTCTTTCTTTCTTTTTGGTTTTTGGGCCACACCCGGTGGTGCTCAGGGGTTACTGCTGGCTGTCTGCTCAGAAATAGCTCCTGGCAGCACGGGGGACCATATGGGACACCGGGATTCGAACCAACCACGTTTGGTTCTGGAACGCCTGCTTGCAAGGCAACGCCATGCTATCTCTCCAGGCCCAAGCCTAGTTTTTAAGACTACATTCCTGGAAACACAGCTAACTTTAATGTTAAAAAGGCAGCCTTCCGGGGGCCAGAGAGAGAGCATGGGTAGGGCATTTGCCTTTCATGCAGAAAGATGGTGGTTTGAATTCCGGCCATCCCATATGGAACCCCGAGCCTGCCAGGAGCAATTTCTGAGCGTAGAGCCAGAAGTAACCCCTGAGCACTGCTGGGTGTGACCTCCCCCCAAAAAGTCAGCCTTCCAAGGATAACACCAAGAATTGGGAACCCCAGTGATGCTGTCCAGGAATCTCTCCTGTCTTGATCAATGACTCAATTTAAGTTCCAGATACACTACAGTCTGATAATCAATGTGTGTAACCACACCTCAGTGATCCTTAGAATACAATTATAACCAAACCCCAGATCATTGGAATATCAAATTGAAAAGGGGGGGGGGAATAGTAAACTAAAACAGTAAATTATACATATAATTAAGTAAAATTATATTTTACTTCAACAACAAAGAAAGTAAATACAAATTAAAGATTAGAGTGCTCAACTGAATTGAGGACATACTCTGTACTTGGAGGTCCTTGATACCACATGGCTACCCATTGAGAACCAAGTCAGGTGTGCCAGTTCTAAAGTGGCAGTTTAGAAATGTTCTCCCCTTAAATCTTTTTCATTAAAAACTGTGATTTGGGCCCGGAGAGATAGCAC
Organism: Suncus etruscus; assembly: GCF_024139225.1. NCBI lineage: Eukaryota > Metazoa > Chordata > Mammalia > Eulipotyphla > Soricidae > Suncus > Suncus etruscus. Next base: position 80,710,264 of record NC_064851.1, on the reverse strand, counting down.
AGCGGTGTTTGCCTTGCAAACAGCCGATCCAGGACCAAAGGTGGTTGGTTCGAATCCCGGTGTCCCATATGGTCCCCTGTGCCTGCCAGGAGCTATTTCTGAGCAGACAGCCAGGAGTAACCCCTGAGCATCGCCGGGTGTGACCCAAAAACCAAAAACAAAAAAACAAAAAAACAAAACTGTGATTTAAAAAATTATTAGTAGATGAGTCTTAGGCAATACAATATTCTAACACCACCTCCACCTCCAGTGTTAACTTTCCTCCACCAGAGTTCTCACACTCTTGTTACCCCACTCCCACCCATCCCCCAGCACATTTCTTTTTTTTTCTTTTGGTTTTTGGGTCACACCCGGGCGTTGCTCAGGGGTTACTCCTGGCTGTCTGCTCAGAAATAGCTCCTGGCAGGGACGGGGGACCATACGGGACACTGGGATTCAAACCAACCACCGTTGGTCCAGGATTGGCTGCTTGCAAGGAAAACACCGCTGTGCTATCTCTCCGGGCCCCCCCCCCCCCAGCACATTTCAAAGTTTGGCAGTTGTCTAGGTCTCATGGTAAATGTTATTTTATCTGTTCTTTGGATATAGAACGATATCACTCATCCACTCTTCAACTCCAGTCACATTTTTTCAAGTAAATTTCATCCTATGCTTCACACAAAAATCTTTCTCAACCAACAGAAAATCAGCAGTACAGACAATAATAAAATGAAGTCAATGAACACAACTAAATAATACAGCCTAAATAAGATCTAAGAAACTGTATGCTGACTAAAATACTACATAAAATATTTCAGGGAGCACTAAGCACTGCTGGGTGTGGTGCAAAAGACAAGTTTTAGGGGACAAAAAGCGCTTGCCTTGAAACAGGAGAAACAGATTGGTCCCTGACTAGAGCCAGGAGTGAAGCAAGCCCCAAACCAAACCAAACCAAACCAAACCAAAGTAATTTCAACCTCGTGTTTTTCACCTTTATGCTTGGTTCAGATTATTACTGTGGCTATCCCCCTCCAGACTCGTTCTCGCTTAACAGCTCTGATCCCAGTATTCATTTTTTAAAAATTTGAAAAGCGGGGCCAGCGATAGTACAGTGGGTAGGGCACTTTCCTTGCATGAGGCTGACCGGCATTTGATCCCCAGCAACCCATGTTCCCCTGACCCTGCCAAGAGTTATTTCTGAATATAGTCAGGCTTAACCTCCCTCCGGCCCACTCAGCTGCCAGGTGTGGCCTCAAAACCAAAACAAATAAATACTGTATTAGATCCTGTATTATATCTATAAAACCAAAATCTCAAAAATTTATAATCTAGAATACATGATTCGTCCTCAATTTGCCATAATAGTTCTCGTAGTTAGAGAACAAGTGTTTGAAAAGATAAACTTAAAGTGGCATATAACTCTACTAACCTATATCCCCTCGCCCAAAATCCAGTTTATTTTAATCAACACAAATAAAACGCAGTTATTGTATCACAAATATCCTGGACTTTCTCTGTTAAAACTACCTTTTCTTTTTAAAATGTGTTAATGCATAATTCTGGTTGAGAATTTATTTGGCGCTCAGGCACTCAGTCTGCTCAGGGGAAGACTGGTTGAGAATGTTAACATCTGTATTTTGAGTATAGCATGTTGACAGTCACACTTTACAGAGCTGCTAAGAATTTTCCCTCTTGTGAAGTAATTAATGATTGCACCCTAAACTTTTTGTTGTTGTGATTTTAAATATTACTTTAATTCTATGGTACATAATGGTATTTCTAAGCAGGCAATTATACCACTTTTGTCCTAAGTATGGTCTCAGTTGAGTTAGAAAGCTTTTACCTTGGTAAAAGCAGATCTGCAGATAGTACTATTCAAAGCCTCAGATACACTAAGGTCAGGATCCACACAAGTATTGCTCATACTAATTGTTGTGAGGTTAACTTTTTAATACTCTTTCTCCACAACAATTTCTTACTTGAGAGGGAGCTGGGGGTGGTGGTGATGGGAAGTTCTTGGTCCTTTTATGTATACAAAGCCAAGGCTGTCTAGTCTCTACAGTCCATCAAGCTGTGATTTACTCCCTCTGGTATCAGAAGGACAGGTAAAAAGAGCAACAATTCTACAGCTTTTCTTTTTCTTTGTTGTGACGCCAGGCTTGAACCCATGGTCTCATAATAAATCAATAATAAATAAAGCACGAAAAGTGCTTTATTAACTACATTTCGCACACCCTGCTTTCTCATCAGTGAACTCAACTCCTCTTATCAGTATCTCCAAGGGCCAGAGGAATAGCAGAGCAGGGAGGGCATTAGCCAGGCATCTCCTATGATCCCCAGCCTGCCAGGAGTAATTTCTGAGAGTGAGCACCCTCCCAACCCTGTGAATTTCAATCATAATACTGGCTTCGTGAGCCCTGCATATTGGTTTTAATAAACTAAAAAAAAAAAAAAAAAACCACCCAGAAACAAAACAAGGATTTCCCCAGTATCTGACCTATTGCCACGCCACCACACACCATTCTTCTTTGCAGCCCAGGAAGAATCTCTCTTGGGAGCGTTTGTCTGCACTTTGTATGCAATTCTGCAAGTTTTGGAAACCTTTGAGTCGTCCCCAGAAAATACCAAAGGAAAAAAAACAAAACTGGTGTCACATGGTTTTAATAGTACTGGAGTTCTGGTTTCCTTTTCCAACCCACCTAACATTTATTTTTCAGAATTCTAAGGCGCTCCATGCATTCCTGTTTTTGTGCCTTCAATCTTTTTTTTTTTTGTTGGGGGTGGGGCACACCCGGTGGTACTCAGGGGTTACTCCTGGCTCTCTGCTCAGAAATCGCTCCTGGCAGGCATGGGGGACCATATGGGATGCAGGGATTTGAACCAACATAGGTCCTGGTTAGCTGCTTGCAAGGCAAACACCCTACTGCTGTACTATCTCTATCTCTCCAGGCCCTGCCTATTTAATCTTGATGGAAACAAAGTTAATGTACCGGGCGTATAAGACGACTTTTGAAACAAAAAAAAAGTCAACCGAAAATCGGGGTTGTCTTATACACCGAGTATATCCCGAAAAATGTTTTTTTTTTTTTTTTTTTTTGGTTTTTGGGCCACACCCGGTGACGCTCAGGGGTTACTCCTGGCTATGCGCTCAGAAGTCGCTCCTGGCTTGGGGGACCATATGGGACGCTGGGGGATCGAACCGCGGTCCGTCTCCTAGGCTAGCGCAGGTAAGTTTTAATATGCCGCAAATTGTTTGAATATTGCCACAAAACGAATTTTCCAACTCGATCCTGCACCAATCACTGCAAGGCTGCTCGGACTACCTCTCTAACTCAGCCAATCCAAGCAGGCTTTTTATGCATGCAAATTAGACAATGTTCTGAACCGGAATCTACACTGTAAAAACGTGCTCAGATTGGCCAGAGTGAGAGGAAGTCTATTACAGTAGAACCTCTGAACCTTTGCTTGTTGTGACTGGCTCACTGTGGTACATGAGCACAGGAACATTCTGTCTGATACAGCGAATACAGGCCTAAACCTATGTTTTAACTGCAAAATTAGGGGGTTGTCTTAAACGCTGGAAAGTACATTCTTCTAAAGGGGGTACTATTAATGCATCCTTTAAAGAGTGATGATGGGGTTAGAGAGATAGTACAGTGGTAGGGTATTGGCTTGCACACAGTTGAACCAGGAAGAACCTGGGTTTGATTCCCGACATTCAACATGGTACCCTGAACCTGCCAGGCAATTTCTGAGCCCAGAGCCAGGAGCAACCCCTGAGTGCCACAGGGTGTGGCCAAAAAACTAAAAAGAAAGGAAAAAGTGATGAAGCCCAGTGTAACAGTAATTGGATTGGGACTCCAATTGTTGTTATGGTCAACTCCCAATATAAAAGAAGCCTGGCAGTTAGAGGAGGGGGCCAAAGGTCTGCGGTTTCAAGGTAGCGACAAGGAAATGATCCACGAGCAGTCGTAGAAGTCAGGAGACATTAAGCTTTTATTAATAATATGCGCTAGGCTAACCTTTTAAGCAGCCCCTTAAGCTGCCCTGCTTTTATAATCCTCACTCTGCTATCTCCAAGATGCCAACCTCCGCTGAGGCTTCTTGCTGAATCTCCTCTCCAACTTTTCTCCAACCCTCAGGCAACCCCTTTGTTACCTTCCATAGACCTCTCCCAGATGTGGGAGGGTCTAACAGAAAGCATCTAAAAACTATGTGCGTCTTATAAGCGAAAAATACTGTACTTTGGGGAGGAGGGCGGGCAGACATCTGGCTTCCGGTTTTCTCCTTGATTCTGGAGACCAGCTCTTGCCAGGTATGGGGTTTGGGGAGGCCCCATACCGGAGCCCTTCTCCCTAGCCTGGGGAGTGCTAGGAGGCTTGGTAGGACCCCAGATGTCCTTGTCTTTTTCCCTTGACTCCAGGCCTTCCGAGTGCCAGCTCAGATGGCCAAAAGTGGGTTCAGGTGGACTCTTAGTGGTCCTCAGGCTTCCCCCCTACCTCTCCCTACACTAATGGAAATGCGCTTTGGGAGGAGGGCAGGCTGTTCTAGCACTGGTTTATGTTGGGACAGTCACTGGAATTTTTTTCTCCTTGTTTTCCTATTGATAGTATTGTATGCATATATGTTATATATTCATAACATCCATCTTGTATTGTGACCTTGATACTGCCCTACAAAGCTCATTTCTAATATTTTACTGCCTCAGTCCCAACCCTTATTTCCCCCCATCTTCCCATGTAGGTGCAGCTCATGACATGAAGCTCACCACATAGAATGATAAGTGCAGTTAGAGAAATAACTACACTGAAAACTAACATAACAATGTGAATGAATGAGGGAAAAAGAAAGCCTGTCTCGAGTACAGGTGTGGGTGGGGTGGGGAGTAGATAGATCTGGGAAATTGGTGGTAGGAATCCTGCACTGGTGAAGGGGGGTGTTCTTTACATGACTGTAATCATACAACTACAATTATATTTGTAATCACGGTGTTATATATAAAAAAAGAAAAAGAAAAATACTGTACTTTGGGGCCCGAAAGCACAGTGGTAGGGCATTTGCCTGGCAAGCAGCCGATGTAGAATGTACAGCAGTTCGAATCCCAGCAACCCATAGGGTCCCCCATGCCTGCCATGAGTGACTTCTGAGCACAAAGCCATTAGTAATCCTGAGCACTGCCGGGTGTGACCCCAAATCCAATCCCCCCCCCCAAATATGGTACTTTGCGAGTAATAGCTTTACAAGCAGTCACATATAGTCCTGAGTCCACCAGAACTGAGCAGAGAACCAGAACTAGACTCTCTCCACATACACCCCAAAACACACTGAAGACTGAGAAATATCGTGTTGTAGCAGACAGGGGTCCTAGTAATGAGGCTGTTTTTTGTTTTTGTGTTTTTTTGTTTTTGGGTCACACCCAGCTGTGCTCAAGAGTTACTCCTGGCTCCTTGCTCAGAAATCGTTGTGCTCTCACTCCTGCCCTGGAGTGGTATTTCTGAACAGTGATGCTGAGCATATTGTTGGCTGGAAAAGTTAAGAAAACAGAATTCTGGGGCCGGGCGGTGGCGCTGGAGGTAAGGTGCCTGCCTTACAAGCGCTAGCCAAGGAACGGACAGCGGTTCGATCCCCCAGCGTCCCATATGGTTCCCCCAAGCCAGGGGCGATTTCTGAGCACATAGCCAGGAGTAACCCCTGAGCGTCAAACGGGTGTGGCCCAAAAACCAAAAAAAAAAAAAAAAAAAAAAAAAAAAAAAGAAAACAGAATTCTGATTTTCATTTATCATCTATCCTGTGGAAGCAGGCTTTAGCCACATTCAACTTCAGAATATCCAGGGATCGGGCCCGGAGAGATAGCACAGTGGCGTTTGCCCTGCAAGCAGCCGATCCAGGACCAATCCCGGTGTCCCATATGGTCCCCCGTGCCTGCCAGGAGCTATTTCTGAGCAGACAGCCAGGAGTAACTCCTGAGCACCGCTGGGTGTGCCCCTCCCCCCCAAAAAAAGAATATCCAGGGATCACTCAAGGTGATACTACCAATCCAATCTGACAAGAAAGTACTGAGGGACATCTGACAATATGGTCTAAGGATGATGTGACGGAATGCTGGGAATAAAATGCCCAGCTCCAATCCCATCCCTCTTAATTTTAGGGGGGGGGGGGAAAGACCCACATCCAAGCAGTGCTGGAGAACTACAAGATGCCAGATAGATGGAATCATAAACCAGGGAACGTGAAAGCAAAAAATGTGCTCCAGCACCTTTGAGCCTTCTGGTCCCTAGACCACCCTCCCTTGCATGTTTACTTAGAGTCATGGTGCAGTTGATGCCTGCAATTTTGCACTTAAAAGACATCTAGGTGAGGATCTGAAGAGATAGATGTTACAGATAAATGGCCCAGTGGTCAGGGCACCTCCCTTGGTGACTTGGGTTTGATTCTTAACATACTGTCCCTAAATCCAACCAGATATGATTCCTGAGAACAGAGTCAGGAGTAAGCCCTGAGCACTGCCTCCTGAGGTACACAACAAAACAAAAGGTAAATATGGCTCTATGCACACCTTATAGGCATGCCAGCTCAGTGTTTTACCACCACCTGGAAAGAACCACCCAAAAACTAAAACCCCAGCAGTTAATTTGATCTCTAATAGACCAAATCTTAAAAGTAAAATAGTGCTATCAAACAACTTGTAATTTATAAAAATTTATAAAAATAAAATAACCCCTCTTCAAACTATAGATGTGATAATCTAGTGATTTCAGAACCGGCACTGTACTTGGTAGTCTTGGTTGCCCCTCTGCTCTCAGCACTGCCAAGAGTGATCTCAGAGATCACCACCCACCATCCCTCCTTTTCAATTAAAGTACCTCCAAGGTCAAAATCTGAAATTACAGCCTGTTCAGTAAGGGAGATTTATCAAAGGTGTGTGGCCTCGCATGCTAGAGTTCTAGATTTGATCCTTGGTATTGCATGATTGTGAAGGGGATGGAGTTTGGTACAAAAATATCAGCAAAGAGATAGTACCAGAGAAATAGCACTGCAGTAGGGCATTTGCCTGGCATGCGGCAGACCCAGGACAGACCTGCAGTTCCCCACATCCCATATGGTCCCTCGAGCCTGACAGGATCCTAAGTGCAGAAACAGGAGTAACCTCTGAGCAATGCCGGGTTCGGCCCAAAGGTAAAACAAACAAAAAAACCCCAAAAATATCAGCAAATGTTCAATCTCCCACATGTCTTGCAAGCGGCTGGCCCAGGATGTGTCAATTCCAGGTGTCCCATATGGTCCCCTAAGCAAGGAAATTTCTGAGAGCAGTAGCCAGGGGTCACCAGGTGTGAGCATCACCGGGCATGACGCCAAAACAAAACAAAACAATAAACAGTGTATATGGAAGAAGAATAGGTTAGATACCTGATTAGCAAGGTGGAAGTAAAGTACTCCCCCACCACCAATTAAGGTGTGCCACTCCCTCCACAAAATTCAGGAATAAAAATACAACAAAACTCCAAGCAAAGCCAAGGCTGACCAAAAGTTAAATTCTGAGGACTTCTTAGATATCCAAAGAATTAAGGCTTTTGTCCTGTTTTGGTTCAAAGAAGTCAACCTACAATAACTGCTTATCATAGCATTAAAATTCCCATCTTGGCTAGAAAGACTGTAAAGGGGGTAATGAACTTGCCTCATCTGCAGCAAACTGGGTTAAATCCTTGGAGCTATATATGGTTACCCAAACACCACCCAGAATAATTCCTGAGAGCATAAAGCCAGGAATAATCCTAAACACCACTGGGTATAAGACCGGAGCACTGTAGGATGTGGCCCAAAAGCAAATTTTATCCAAAATTTTTAAGTCACAATGAACACAATTATTGCTATGTCCACTTTATTATTTTTGGGAAGCCACACCTTGCAATGCTCAGGACTGTATGGTATGCTGGGGATCTCAGCCATGTGCAAAGCAAGTGCCCTATCCACTATACCATCTCTCTGGTCTCGAAGTCCTGTTAGCTTCACATGCCATAATACCACTCCAAGAAACAGAGCAGGGGTCACTGCAGGAAATAAACCAAGCTTGAAAAAAGAGAGACAGCCCCAGGGTGGGGGTAAAAGGCCTTTGGGCCAGTCCAGCCCAGGTAGGCTTTAGAAGATTAGAATAAGCTGGAAGCAGGAAAATTTTGGCTGAAACAAATACAAAAATGCCAGAGATATCTTTGTTTTTGGTGAAAACAAGTTGCAAGTTGTAAAACAATACCCTATTGTTGTTTTCAATGTGTACTTCTTAAAAAGAGGGTGGTTTGGGGTCTGGGAAAAGAAATAGCTCAGGGCCAGTGTACGCAGGGAGGCTCACTTAAGTCCCTAGGTGTGGCCTCTAAAATAGAATAAAAAAAAGATAGATAGCTTTCAACATTTCTTAAACTTTTCTGAGGAATGTAATGAGAAGCTGAATTCAATTTGAAACATCTACACTAAAACACTAAAAGGTAGGGCTGGAGAGATAGCATGGAGATAGGGCGCTTGCCTTTCATGCAGGTCATTGGTTCGAATCCCGCATCCCATATGGTCCCCTGTGCCTGCCAGGGGCGATTTCTGAGCATGGAGCCAGGAGTTACCCCTCAGCACTGTGACCCAAAAACCAAAACCAAAACCGAAAACAAAAACCACTAAAAGATTTTTTTTGTTTAGTTTTTTTTTTGTGTGGTTTTTGGGTCACACCCGGCGGTGCTCAGGGGTTATTCCTGGCTCCATGCTCAGAAATTGCTCCTGGCAGGCATGGGGGACCATATGGGACGCCGGGATTCGAACCGATGACCTTCTGCATGAATGGCAAATGCCTTACCTCCATGCTATCTCTCCGGCCCCTAAAACATTTTTTTTTGGCACTTTGGCAACAACCTGTAAATTCCTTCAATGTAAATTCCAGATACTATAAGACAGGACAATAATGTAGCCTTGGCATGAGTTCCAGGAAAATTAATGCTGAGGTATGACTTACTGTCTTTTCAAGTGCCCCAATTATGTAACAAAAATTAAATTGTCACTTATAAAACTGAAATAACAGAACATTAGTAGAGATGTCTTTCAACATTATCTGGAGTGATAGATCAGCAGGTAAACTGCTTGCCTTGCAAGCTGCTGACATAGGTTCAATTCCAGCATCCATATGGTCTCCTGAACACCACCGGAGTGATTGAGTCAAAAATAATCAAGGTCTGCTGAGTGTAATTCCAAAAAAAAAAAGAAAAGTAACTTATTTTTCCCATAACTTGATATTAATACTTTGTTTCCCATGATTTTTATTTATTCTCAAATCTGCAATTTTGGAAAAACTAAGTCAATTTAATCCTAAAAGACAAACTATCTTTCTCTTTACTCTTATTTCAATATTTAGGTAGAGGGCACTTAAGGCTCAGGGACCATACCTGGTTTGGGCACACAAAGAATCTACTGAGTATTTAAGCTCCCTGAAACTTATATTCCAGGGGCTGGCTGGATGGCGCAGCAATAGGGCTTTTGCCTTGTATGTAGCTGATCTAGGATGAACGGCTCCCATATAGTTCCCCAAGCCAAGAGCAATGTCTGAGCAGAGTCAGGAGTAACCCAGGAGGTCACCGGGTGTGGCCCAACCCCCCCTCCCAAATTTATTTTTCAGATTGCCATTTCTAGTAAGAGGCTTTTGTAATCCTCAAGGGTTATTCCTGGTTCTGTGCTCAGAAATCGCTCCTGGCAGGCCTGTCTTAACCTTGTTTTTACATGTGATTCTGAAATGCAAAATAAAGAGAAAAACTGCAGTTAAGATATCATCTTCTCAGGCCCAGAGAGATAGCACAACGGCCCTTGCAAGCAGCTGATCCAGGACCAAAGGTGGTTGGTTCGAATCCCGGTGTCCCATATGGTCCCCCTGTGCCTGCCCAGAGCTATTTCTGAGCAGACAGCCAGGAGTCACCCCTGAGCACCGCCGGGTGTGGCCCAAAACACAAAAACAAAACAAAACAAAAATATCATCTTTTCTTTTTATCATTTAAATTTTAAATGCTTTATGTCATTTTAGATTATTTGTTCTCATTTCTCCATAATACTGACAACCATCATTTTTGTTTGGGGCTATAATGGGCAGCATTCAGGTTACTTCTGGCCTTCTGTGTGCAAGGCACCCTACCCACTGTACTATTGCACCATCCATTTTCTTCTTTTTAAAATCTGGGTGGTAATCCAATGGTACTCAGGGATTGCTTCTTAGCTCTTTGAGGGGGATCCTTGTAAGGATCTGGAGCCGGGAAATATGCAATCATTCACTTTGGTTTTTTTTTTTAGTTTGCTGTTTGCAGCCCTATCTGCAGTGCTCTGGGTTATTTCCAGAAGTGACCAGGAGACTTTTATGTGCAGGTTTGTGTTCCAGCCTTTTGAGCTATCTCTGGCCCTGTGATACAAGTTGATACTGATTTCTATGGTATGCTTTTGCTTTCCTCTAGATTAGAAGGAAGCCCTTGTTCTCTTAAGGTTCTCTTAAGGTTGTGAGTAGGGCGTTTGCTGACCCGGGACTCACACGGGTTCGATTCCCAGCATCCCATATGGTCCCCTGGGCCTGTCATGAGTGGCTGCCCCCAAATTAAAAAATATACCAAGAGGGGCTGAAGCAATAGCACAGCAGTCTGGTGTTTGCCTTGAACGTGGCCAACCCGGGACCCACCTGAGTTCAATTCCCGGCATCCCATATGGTCCCCCAAGCCTGTCAGGAGTATTATGTGAGCTCCGCCACGTGTGGCCCAAAAACCAAAAAAAAAAAAAAAAAAAAAAAAAAAGTTGGATTATTTGGAGCAACTGAAGCTTTCACACTCAATAAAAGTACATCCTGGGACTTATTAATTCTACACTCCTAGGAATAGAACAAAAACAAAAATATGAGTATATTGTTCACACACCCATAAAAACCACCCTATCTACAGTATTGGGACCAGGGAGATAAGATATCAAGTCACATGTCCATAGCAATATTAGCTAACTGGAAATTATTCAAATTCTTATAATACAGTAAACAAAACATAGCATATTAACTCAACTCAAACTATACTGATGATTCTCATAGGCTCTAGCACATTCCGGCCATAGCCACATTATGGGGGTCGGGGTGGAGCAACAAAGGCTTTCATAAATGCAGATCTCGAGGAGCGCCTGGGATCAAAATCATGCAAGGGCGGGTTCAGTGATGTTCAGGGATAGGCTCAGAGATAATTCATATTAAGTGCTGGGTTTTGAACTGTGGAGGCAGTATGCAAGCCACTGCACTATTGTTATTATTCCCCCCCCCCCCCCCATTTTGGTTTGGAGTCACAAAGGGTTACTCTGGCTCTTGGAAGGCTTGGGGGACCATATGGGATTGCAGGGAATCGAACACAGATCTGTCCCACCACCCCCCTTTTTTGGTTTTTGGCCCATACCTGGTGATGCTCAGGGGACCATATGGGACACCAGGATGGAACCCAGGTCTATCCTGGGTCAGCTGTGTACAAATGTACTACTGCTGTGCTATTGCTCTGGCCCCCTATCCTTTTTTAAAGTCTTGCACATATACCCCCTTTTGCTGATACCACTAACAGTTGCAACAAATACTTCCAAAATGGCTGTTTTTGTAACCTTATCCCCAAATTCTTATTGCCAATGCTTTTAGGGGCCACACCAGGCTGTTCTAGGGATTGCTGGATGTCATGTGATGTTTGGGGTTGGAAATCAAAGCCTTCCACAGGTGCAAATGCAAGTCATGTGCTCTAATGCTTAAACTATATCCCTAGTTCGCAATTACATCATCTAAATCCCTGTATCGTACCGAACATTTTCACACCTAGAAAAACAAAACTGCATTTCTCAAATTCTATATTTGATAGTTTCTCATTTTGATAATGTGTGTAAAGAATTAAGGGGCACAAAGCTCTGATATTATAGTCCAGATGTGAATGGCCTCGTTAACAATTTGGGGAAGAGAGAAAGGCTTGCATAAGTAACAAAATTACTCTTGGGTTAGGGGGCCAGAGTGGATAGCAAAGTGGGTAAAGGCGTTTGCCTGGCAGTTTGCAGACCAGGGCAGAGCCCTGACATTTCCTAAGTCCCCAGCACAATGCCAGGAGTAATTTCTGAGTGCAGAGCCTTGTAGCTGCGAATACATGTCAATTAAATTATTTATATTCCTATTGGCACCAGAATTCAGCCATATAAAGTGAGATTACTTTAAAAATTACTATTCACAACAAAATACCCAAAACATGCGCCTACTTATTATGTTACAGATCTTCAAGCTCCTGAGGCCGGAGAGATAACATGGAAGTAAGGCTGGCCTTGCATGCTGAAGGACAGTGGCTCAAATCCTGGCATCCCATATGGTCCCCTGAGCCTGCCAGGAGCAATTTCTGAGTGTAGAGCCAGGAGTAACCCCTGAGCCCTGCCGGATATGGCCCAATAACAAAAAAAAAACAACAAAGCAGATCTTCAAGTTCTTATTTTTATTTGGAGACTTCCTGGCTGTGCTTTAACTCATGGTGTAACTATGACATTAGCAGCCTGAGCACATCCTCAGCCTCATCGACCTGCCTTCCACTTTAGTAATGAGGACTGGCCAAGGAGCTCACACATACAGTGCATATGGTCTACACTACTGAGCTATAACCCTTAATTTTACTCTAGTTTGGGGTCTCACCATGTAGTAGTCAAGGGATACTTCTGGTTCTGAATTTAGGAGTAACCTCCTGATGATGCTCTTGCTAGTCCTTTACACTTTACCTTGGCCTAATATTTGCAACTAATTGTCCTGGAATAAAAAACTAGACATTAATTTTTACCTAATTAGGAAATAAGTGCACACCACCATCCTGCCAAGCAGATCAGTGGTTGCTTGTAAATGTGAGTAAAGTAGATTACAGAGCATAAGGGACCTTCCTGGAGGGCTCGTTGGAAGAGAAGTATACTGCCTCTGGTGTTCATTTTTAATAGCTATGTCATTTTTTGGGGGGTCACACCCATTGATGCTCAGGGGCCACTCCTGGCTTGGAGGACCATATGGGATGACAGGGGATTGAACCACGGTTGGTCCTAGGCTAGCACCTGCAAGGCAGACAGACGCCTTAGCCACTGCTCTGGCCCAATTTTGTTTTATTTTTGCTTTGGTTTCCTAGTCCCCATCCAGAAATGCTCATGCTCAGGGCTTACTTACTCTTGGCTCTGCACTCAGGGATTAACTGTTGCCAGTGCTGGGAGACCATATGGAATGCTGGGAATGGAATCCAGGTCCACTGCATACAAGACTGATACTCTGGTAGCATTCACTCAGGCAGTCTTAGAATGGACAATTATTAGTTGCAAGTATAAGTTTATTTCTTTTTTATTACTGAAAAGTATTCTGTTAAGCACATCTCAGTTTATACATCAGCTCTCTTCAGAATACATATTTCATGTTCTCCCAGGTAGAGGCTGGATCATATAATATATATATACTGAATAAAAAACAATGAAAAAAAAGACAATCTTACTTTTTATATTGCAGTAACATATTTCTCCTATTGACTTTGATTAAATATTTATTTTAATTATTTTCTTTCCTTTTTGGGGACACACTGGGTGAAGCTCAGGGGTTACTCCTGGCTATGTGCTTAGAAATCGCTTCTGGCTCAGGAGATGTATGGGACACCGGGATAGAACCGAGGTCCTTCCTGGGTCAGCCTCGCACAAGGCAAGCACCCTACCGCTGTGCTACAGCTCCAGCCCCAAATATTTTAAATAAAAGAAACTGTCAAACCCAAGGCCGGAAAGATAGCACAGCCGTAGGGCGTTTGCCTTAGATGCAGAAGGACAGTGGTTCCAATCCCAGCATCCCATATGGTCCTCCAAGCCTGCCAGGAGCGATTTTTGAGCGTAGAGCCAGGAGTAATCCCTGAGTGCTGCTGCATGTGACCCCCCCCCAAAAAAAAAAAAAAAAAACACAAAAGAAACTGTCAAACCCAAGAGACAGTGCATGGGGGGTGGGAGTTTAAAGGAATTTACCTATCATCCTGCAGAGGGAGGTACCAGCATTGCTTACCTGAGCAATGGTATCAGCCAGGGATAACTCTGGAGTAGGTAACTCTAGGGCTAGAGCCAAAGAAAAGTGTTTTCAACCTATCAGGACTTCATATCAATTATGTTATACCAAAATAAGCTGGGAGATGCCCTTCCCCTTTACTAAAATTAATTTTTTTTTTTGTGGTTTTTGGGTCACACCCGGCAGTGCTCAGGGGTTATTCCTGGCTCCATGCTCAGAAATTGCTCCTGGCAGGCACGGGAGACCATATGGGACGCCGGGATTCGAACCGATGACCTTCTGCATGAAAGGCAAATGCCTTACCTCCATGCTATCTCTCCGGCCCCTAAAATTAATTTTTTAAATTTTGTTTTGCCACACTCCTGACATGCTCAGAAATCACTCCTGGCTTGGGGAACCATATGGGACACTGGGGGATTGAACTGTGGTCCGTCCTGGGTTGCCACATGCAAGGCAAATGCCCTACCGCTTGTGCCACGACTTAAGCCCCTAAAATTCTTTCTTTTTTTTTGCTTTTTGGGCCACACCCAGTGATGCTCAGGTATTACCCCTGGCTTTGTGCTCAGAAATCACTCCTGGTTTGGGGGCCCATATGGGATGTCGGGTATGGTCTCTGTACTAAGTTAGCGCATGCTAGGCAGATGCCCTACTGCTTACACCACCCTTCCCTAAAATTATTTCTTTTTTTTGTTTTGTTTTGTTTTGTTTTTTTTTTGGGCCACACCCGTTTGACGCTCAGGGGTTACTCCTGGCTATGTGCTCAGAAATCGCCCCTGGCTTGGGGGGACCATATGGGATGCCGGGGGATTGAACCGTGGTCCTGATCCTTGGCTAGCGCTTGCAAGGCAGACACCTTACCTCCAGCGCCACCTACCCGGCCCCTAAAATTATTTCTTTTTTTTTTTTTTTTTTTTTTTTTGGTTTTTGGGCCACACCCGGTAACGCTCAGGGGTTACTCCTGGCTATGTGCTCAGAAGTTGCTCCTGGCTCGGGGGACCATATGGGACACCATATGGGACACCGGGGGATCGAACCGCGGTCCGTCCAAGGCTAGCGCAGGCAAGGCAGGCACCTTACCTTTAGCGCCACCACCCGGCCCCTAAAATTATTTCTTGAGCCAAGAGTTCAATGGGTTTAATGCACTCTGTCCCACCATTCTCTTGGGAAGGGGGTGTGGAGAAAAAAAAATTCAGTCAGTGTCTGACCTCTTCGGAAAATAATCAACTAAAAACAAAACCGTGACAAAGTTTTAAGTGAAAAGGTAAAATGAAACAAGCCAAAATTCCCCTCATGGCTCTATCTATTCCTCTTTTGGACTACAATTTGGTGTATTTCTTTTCCATTGTGGTTACCTGAAAGGGGAAAGAAAAAAAGTGACCCAGAGCAAAACCAAAAATGTTATCATCTAATTTATACAGTAGTTACTATGTGTCAGACATATTCGCCACTTACTCCTCAATTACTCCAGGAGATAGTACTCTCTATCTCCATTTCAAGAGTTGAGGAAACTGCATCACATGCTGTTTGAATTCAAACCTAGATGTTTCAAAGGCAGTTTTATTTTGTTCTAGATGACTGACAAGGTCAAGGTATTTCAAGGTATTTGCATATAGGGTACAGAGACCTTCCTCAATAGAGTCCAGTGAGAGGCTACAAAGGGATTACACCAAGAATCTCTCCTGACAATAAATACTCAAGGAGTGAAGATCGAACCTGGGTGATTTATGTGCAAGACAAGTATCCACACTGCTGGATTATAGTTTTCCAGTGATTTAACATCCACAATTTTCAGGTTTTTTTTAAAAACCCTCAGATCTGTGTGACAGATCAATGAAAAATAATCAGCTCAGTAATGAACTCAGTTGAAAACAAACTTTCAGGAGCCAGAGAGATAGCACAGCGGTAAGGCGTTTGCCTTGCACGTAGCTGACCCAGGACAGACCTGGGTTAGGGTTAGGCATCCCATATGGTCTTCCAAGGTTGGCAGGAGTGTTTTCTGAGCACAGAGCCAGGCATAAACCCCGAGCATCGCCGGGTGTGCCCCCCCCAAAAACAACCAAAAAATAACAACAAACTTTCAGTTGTTACTTGCTCTGCCAACGGCAATGATAAAGTATATTCCGTTGGTTAACTTTTGAATCACATGGGAGTAGCAACACTGTTTCATCCAGAATGAAGTACAAACGAAACATGCTCTCAAATATTTTTCTTAAAAGTTAGTTGGGGTTTTGGCCAGAGTAATAAAATAGCATTGCGGTAGGGTATTTGCCTTGCACGCTGTCGACAAGGGTTCGATCCCGGACATCCCAGATGGTCTCCCAAGCCCACCAAGAGCGATTTCTGAGCAGAGCCAGGAGTAATCCCTGAACACTGCTGGATGTGCCCCCCCCCCAAAGTTAGTTGGGGCCGACGATGTGGTCCATAAAGTACTAGTCACCGGTCCTGTGTTAGGGATTGGGTTCAGCTCCAGCTCCAGGGAAGCAAGCTGCCTTTAAGTCCCCCTCCCATCTTGACCTTTACTCAGACATCTAAAATGAAGCCCTACTTAAACTCGCAATTCTGTCCAAGAACTAAAAGGAAAAAAATACTCTCAGAATAGCTTTTGTTGTAGTTGAGGTCACTCCTGGAGTGCCCTTGATCGGATCCCGGACCCTTGGCACTGTAGAACAGCAAGCACTTAATTAAGCCCGTTGTGCCATCTCTCCAGAACCCAATTAAGAAAGTCTTTTTTTTTTCCTTTCAAAGCAAACTCGGAAACATTTCATGTGTCAGAGCGAAACAATTTGTTATTCACTTAATAAGACAGTCCCTAAGTCATGAGTTCTTCCGTGCCAAGATCTTCCAATCTAGATAACGCGATTACAATCGTTGCACCAAAGGCGTATTATTAGCGACACGGGAGAGGTGGAGAGGCTGTCTTCCTCTCCCATTCGAAATGGAGGAACGAGTAGACTACGCTTCCCCATTTTTTATTTTCCTGCAAGTACAGCTTCCTAGGACCTAGCGATCGCGACGCTGGCGCTGGGCTGGCGTGGAGGGGCTACCGCTGGGCATGCATTCGGTGTCCCACCGAGGCTGCGGACAAAAAAAAAAATACCAAAACGCTGTGATGTTGGTGAACGGGTGCTGGGCTACATAGAACCCTTCCAGGGCCTAGGCAGAAGGTCCCCGCGCGCGGGCACGCACGTGTCCGCCTGGGTCGCCTGGGCCGGCTGCTGGGCTGCTTTTTGTCGGGGCCGGCAGCGCGGGGAGCGCGAGCGCGGCCCAGCATTCCTGAGACGCCCATTGGCCCGCGCCCAGGCCAGGCTCCTCGCCGAGGCCCGGAAGCTCATTGGCCGGGGCCGGCCCCGCGGGAGAGGGAGAGAGAAGGATAGAGAGAGCCGCGCCGAGCAGGCCCCGCTCCCTGCGCCAGCGCCAGCGCCTGGGCTCGGGCTCCCGGGCCACTCATTGCGCATCCGAGGCCCCGCTCCCTGAGCCCCGCGCCGAGGCCTGGAGGACTGGACTGGAGCCGAGCGGTGCGACGGGTCACGCCCTCAAGGTCAAGGGACGACTCGGGAGCAGGTGGCCGCCGTGCAACGGGGCTGCGGTGCTGCCAGAACCGACCCGAACCAGCCCGGCCCCGCTGCACCCGACGCCGCTCCGGAGCACGCCTGACTGTGCCACTAAGCACGCCGGGCCGCGCCGGGCCACACCTGCCGGCGGGCACACACACACAGACGCGGGGGCCCCCCGCCACGCACCCACCGTCGTCCTCGAGCCCGCCAACCGTCGGGACGGCGTGCAACGAGCCGCGGGGCCCGGGCGGCGCCGCTCTCGCCGGGCCGCGGGGCCGTGACGTTACCTGATCGAGCACGCGGCGCCGCTCCGCGCCTCCGCTCCCTTCCCCCCGGCCAGCGCCCCGGCAACGCGGGGCCGGGCCCGACGGACGGGGCGCCTCGGCGGGGCTCCCCTCGTCTCGCCTCGCCCCGAACGCAGCCGGCCAGGCGCCCGCCCAGCCAGGCAGACATCCACCCGGGGCGGCGAGCGAGCACCCACCTGGGGATGGTGCGCAGATCCCCAGAGCCTTGGCTGGCGCTGGCCGCGTCGGCGGGCTGCCTGGAGAACCAGACCTCCAGCAGCTTCTCGGTGCCTTCGAAAAAATGTGCAGCTTCCATCACCGTGCGACGAGCGAACGAACCGACAACCACAGAAAATCAACTAAAATTAAATCTTTTTCTCCTTGTCCTCGCTCTCTCTCTCTCTCTCTCCCGCCGCCGCCGCTGCGGATTGTTCCAGCTGTGTGAACTAATAAAAAAAAGTTCAGGTTCCTTTTTTTTTTTAATTCTTTTTGGCTATAATTTTATATTAACTTTTTTTTTGTAAAAAAAAAAAAAGGACTCATAAAATTTTTTCCCCGGCTATTTTTCTTTTTCCTTTTCCCGTTGAGTGTGTTCGTGAGCGAAAAGTTGAAAACAAACGAGTCTGTTGGGAAAGAGGCAAGAGATAAGAGTCCCAGTCTCTTGGAGTCCGCGGGTTCCCCGTTGAAGAGAGCAAGAGCGAGCGCTAGCTAATGTCGCCGGCCATACTGTGGAAGCGAGGGCGCAGCGCGAACGCCGGCTTTATATACTCCGGCTGCCCATCCCGGCGGGACCGGAAGTGACGTAGGGTTCAGCCTCCGCTGCTCATTGGCCCGCCGGCCCGTCGCTCAGCCGCCGCTGCCTGGCCGCGGGGTCGGCTTGGGCTGGGAGCGCGGGGAACTCCCGCCGCCGCGCTGCGGCTTAGGAGTTCGCGGTCGCTCGGTCGCTTGCCTCGTGCCCCTGGGCGGGAGACGGTGCTGGGTGTTTTCCCGCCGCTTCCCAGAAATTGGGGCCGGATGCCCAATTAGCAGGATCCTATTGAGGGGAAGCTTTGCAACGCCGCGTGCAGTCCCCGCACTGGGCTGGGTCCTGCGGAGGGTTTGGCGGGGCTGGAGGCCGCTGCTGGGCTGGCCGGCCTGCTGGCGCTTTGCATTCTGTGCAGTCACCGACCGCGCTGGGCGAGCTGCTCGGCCGTGCAAACCACGCCGGGAATGAAAAGCTCCGCATTTGTGTCCGGGACGCACAGCTCTCGTCCAGGCGCTTTTTTTCTTTTTTTAAATTCTTCTCACGCCTAGGCTGATGTGGGAATGAACGCAGTGGGCGTTCGACCCGACTACACAATAGCCAGAAGCGTCTCTCGATTCCAAAAAGGAAAAAGAGACAGAGAAAAGCAACGTGGCGCCCAGCATCGGAGGCTCCAGCTCTCCCTACTGTGCTTCCCACCATGTGGCTCGCCCGAGCCTGAAACTTGCTGGAGCACTCTCTCACTACCGGCTCCCGGGAAGCCGCATAATTCCATGCTCCCTTTCTTAGATCAACTAGTGGGAATTTGTTCTGGAAATATTCTTCTTGGTAGAGACCAGATTCATCATGAAAAATGGATCACATGGTTCTCTGCTTTTTTCTTAAGCGATAACTAGTTGAAGTATAGGTTCCCCCACTCCCTCTACGGTATGACATCTGGTGCCCAAGAGACGTCCACATGGAAATTAAGTAATAATCCAAAAGAATCATTAATGCAATACTTCAGTTAGCAACGTCCAATGTGAAATATTGGTCGAGACCTAATAGAACCGCAGGTGGCAAAACTAGTTAAATGACAACTTTCCCCCAAAGACAGGGGATTGGGTGGTTAGAGAAAGACTTTCTTTTCCTTAACCAAAATATCATTCTTTAACCAAAAGATCTTTTCCATAACCCTAAGATCATCTACCTGTTAGAAATTTACTGGGGAAAGAAAACACGGTTTGAGTTTTCACTCTAAATACCGCCAAGGGAATAACAATTTTACAAGAAGGTGGATTTGTTCCCTTTTCTCTATAAAACCTATTGAAAGAAGCCATGTTCTGTTGTGGGTACATAATACGGAGGTTCTGCAAAGATTTTAAAAGCATCGAACTCAAACAGGGTTGGAACAAAAGGTAACAATTGTTGCTTATTTTATTATAATAATAATTAAAATAATGTGGTGGTTACTCTCGGGATAGAGATAAAAGAACTATGTGTTTTACAAGCTCTTCAATTATTTGATGCCTGCTTATTGAAGAATCTACTAAACCATCTCAAACTCTAATTGTGGTATAAACATAATTTGGCTTATAATTGCTCATAATTAGTTGCTTTTCAACTACTATTATGCTTTTTCCCAATGTAATTTAAGTTAGTACCAAAGTGCCAAGTATGGTTGGCAAAGTAAATCCTTGTTAATTTCATAGAGGATAAATGAAATATTGTCTAACAAAACTCATTCTTTATAAAAATACATTCTTTAAATTTCTTTAATATATGTTTAAATTTTTTATTTTATTAAAGCATGTGACTTTCAAAGTTATTTATAGTTGGTGGTTTTGAAGGGGGGGCCAGCGCTCAGGGGTTATTCCTGGCTCTGCTCTCAGAAATCACTCCTGGCAGGCTCAGGGGACCATATGGGATGCCCGGGGTCAAACACAGTCTGCTGCATGCAAGGCAAACGCCCTACCCACTGTGCGATTGCTCCAGCCCCCATAGCTGGGTTTTAGATATAAGAATATTCTGGGGGCCAGAGAGATAGCATGGAAGTAGACCTTTGCCTTGCATGCAGAACGATGGTGTGAATCCCAGCATGCCATATAGTCACCAGAGCCTGCCAGGAGTGATTCCTGAGCGTAGAGCCAGAAGGCCAGGAGTAACCCCTCTGCGCTGCCGGGTGTGACCCAAAAACGAAAAAATAAATAAATAAAAAGAATATTGACACAAGGGGCCAGAGTGGTGGCGCTAGAGGCAAGGCATCTGCCTTACCTCACGATGTCCCATATGGTTCCCTCCACCCCCAAGCCAGGAGCAATTTCTGAGTGAATAGCCAGGAGTAACCCCTGAGCGTCAACGGATGTTGCCAAAACAAAACAAAACAACAACAAAAAAGAATATTCTGGCACAGATATCACCACTTTCCACAGTGTTCCCAGGTTTCCTCTCTTATTTCCAACACAATCTGAACTCGATTATTTTTCTTAAGCATCCCTAGTATCTTGAAACTCATAATCATTGAATTGTACTCAATCAATTAATTTTAAATACTTCACTTAAGTATATATTTTTATTCCTTTTTAACCATCCCATTTCTGGTAGTGATCATTTTTCCCACTTTGCTTCTTGAACATTTTGCACTTTGCACATAAAGGATTACTTAAAGAACTTAGTAGATTCGTAGACCTTTCTGATTTACCTCTGATTTTACATATAAACTCCCCACTTGACCCTACCTCCTAGCTATTTCAGTCTCCAAATGGGTATTCATATCTTAAATATAATGGCAGTTCTCAAGGCCCATAGCTTGTCAAAGCATTTGTTAAATGCACTAGACTTCTAGAGCAATAGCACAGTAGTAGGGCGTTTGCCTTGCACATGGCCAACCTGGGACAAGCTGGGATTCCATCCTGGCTTACCAGATGGTCCCCCGAACCTGCCAGGAGTGATTTCTGAGCACAGTGCAGAGCCAGGAGTAACCGTTGAGCACCACTGAGTGTGGTTGACTCAAATAATGATGTCAGGGCTAAAGATGGAGCTCTATGGGCTGAGCATATGCTTTATTTGTGGGAGGCCCAGCTTCTATTCCCTGGAATAGCCCTGAACATCACTGTCAGGTGTGGTCCCAAAGCAAAACAATAATGGTGCCAACTCTCATTTTACTCAATCATTCAATAGCTTGTGATAGAATTAATTACACCTTCTGAAAAATCATTCACAGGTTTTGGGTACACCTTTCAGGAGATGTTCCCAGTAATTGGGGGACCATGTGGTGCTGGGAATCCATTCAGGGTCTCACACATGCTAGGCAAGTGTTTTACCACTGAGCCACGTACTCCATTAAAAACATTTGTTTTAATATTAAATTATCCTATGGTTTCCATCTTACTTGAAATAGATATTTCTGCCTCTGGAGCCAGAGATAAAGTGGTTAAGGTGCTTGCCTTGCACATAGTTGATCCAGCTTCAGTTCCTGGAACGCTGTATGGTCCTTTGATCCCTGCCTGAGTGCAGAACTAGAAGTAAGTCCTGAACACTCCTGGATGAGATCTCAAAACAAACAAAAAAATTCCTTCTTTCTAAATTTGTCCTTTGGACGGGGATATGGTGCAATGGCAAAGTTTATTCTTTGTATGCATGAGATCTTGTTTTGATTCCTGTGTATCAAAAATCTCATTTAAGGAGGTAGAGTGATAGTATAGTAGGGGTTAAGGCACTTGCTTTGTAGGAAACCGACTCAATTTAATGCCCCTTACCACTTATTATCCCCAAAGTACTACCAAGAGTGACCTTTGAACACTGCAGGTTTTAAAAAAAAAGTCTGCCAAAGGAACAAAAACTCACTTTCCATCTTTTTCTTCTTTTCTTTCTCGTCATATGATGTGTGGTTGACTTTGTTTATTTCTCACTATGTAGTCTCATAAGACTTTCAAAATCAAATAATTCCTGGCCAAGAAACAAAACAAAATCATTCCATTCCCCAGTGGATTCAGATGAAAACGGATGATAAAATCAGATGCTATTCCAAGGGGGTTACATTACAGAAAAGACAGCTGGACTCACAGAGGAGATGGTATACACACTTACTTTTTTTTATCTAGCTAGATAGCATCTTGCTAGCATCTTGCTAGAACATTATGAAACATCACACTGATTTGGAAATATTTGCTTATTATTTTTATCTTTGTTTGCTTCTACACTAATATATTGGCTCAGTGATAAATATGTGAGTATTGTTTATAAAATTATATTGATTGGTAAAAAAAATTATATTGATTGGAACCAGAGCAATAGCACAGCAGGTAGGGCCTTTGATTTGCATGCAGCTTTTTCAGGTTGGATCCTCAGCATCCCATATGGTGCCATAAGCCTACCAGGAGTCATTTCTGAGTGCCATCAAGTATGGCCCCAAAACAAAAAAACAAAACTGATTAATGGGGCTGCAGAACTAGCTCAAAGAACTAATGTATATGTTTGCATGTGGGATGTCTTGATTGGATCTCCACCACCACGTCAATTGGTCCTTTGGACCCTGCCCAGAGAAGCCCTTGAGGACTGACAAGTGTGGTCCCAAAACAAAATCATGTGAACTCAAAATTCTGTATCCGATCATAAGACCATAGCACGTCTAATGGTTACGCACTTCTTTTGCATCAGCCATTCTGACCTTTCTCCTTTTAGGCCCTTTTTATAGTCTAAATACTCTTTTATGTTCCTTTTCTTATGACATGCCCCTTCTTGTTATTTAGGTTTCAGTTTAAATAGTTCCTCTTTAAGAGGTCACTTATAATAATAATAGGCATAAGGAAAACTATAACATAGATTCCAACTATGGTAACTAGAAGATTAAAACTGATTTCTCTCAGTAAATGGGTGGTTTTATTTGTTGTTGTTTGGAGACTTAAAAAAAAGTTAGTTATGGGGCCAGAGAGATAGCACAGCGATGTTTGCCTTGCAAGCAACTGATCCAGGACCTAAGGTGGTTGGTTCAAATCCCGGCATCCCACATGGTCCCCCGTGCCTGCCAGGAGCTATTTCTGAGCAGACAGCCAGGAGAAACCCCTGAGCACCGACGGGTGTGGCCCAAAAACAAAAACAAAAAAAACAAACAAAAAATTAGTTATGAGCTGGAGTGGTAGCAGTAGAGAGTTTTTGCCTTGCATGTGGCTGACCCAAGATTAGATCTCCCGCATCCAAACCTGCC
This sequence comes from Suncus etruscus, assembly GCF_024139225.1. Classification (NCBI taxonomy): domain Eukaryota; kingdom Metazoa; phylum Chordata; class Mammalia; order Eulipotyphla; family Soricidae; genus Suncus; species Suncus etruscus. The sequence continues at coordinate 80,686,461 of NC_064851.1, read as the reverse complement.
AGAAGTGATCCCTGAGTGAAGAGCCAGGAGTAACCCCTGAGCACCACTGGGTGTGGCCCCAAAACAAAAAAGAAACTGGAGAAACAGATGTTTCTGCCAACTGGGACACTGATGAAAATTAACTCTAGAAAAATGAGAACAATCAGGGGTCCTCAAACTTTTTTGTGTGTGTGTGTGGTTTTTTTTGGGTCACACCCGGCAGTGCTCAGGGGTTATTCCTGGCTCCAGGCTCAGAAATTGCTCCTGGCAGGCACGGGGGACCATATGGGGCGCAGGGATTCGAACCGATGACCTCCTGCATGAAAGGCAAACGCCTTACCTCCATGCTATCTCTCCGGCCCCGGTCCTCAAACTTTTTAAACAGGGGGCCAGTTTACTGTCCCTCAGACCATTGGAGGGTCTGACTATAGTAAAAACAAATCTTATGAACGAATTCTTATGCACACTGCATATATCTTATTTTGCAATGAAGAAACAAAACAGATACAAATACAATATGTGGCCCGCAGGCCATAGTTTGAGGACCACTGGATGATGAATCTGACTTTGAAGCATTTTAAATAGATATTGTTATCGGTAATTTTATTTCGGTATTGTGTTTATACCAGTTTATGTTGACAATAAATTATTTTTATCATGGCCGCACGTGTTCAACAACATTTTTTTGTCAATTACAATGCTTGGTGTGAATTTTATTTTTGTTTTTTTTTGTTTGTTTGTTTTTGGGTGACACCCGGCAGCTCAGAAATTGCTCCTGGCAGGCTCGGGGGACCATATGGGATGCCGGGATTCGAACCACCGACCTTCTGCATGCAAGGCAAATGCCTTACCTCCATGCTATCTCTCCGGCCCCAAAACAAAATTTTATACTGATTTTTAATAGAAAATTAGGGGTGCACGTTATACATGGGTGTGTGTTATACTCAAATAAATACGGTATTTATGATTTCTTAACAGAACCTACTTTGAAAAACTAACCTTACATTAAAGTTCCTTCAAGTTCTATTTCCCACATTTGGGGGGGGGGTTAGGTCATACCCGGCAGTGCTCAGGGGTTACTCCTGGCTTTATGCTCAGAAATCGCTCCTGGCAGGCTTGGGGGAACCATATGATATGCCGGGATTCGAACCATTGACCTTCTGCATGGAAGATCAAATGCCTTACCTCCATGCTGTCTTTCCGGTCCCCATTTTTTAATGTTATTAAATTTTTGTTTTCACTTCAGTGGCCAAGGGGATAATACAGGGATGAAGACTCTTGCCTTCATGCAGTTGACCCTGGCTTGATTTCTGTATCACATATGTTCATCTGCACACACGAGGAGTGATCCCATAGCAGAGACCAGGAGTAGCTCCTGTGTACTGTGAGTGTGGCCAACCAGCCCTATACCAATCCACCGCACTACAATCTTAGTAATATTACTGAAATTACAATATTAGCTGAAATTACAATTTCATAAAACATTACCAAAACAATACTCCAACACACACAGATACTATTAATTTGGATTTGTTTTTGAGGCTTGGGAGCCACACCTGGCAGCATTCAGAGTGGCACTCAGGGTTACACGTGGCTCTGCACTTAGAAATCACTTCAGGCAGGCTTGGTGAACCATAAGGGATGTCAGGAATTGAACCCAGGTTGGTCCTGGGTCAGTCTTGTGCAAGGCAAATGTCCTACTGCTGTGCTATAGCTTTAGAAATCATATTATTTATGTGTACACAAATTATACAACTTTAGTGACTCACAATCACTCATACTGATTATTTTACAACTTATGTGAATCAAGAGTTGGATTAGATGGATCCTTTACATCAGGGTCTCCTTTACATCTCAAGGTTTGAATGGGAAAGGATCTATTTCTAGTTCATATAGTTATGGGCTGAATTCACTTACTTAAAAAAATGAGGTCCTTAGGCTAAGGATCACAGTTCCTTGGCATGTGTACTACTTCTTTGATCAGCCCATAGCATAGCAGCAACCTGTTTTAGCAGAATCAGTCTACTTGTAAAATAAAAATTAAAATCTAGGACCAGAGAGATAATACAGCAGATAGGACACTTGTCTTGCATGAAATAAGTTCGGGTAGATCTTCAGTACTGTTCCCCAAGCACTGCCAGGAGTGATCACTAAATACCACACCAGGAAAATGCCCTGAGTACCGCAGAGTGTGGTCCCAAAACAAAATGAAATAAAAATCTTCTGCTATACTATTACAACATATTTATTCAATGAAAAGTAGTCACTGCCAGGTGTGGACCCACCAAAAACAAAACAAAATACATTATAGTCTAATTATTTAATTATAATTATAAATTATTATAATATAATAATTTAATTAATAAGGGAGTGGTCTACATTGTATTTCTACTTTGACCTTATTTTGGTTAAGAATATTAACACTGGGGCTGGAGAGATAGCATGGAGATAAGGCGTTTCCCTTAGAAGCAGAAGGACAGTGGTTTGAATCCCAGCATCCCATATGGTCCCCCGTGCTTGCCAGGAGTGATTTCTGATCATAGAGCTAGGAGAAACCCCTGAGCACTGCCAGGTGTGACCCAAAAAACAAAAACAAACAAACAAAAAAAGAATATTAGCAGGTGGAGGGGTCAGAGCGGTGGTGCGGAGCAGTAAGGCTTCTGCCTTGCTGGCACTAGCCTAGGACGGACTGCGGTTCGATCCTCCAGTGTCCCATATAGTCCCCCAAGCCAGGAGCAATTTCTGAGTGCATAGCCAGGAGTAATCCTTGAGCATCACTGAGTGTGCCCCCCAAAAGAAGAATATTAGCAGATTGGGCCTAAGCAATAACACAGTGGGTATGGTGTTTGCCTTGCCTGCAGCTGGTTCAGTTTCCAGCATCTCATATGGTCCTCTGAGCCTGCTAGGAGTAATTTCTGAGTGCAGAACCATGAGTAACCCCTGAGCACTGCGAGGTGTGGCCCTAAACAAAAACCAAAAACCAACAAAAACAAAAAAAAATAGCAGAAAGAAAAAGGTAATCATCCCTGATACAATGTCACTATGAACCTAAAATAGTCTCTGAATTATTTGTAATGCACTTTGGTCAAAATAAAAATTATTTTAAAAATAATAATTTCAAAAAAAAAAAAAAAGAAGCTGCCCAGCGACTGAGTGAGTACAGTCTGGCTGGGGGGGTCGCCAACCAATAGCAGAGCTCTCTAGCCTGTGGAAGCTCCGCCCTGCTGTGCCTTTTTTTTTTTTTTTTTTTTTTTTTTTAAGCTTTTTGGGTCACACCCAGTGGTGCTCAGGGGTTACTCCTGGCTGTCTGCTCAGAAATAGCTCCTGGCAGGCACGGGGGACCATATGGGACACCGGGATTTGAACCAACCACCTTTGGTCCTGGATCGGCTGCTTGCAAGGCAAACACCGCTGTGCTATCTCTCCGGGCCCCCTGCTGTGCCTTTGATCACTCTGAGGACTTAAGGGAAATCTCTTCTGTGCCTGTCTTTGTTTCTTGAATACTTGAGAGTCTCCTCAGAGGCCTAGGGAGCACACCCCCCAAAAACTGCATTCTGAAGCTGCCCAGTGACTGAGTGAGTACAGTGTGGCTGTGGGGGTCGCCAACCAATAGTAGAGCTCTCTGGACTGCGGAGGCTCCGCTTTATGGCTGAGCACACTTTCTAACCAATGAACCCCACCACAACACGCAGGAAAAACCACACTACTAGCGTGACAATGGGGAAACCTCGCAGGCAAACACCATGCACAGAGAATGAAGACGATAGCTTGGATGACCTAAAAAATTCCAAACATCTGATTAACCTCTCGGATAAGGAACTTAAAATAGAAATATGGGGGCCTGGAGAGATAGCACAACGGCGTTTGCCTTGCAAGCAGCGGATCCAGGACCAAAGGTGGTTGGTTCGAATCCCGGTGTCCCATATGGTCCCCCGTGCCTGCCAGGAGCTATTTCTGAGCAGACAGCCAGGAGTAACCCCTGAGCACCGCCGGGTGTGGCCCAAAAACAAAAAACAAAAAAATAGAAATATGGAAGATGTTTGAAGAACTCAAAGAAAGCATAGATTGATCTGAACAGAACACAAAGACAGAAATCAGAAAACTCCAAACTGAACACTCCGCATGCCAGGATTTCTGGTGCCTTTGACTGGTATGTTGGGGGCTCTGGGCAGGACAGCTAGCCATAGGCCCCCTGGGCTGACCACTTAGTTCAGGGGAACAAGATTCCCCCCCCCCCACCAGGCGGGTCTTCAGGGCCACGCCTGGTTAATCGGGCCCTGGGGGGAGGGGGTGAGAAATTCCTCCCTATGCATCCAAAAACTCAGAGGCTCGGCTAGGCTCAGAACACTCCGCATGCCAGGATTTCTTGGGGTGTTTGACTGGTATGTTGGGGGCTCCTGGCAGGACAGCTAGCCATAGGCCCCCTGGGCTGACCACTTAGTCCAGGGGAACAAGATCCCCCCCCCACACCAGGCGGTCTTCAGGGCCATGCCTGGTTAATCAGGCCCTGGGGGAGGGGGTGAGAAATTCCTCCCTATGCATCCAAAAACTACAGACCCGCGCGGGGGCTCATGCCCCGGCGTGTACTTCATTCATTGAGAGTATGTTTTGCATATCTAGAATGTTCATTTTTTTTGTTTTTTTGGGCCACACCCGGTAACGCTCAGGGGTTACTCCTGGCTATGCGCTCAGAAGTTGCTCCTGGCTTGGGGGACCATATGGGACACTGGGGGATCGAACCGCTGTCTGTCCAAGGCTAGCGCAGGCAAGGCAGGCGCACCTTACCTTTAGCGCCACTGCCCGGCCCCGAATGTTCATTTTTTTACTCTGCCCTTTCACACACCCCTACAAAGATCTTTTTTACTCCTTAACTCTCTAACCCCCCCAAACGTCACTAACCTACATTACTCTTTTTAACTTCAGTATTGTACAATCCTAATCACAGACCAAACCATGCTTTGTGTGTAACAACCCCAAACTGTTTCAAGACACATAAAATGGACACGTATTTCTTTAGAATATTTTGTGTTTTTTCTCTGACAACTATAATTCTTACTAAATGTTGTCTTATACAATGACGATTCTAACCACTTTTTATCTTCTCTTTTTAAGCTGTTTAACAAGGAATTTTGGTGAAAGAGTCTCCCAGTTTAATGCTTATGATTGAACCATATCATGGGAATTGTTGGAATTGTTCCTATGGCCCCCATATGCGCCAATAACACCACGTGGCATTGCTCCTTTTTTGCATAGGCACATTAAAATGGGAAAATACTATACATACAAATAAGATCCTATCTAATAGAGATTGGAACACACAAATCTTGTAGTGCAAGGGGACCTTACACCCTGAACATTGACCTGGCACAGACCTCAGAAGAAAGGGCATTTTCCATTCACCCCTGAACCAGGGAAGCCATCCACGAAACATCCAGGCTTGTCTATAACATCACCTGGAAGTAATCCTCTACCACAGAAGACCCTACACTGCTCAGACATCGACCTGCTCAAAAGAGACTTCCCTTAACACTGAGAAGACTTAACAACCACAACGACCTGCTTACAGGACAGGGCTCCCTGCATTGCCCTTTGATTGTGAGGTGAAACGAGAGGACGCTCCACATCCTGACTTCAATGTACGATATGCAGATTCCAGGATCTTTTTTTTTTTTTTTTTGGTTTTTGGGCCACACCCGTTTGACGCTCAGGGGTTACTCCTGGCTATGTGCTCAGAAATCGCCCCTGGCTTGGGGGGACCATATGGGACGCCGGGGGATAGAACCACGGTCCTTCCTTGGCTAGCGCTTGCAAGGCAGACACCTTACCTCCAGCGCCACCTACCCGGCCCCAGATTCCAGGATCTTTAATACAGAAACATGATACCAACAACAGAGTCTGTGTGAAAAATAAAAGTGTGTTGGCACTACAGACAATGTCTTGGATTGGACGATCTAGCTTGCCTGGAGCTTAGAGAGTTGGTCTTGTGCCAGGAAACTTCAGGGGTCGGGTCTCTTTGTATTTAGGCCAAGGTTATTTCTTTCCATGTCCCTCATATTTTGATGGGCCTATGCAAACAACAATTGCCACTCTAACACCATTTTTACTGTGCTTCTTTGACTCTGATCCTTAAAAAGAACCCATTTAAAATTTGAGGTTAACTTAAGCTAATATGCATGTATATGGAAATTAAAAAAATACTATGCCTGTAATGTTTAAGGAGTAATGTAAGTTTTATGGCTTTAGATTGCCTTGTATGCTGTTAAGAAATATTATAATGTGTTACAATCTGGGGACTTGAGGGACAAAGTAATTGTACATGGATTCTGTCTTATTTATCTTAATGTTCTTTGGTTCTTTGGCTGAAATTTCAAAGTTAAGATATCAGCAAGGGGACTTCTGAGAATTATGTATGGGTGATTGTCCTTTCACTGTAACTTTACCTTGTCCTCTTTCTTTGCATCCTTGTTCTCATAATTAAAAATAAAAAAATTAAAAAAAAAGAAAGAAAACTCCAAACTGAAATAACAGATCTGAAAAACACAGTAGCTAAACTGAAAACCTCAGTGGATGGCCTCGACAGCAGGGTGACAGCAGCTGAGGAGACAATCGGAATACTGGAAGATGAGATGCAGAAAAACTCAAAACAGCAGAAGAAATTGGAAAAGAACCTTAGGACAAAAGATCAGGCAATGGAAAAAGTACTCAAGGAATACGAACAGATGAAAATAGAACTCTTTGATAAACTCAACAGAAACAACTTAAGAATCATTGGAGTCCCAGAGACCCAGGGAGGAGATCTCCAGGAAGAATCAACTGTCAAAGACATCATCAAAGAGATACTCCCAGAGTTAAAGACTACATGCAATCAAATCCTGCATGCCCGAAGAGTACCAGCTAAAAGAGACCCAAAGAAAAACACCCCAAGACACACCCTCATTACAATGACAAATCCCACAGATAGAGATAGAACACTGAAAGCAGCAAGATCAAAAAGGGAAATTACATTCACAGGAGCATCCCTAAGACTTACAGCAGACATGTCACAAGAAACTCTCAAGGCCAGAAGACAGTGGTGGGATATTGTGACAAGACTGAATGAAATGAATGCCTCACCGAGAATACTGCACCCAGCCCGACTCAGGTTCAGGTTTGAAAGAAGGATACATATCTTCATGGATAAACAACAGCTCAGAAACTTCACAGATGAAAAACCAGCCTTAAAGGAAAAACTGACAGGTCTACTTTAAGACGAGAGGTCAACAAACACAGTAAACTTATCTATAAAGATGACATTAAATCCTATGACAATCATCTTCCTCAATATCAATGGACTAAATTCACCAATTAAAAGACACAAAGTGATAAAATGGGTCAAAAAGATTAATCCAACCTGCTGCAGCCTACAAGAAACACACCTGAATAGTCATAACAAACAATGACTCAAAATCAAAGGCTGGAGAAAAATCATCCAAGTAAACAACACCCTTAAAAAAGCTGGGTGTAAAAAAAAAAGCTGGGGTGGCCAGATAGAAAAGGAAGAAGTCAATCTCTCATTGTTTGCAGATGACATGATACTCTACTTAGAAAACCCTAAAGACTCTACCAAAAAGCTTTTAGAAACAATAGATTCATATAGCAAGGTGACAGGCTACAAAATCAACACACAGAAATCAATGGCCTTTTTATACACCAATAATGATAGGGCGAGATGGACATCAAGAAGGCTATCCCATTCACATTAGTGCCACACAAACTCAAATACCTTGGAGTCAACTTGACCAAAGACGTGAAGGACCTATACAAAGAAAACTATAAAGCCCTGCTCCAAAAAATAAGAGAGGACACATGGAAATGGAAACACATACCTTGCTCATGGCTTGGCAGGATTAACATCATTAAAATGGCAATTCTCCCCAAAGCATTATACAGATTTAATGTGATCCCCTTAAATATACCCATGACATTCTTCAAAGAAGTGGATCAAACACTTATGAAGTTCATCTGGAACAATAAACACCCTCAAATAGCTAAAGCACTCCTAGGGAAAAGGAAAATGGGAGGCATTACTTTCCCCAACTTTAAACTGTACTAGAAAGCAATAGTTATCAAAACAGCATGGTATTGGAATAAAGACAGACCCTCAGATCAGTGAATAGACTCGAGTTCTCAGACAATGTTCCCCAGACATACAATCACCTAATTTTTGACAAAGGAGCAAGAAATCCTAAGTGGAGCAGGGAAAACCTCTTCAATAAGTGGTGCTGGCAGAACTGGTTAGCCACTTGCAAAAAAGCGAACATAGACCCCCAGTTAACATCATGTACGAAGGTAAAATCCAAATGGGTTAAAGACCTTGATATCAGACCGGATACCTAAGGTATATAGAACAACATTTCGGTAAAGCACTTCATGACATTGAGACTAAAGGCATCTTCAAGGAGGAAACTGCACTTTCCAAACAAGTGGGAGCAGAGAGAAACAGATGGGAATACATTAAGCTGAGAAGCTTCTGCACCTCAAAAGAAATAGTGCCCAGGATACAAGAGCCACCCACCATGTGGGAGAAACTATTCACCCAACACCCATCAAATAAGGGGCTAATATCCAAAATATACAGGGCACTGACAGAACTTTACAAGAAAAAAAAAACATCTAATCCCATCAAAAAATGGGGAGAAGAAATGAATAGAGACTTTGATAAAAAAAAAAAAAGAAATACAAATGGCCAAAAGGCACATGAAAAAATGGTCCTTATCACTAATCATCAGGGAGATGCAAATCAAAACAACAATGAGATACCATCTCACACCACAGAGATTGGCATACATCACAAAGAATGAGAACAATCAGTGCTGGCTGGGATATGGAGAGAAAGGAACTCTTATCCACTGCTGGTGGGAATGCCGTCTAGTCGAACCTCTATGAAAAGCGATATGGAGATTCCTCCAAAATCTGGAAATTGAGCTCCCATTCGACCCAGCTATTCCACTCCTAGGGATATACCCTAAGAACACAATAATACAACACAAAAACCCCTTCCTCACACCTATATTTACTGCAGCACTATTCATGATAGCCAGGCTCTGGAAACAACCAAGTTGCCCTTCAACCGATGAATGGCTAAAGAAACTGTGGTATATATACACAATGGAATATTATGGAGAGATGAAGTCATGAAATTTTCCTATACATGGAATCTATCATGGATGTACATGGAATCTATCATGCTGAGTGAAATAAGTCAGAGGGAGAGAGAGACACACACAGAATAGTCTTACTCATCTATGGGTTTTAAGAAAAATAAAAGTCATTTTTGCGGGGCCCGGAGAGATAGCACAGCGGCTTTTGCCTTGCAAGCAGCCGATCCAGGACCAAAGGTGGTTGGTTCGAAACCCTGTGTCCCATATGGTCCCCTGTGCCTGCCAGGAGCTATTTCTGAGCAGACAGCCAGGAGTAACTCCTGAGCACCACGGGTGTGACCCCCAAAAAAAGTCATTTTTGCAACAATCCTCAGAGACAATGAGAGGAAGGCTGGAACTTCCAGCTCACTTCATGAAGCTCACCACAAAGAGTGGTGAGTGCAGCTATAGAAATAACTACACAGAGAACTACCATAATCATGTGAATGAATGAAGGAACTGGAAAGCCTGTCTAGAGTACAGGTGGGGGTGGGGTGGGATGGAGGGAGATTTGGGACATTGGTGGTGGGAATGTTGCACTGGTGAAGGGGGGGTGTTCTTTACCTGACTGAAACCTAATCACAATCATATATGTAATCAAGATGTTTAAATAAAGAGAAAAAAAAAGATTAGCAGAGTGGCCAGCGATGTGGCGCTAGAGGTAAGTTGTCTGCCTTGCAAGCGCTAGCCAAGGAAGGACCGCGGTTCGACCCCCCGGCATCTCATGTGGTCCCCCCAAGCCAGGGGCAATTTCTGTGCACTTAGCCAGGAGTAACCCCTGAGCATCAAATGGGTATGGCCTGAAAAACCAAAAAAAAAAAAAAAAATTAGCAGAGGGGCCAGAGTGATAGTCCAGGAGGTAGGGTGCTTGCCTACCTGGGTTTGTTTCTAGGCTGCCCATGTGATGTCCTTCCCTGCCCAGCACCACCAGGAGTAATTTCTGAGTGCAGAATCAAGAATAAACCCTAAGCACCACTTGGCAAAAACAAAACAAAAAAACAAAGAAGATTAGCAAATGATCACATGTTTATGGTGAAGGGAGTGGGTTCTACTCGGGTGTAAATATCATTAAGGGAACATACAGAGACACTAGAAATTTCCTGTCATACTACCTACTGGAAACTCCAAAAAATATGTAATTAAAACCACATAACTGGGCCAGAGCAGTAAGGCTTTTGTCTTGCATGCAGCCAATACAAGACAAACTCCGGTTTGATTCCTGGCACCTTTATGGTCCCCGGAGCCTGCTAGGAGTGATTTCTGAGCACAGAGCCAGGAGTAATAATCCCTAAGCACTAATGGGTGTGACCCCCCCCCCCAAAATGAAAAACCAACCCCGCCACATAACTTATCATTTAATAGATTCATTGTGGGGCCAGAGAGATAATACAGTGATAGGGCACTTGGCATTGCACACAGCTGACCTTTCTCAATCTCCAGTACCACCAACATGGCCATACACCCCTACAGGTCCCCCAAACATCAACAAGAGTTGGGAGCAAAAAGTCAGGCGTAATCCCTAAGTAATGCTGAGTGAAATGAAAAAACTCAAATAGATTCGTTGCTGATTTAATCTGCCAACTACATTAGTTATGCACACCTTATTTTGAGGGGCAAAGTGGGCCTCATTGAACTCAGGACCCCAAACATGCTAGGCATGTGATCTATCACTGAATTACATTTCTAGATATTTCATTTTGATATCCTACTCTTAAAATAAGGCGCCTTAAGTCTAGAGCAATAGCACAGCAGGTATTTTGCACATGGCTGACCCATTTTCAATCCTTGGCATCCCTATAGTTCTCAGAGCATAACCAGAAGTAATCCCTGAATGTTGGGGTAGCCTAAAAAATTCTATAAATAATTAAATTAATATAATTAAATGAGGCACCTAGATATACAGATCCTCTTCAAATTTCGATGAGGTTACATTCTGAAAAACCCATTGACTTGGAAGTCACCTAAGAAGGAAATACTAGTTGGGAACCCTACCTAACTGCAACTGCCCATCCTGAAAGAATACCTTACTTTAGTTTCTAAGAATGGATATCACTTTTACACCTTTCTAAGTTAAAATTTGCAAGTTAAGGCTAATCAGGAAATTTCTAAAATTTTGGATTGAATTTAAAGCAAATTAATTGAGTGTTAGAATTGACTTCTTCCTGTTTGCAGTAGCAATTGATAAATTCTTGGAAATTTTTGGAGCCAGTTGTATACTCCTAATTTTCTTTTCTTTTCTTTTCTTTTCTTTTTTTTTTTTTTTTTGGTTTTTGGGCCACACCCGTTTGACACTCAGGGGTTACTCCTGGCTATGCGTTCAGAAATTGCCCCCGGCTTGGGGGGACCATATGGGACGCCGGGAATCAAATCGCAGTCGTCCTAAGCTAGCGCTTGCAAGGCAGACACCTTACCTCTAGCGCCACCTTCCCGGCCCCATGTATACTCCTAATTTTTGTTTTTGTTTTTGTTTTTGTTTTTTTGGCCACACCCGGCGGTGCTCAGGGGTTACTCCTGGCTGTCTGCTCAGAAATAGCTCCTGGCAGGCACGGGGGACCATATGGGTCACGGGGATTCGAACCAACCACCTTTGGTCCTGGATCGGCTGCTTGCAAGGCAAACGACGCTGGTTGTGCTATTTCTCCAGCTCCTAATTTTAAGAGCAATCATCTTGATGTCTTGAAATCAACTGTGGTTGGTATATTTATTTAAGGGAATTGGTGACTCTACCTCAAGTCTCTCTATATCCTATAGACAAGAAGCAGTTGTGAAATATTTTACAAGTTCATCACTGACAATCATAAATCTATTGCATAACATTGTTTTTTCCTAATACAAATTCAAATTCTATCACATAAGATTATTGGGAGCTTCCTTGACATTATAAATTATATAAATTATTTGAAACTATAACATACCATATAAAGATAAGATAGGACATTATTGCTATAATGTATAGAAGAGAAAGTACTAAAAGAAAGAAATAGTAGGGGTTGGAGCGGTGGCGCTAGAGATAGAGTCTGCCTTGCAAGCGCTAGCCTAGGACTGACCGAGGTTCCATCCCCTGGCGTCCCATAAGGTCCCCCCAAGCCAGGAGCGACTTCTGAGCACATAGCCAGGAGTAAACCCTGAGCATCAATGGGTGTGGCCCAAAAATCAAAACAAAGAAAGAAAGAAAGAAAGAAAGAGAGAGAGAGAGAGAGAGAGAGAGAGAAAGAAAGAAAGAAAGAAAGAAAGAAAGAAAGAAAGAAAGAAAGAAAGAAAGAAGAAAGAAGAAAGAAGGAAAGAAAGAGAGAGAGAAAGAAGAAAGAAAGAAAGAAAGAAAGAAAGAAAGAAAGAAAGAAAGAAGAAAGAAAGAAAGAAAGAAAGAAAGAAAGAAAGAAAGAAAGAAAGAAAGAAAGAAAGAAAGAAAGAAAGAAAGAAAGAAAGAAAGAAAGAAAGTACTGGGGCCGGTAGAGATAGCATGGAGGTAGGGCATTTGCCTTGCATGTAGAAGGACGGTGGTTCGAACCCGGCATCCCATATGGTCCCCCGAGCCTGCCAGGAGCGATTTCTGAGCGTAGAGCCAGGAGCAACACCTGAGCGCTGCCGGGTATGACTCCGCCCCCCAAAAATAGTACTGTAAGGTCCAGAATACTTTACATTAAATTGTGAAATAAAAATACCCAGATACAATCTGTGCAATCTGTTCAACTTCTTGTATTTATTTATTTATTTATTTATTTATTTATTTATTTATTTATTTATTTATTTTTATGGGGATGTTGATTCTCACCCGGCAGCGCTCAGGGGTTTCTCCTGGCTCTGCACTCAGAAATCACTCCTGGCAGGCACAGGGGAACATATGGGATGCTGAGATTCGAACCACCATCCCTCCTGAATCGGCTGCCTACAAGGTAAAAGCCTTACTGCTGTGCTATCAGTCTGGCCCCTTGTTCAACTTCTTTGATCATAGAATTAATAAGGATAGATATGCCAAAAGGGAAAAATGCAGTTTCATTTGGATTTATTTATTTTTGGTTTTTGAGCCACACCCAGGGGCGCTCAGGGGTTACTCCTAGCTCTGCGCTCAAATATCGTTCCTGGAAACTCGGGGGACCATATGGGATGGCGGAAATCAAACTTGGGTCCATCCCTGGTCGACTGCATGCAAGGCAAACAATCTACCATTGTGTTATCTCTCTGAACCCTTTGAGTTTTTTGTTTTTTCTAGGTTTTAGGGTCACACCCCGCAGTGCTTGGGTTACTCCTGGCTCTATGCTCAGAAATCGCTCCTGGCAGGCTCTGGGGACTATATAGGATGCTGGGATTTGAACCACTGTCCTTCTGCGTCTAAGGCAAATGCCCTACCGCTGTGCTACAGCTCCGGCCCCTGAGTTTGTTTGTTTGTTTGTTTGTTTTTAATAGTATTTGGACATGATACACTACAAAACTGAGTGTGTTGAGTCTTCTGAACTTATGAGTCTCGCCAAAGCCTATTAATTATGGTTTTTGTTTGTTTTCATAAATATGGATCAAATGATGCACCTCCTCCGCTTTCTTTGTTTGGAGAGGAAGCTGGATGGATGGGGTAAGAGGGGGAGGGGCAAAGGGGTCAGGACTCGTGGCTCTCCTACTCTCAGAGCAGTGTTCCCCTTTTGTCCAGAGGACCACAGCCACAATTAGAGATAATTTGACTACTCAGCCATTTGGAGGAGCGCTTCTTTTGGTTTGTTTTTGTTTTTAGGCGATACACAGTGGTGCTCAGCAATTGCTTCTGGGTCAGTGCTCAGGGATCATTTCTGGTATAATCCCTGAGCACCACTGAGAGTGATCCGCAAAGAATCAAAGCAAAACAAACAGTAATGGGGAATTTGCAATGAAAAATTTTGTAGAGACCGGAGAGATAGCATGGAGGTAAAGCATTTGCCTTGCATGCAGAAGGTCAGTGGTTCAAATCCTGGCATCCCATATGGTTCTCTGAGCCTGGCAGGAATGATTTCTGAGCGTAGAGCCAGGAGTAACCCTTGAGTG